>NC_091997.1:62666282-62974615 GCF_044704955.1 Pristiophorus japonicus
AAAAAAACTAATTTAAATGGTACCCGCCCCCTCCCACTTACAAAATCGGCGCGAGTGGTAGGCTCCGCCCCCCTGGGCGCCACGCCAAGCAGACATGGAGCTGCAGGGCGCTCCAGAATCGCGCGTTTTTTTTCCTGCGCCGTTTTTGGCGTGAAAAACGGACGCCCAGCTCGGAGGGGCGCCCGTTTTGTAGCGTGTGGAAACTTGGGGCCTAAATCTCTGCGTTAAGTATGCTTAATGAAACAAACCTGTAGACCTCCCTGAGTTGTGAGTTTCAAGACAATGCAAATTCTTGAGTGCAGGCAGTGTGTTTTAAGTTGACTCATGCTTGAAGTATTGATACACCCTTTTGTAACCAGCTGAAGCACTTTCCATCCTGAGGGTGGGATATTACAGGTAATGAGATGTAATTTTATGTATTTTTTCTCCCATTCTAGTTTGCCCTTTCTCAGCATTCAGCACCATTTTGTCAGTGTAAGGGGGCAAGGTGACCTGCTCCCAAGTGTTAACACTACTCAGTACCCAGCTGTAGAGAGATGGGAAAGTGTGGTTCAGGGCAGCGCAACCTGCGATTCTCCTCCTTTCCCCAAGGGCTCACTCTCGACTCCGCTCAGGCACAGCCTCACCCAGAGTGCCCAGCCCCCATCAGAAATAAACCGTGTGGGGAGCCTTAGGAGCAAACCAGCCGCAGCTAATAATCCTTAAATGAAAGCGGTTGCAGAATTTAGTAGCTTATTCTGCTGCATGTTTACGCCATCAGGTTGACATTTGAACAGAACATACTACAGGGATTTTATGCTACCAAATATACTGCTGAAAAATAGCTTTCCCCCTCTAAAGGAAGAAGCATTAAGCCGCCAGGAGGATGGAGAACCTGTTAAGCAGGCTGTATTCTTACTGTGCAGAACAGGACTGCAACATCAAATGTGCAGAATTCTGCTCAGATAGCATCCTGCTCAAGTCACAATCAGTTGCAGTCAGACATGCTGGGAGCTGCTAGTTACTCCGAATCACCCAACAGGCAACCAATATTCTGGTCCTAACTGCAATCAGATCAATTGTGTTAGAAATCTAAGACAGACTCTTTCAGCTGAGTTACAGGAAATTTGGCCTATAAAACACATTAGCATAATTACCTTATGTGTCCATTGGGAACAAACAAAAAGCCACTGGAGCTGTGCGTGTGCAACTTCCGGTTTGTTGGCAGCAGTCGTTCCTTGATTAAATAATGACTCCATTTTGCTGGTTGTGTATCTTATGACAACCAAGAATTCAGGAAACGCTGACGGATAGTATGTACAGGTGTGCCAAACCCACCTGTCCCTCTATTGCACTGACTATAACTTGAAGCTCATTATTTAACAGAAACCTGGCTTTGCTTCCTCTTGGATAGCGAAGATGTCCACAATGCAGGTGCCCATCAGCAGATTGGGAAAGTTCAGAGGCCAGAACAATAAAGTGCCCATCGACAGATTGCACAAATTAGTTTATTTTCTAGTGTTGTGGTAAACTTGTTGCACTCTGACAATGAATTAACCCAGTTTGCTGAGACTGATTAACCCCTTTGCAAGCGCACCAACTGTTTATATGACTTAAAGAATGTCAATTTAATAATACATACATTCATTAACCCTTTCAATTTCACATTCACCCATTCAAAACACCCAATATGAAGCTTCAGAACTAAAAGCATTGATATTTTCCTGGTTTTAAAAGACTGCGCACTACTGTTGGAGGACAGTGAGGATGAGCTGTCCCAGGTCCCCAACACTTGTTTGGAAGGGCTGGAAAACAACCCAAGGTGATTTTTCCTTCAACTGCCCTGTGGGAATATGGTCCCAGCCCAGGGTCAGGGTCCCAGCCCAGGGTCCCAGGGTCAGGGTCAGGGTCCCAGGGTCAGAGCCCAGCGTCAGGGTCCCTGGATCCTACAATGCATCAATAGTGCTAGACGATTGTATTCCATACAAAGCCAATGACTATTGCAGGGTACAATTCCATTGGTGCTGGCATCCCTCCTTCATATGCAAGCCTACAAAGTGATTGTACCAACCATGAGGAATCACAGAAGATTACAGTATAGAAGGACAACATTTGGCCCATTGTATCTGTCCCACACGCTGCACCTTCCTCAACATAAAATGTTGATCTACTCTTCCCTTACAAGACAAGTGATGACAATGGAGCCAGATCCTGTTCTCACCTGACTGCACCTACTCACCAATCACCAATCACCTGAGGTTAGTGGAAAGCAATGGCGGGCAGGAACCCGGTCTGATCTTGCCTATTTTGTAGCCCGAGGCATGGAGGCCAGCTGTGGCACCACTATTGTTCCCAGACTGAGATCAGCAAACTCAGCACAAACCAGGGTTCCATCGGGCATGAGTTAGTATGATACTGAACAGCACGAGGCCAATGGAGAAACCCCATGTTATATGAGCAGATGCTCAGTATTTGAGCACATGTTGCATCACTTTCTCATGTCAGACTTCTCCAAACATCGGGACCAAATGAAAACAATGACAACACCGACTGGAACATAGGAGACAGCCACCAGAGAAATAAACAACAGGCCATTAGATAATCAAACATCTCTCTAATCTCGCCTGCCTTCCACCCTATCAGACCTTCCCCTTTGTTCTTTCTTCCCCTCTCAGTGCTTAAGAACATGATCTTTTCGAACATTGGCCAGTTCTGACGAAGGGTTGTTGACCCGAAACGTTAACTGTTTTCTTTCCACAGATGCTGCCTGACCCGCTGAGATTTCCAGCATTTTCTGTTTTTATTTCGGATTCCAGCATCCACAGTATTTTACTTTTGTAGATGATCAAACAGTCTGTTCCCCAACTCGGGCCTCCTTCACTCCACCACTGGTGGGAGAGCCTTCAGTCGTCTGGCTTCTACCCTCTAGAATTCCCTCCCCAAGACTCTCTCCTTGTAATATCTTCTCCAAACCCAACCTTCTGAACCTCGGCCTTCCCAGTTTGGTGTGCGGTTACGCCCGGGAATGGCTTTGGCTCATTGTTTACATTAAAGGAACCGTATTGTAGTAAACATTTCACTAAGGAATACGGGCAGATTATTCATATCATAAATTTGTTTTCTTTATGAACAGTGGTCTTTGGAGTATCCTTTTGAATGAATTAGTAAAAATGACCAGAGGGTATATTTTAATAAGAAATAAGATAAAGCTAGAAGTAAACTTCCATCGCAACAGCACACCAAATGGCACAGAGGGAGGAGGAGAATTGACAAGAAATCCATACAACAAAATTCCTAAACCCTTGCTTTTGTAAACTTCAAATTAGAATTAGAATTATGTACTATTATAGCTATTACCGCCCCATTACCCTCCCCCCCCCCACCCCCAACGCATTAGTCAATTCTAATCTCATCTTGAAGCACAAAGGGTTTAATTTCCTCTCTCAGGCACTGGTTAGTTAGGGTGTAAAATTCCTTTGTCCTCTGCTTTAACGCAATCATTAATTCATTTCAATACCAGTTAATTACCAGAGGAAATTAAATCCAATAACCACAAGTCTCTGATCAGAAACGATGGATGCTTTTCCCTAAGCTGTTGCTCAACAGCAGCTAGTGATCAGCTGCATCCTTGCTGAACGCAGAAAACTACTGGGAATATTGAACCTAAGCTAATATTTAAGATTTTTAAAAAATACAGTGCCTGTAAGGAGCCAGTCACAGGATGCTGATAAATATATAACCAGAAGCAACATCTAACTGGTGGAAAGCTTGCAGTAGTCACACTATATGAGACAATATTGCCTGTACCTCTGGAATACAAATACTCTAGGGTTGTCCATACAGCCCTTTGCTTGGGAAAATAATTGATTAGTGTTGCCATAAAAAAGCAACTCAAAAGAGAAATAATTGTGTAATCAGAAGAATCTGCACGGCTGGATTGCAAACTCCAGTGGTCTCCATATTTGAGGAGAGATATACTTACATTGGAGACAGTTCAGAGAAGGTTCACTAGGTTGATTCCTGAGATGAAGAAAGATTGAGTAGGTTTGGCCAAAACTCATTGGAGTTTAAAAAAAATGAAAGGTGATCTTATTGAAACATAAGATAATGAGGGGGCTCGACAAAGTAGATGCAGAGAGGCTATTTCCACTCGTGGGGGAATCTAGAACTAAGGGGCATAGTTTCAGAATAAGGGGTTGCCCATTTAAAACTGAGATGAGGAGGAATTTCTTCTCAGTGGGTTGTAAATCTCTGCAATTCTCTGCCCCAGAGAGCTGTGGAGGCTGGGTCATTGAATATATTCAAAGGCAAAGATAGACAGATTTTTGACCGATAAGGGAGTAAAGGGTTATGGAAAGCGGGCAGGAGCTGAGTCCATGACCAGAATCAGCCATGATCTTACTGAATGGCAGAGCAGGCTCGAGGGGCCAAATGGCTTACTCCTGCTCCTATTTCTTATGTTCTTACTGCTTTTATGCAATGTTACCATGTTAAAGGGACATATGTCTGGGCATTAAATTAATAGCGGGCGATGTTGAATTATGGTCGCCGGTTACTCGGCTGAAAAATAGGGGAGCAGCACATTTTGGGGGGTGGGGGCGGGGGTTGTGGCACCTTGGCCGTCCCATTGATGCCCAAGCCCCGACTGATAACATTTTCATACAGGTTTGTAAAAAGAGCGAGCAACCTCCCCAGCTGAAGAGACAGGAGGCTGCTTAAAGATGCAAACTGGGGCCCTATGCTGGTTATAGAACCCCGATTACAATTCTTGGGTACAAATGGACAAAGCATCTGTGCAGTGATCAGCTTAACCAGCAGTCCATAAAAGGGACAGCTGGAGGCTGCTCAAAAAACAGCTCAGGAAGTGCTTCCCCAGGACTCTCAAAACTCCTGCCCACAGCCAGCACACATTCAAGACCCCTCCCCTAGCATTCCCTCCCCCACCAACCCCTCACCCTGCCTGCTCAGCGTGGGAGCTGACCGATTTCCTGCCCTCCCACAGCCAGTGGGCAGCACCAGGGGACCCGCTTGGTGTCGACACTCCCTGGCGGGATGTTAATGAGGCCCAGGCCCCACACCAGCACCCATCAAAGATCGCTCCCATTTAACTAAGATATACAAATCACAATCAATACTCAAAAGGCATCACAGCTGTGGCTCAGTGGTGATCACTCTTTCCTCCGAAGGTTCAAGTCCCACTCCAGCAGCATGAGCACATAATCTAGGCTGGCACTCCAGGGAAGTACTGAGTGAATGCTGCACTGTCGCAAGTGCTGCCTTCGGATGAGGTGTTAAACTGAGGTCCTCTTTCCCTTTGGTAGATGTAAAAGATCCCATGGCAGTACTGGAAGCTCTCATGTGCTGCCCAATCACTAAAAACCAGATTCTCTGCTCATTTATCTCGCTGCTGTTTGTGGGAGCTTGCTGTGCACAAATTTGCTGCCGTGTTTTCCTATATTACACCAGTCACTACACTTCAAAAGTACTTGGCTAGACCACACTTGGAGTTCTGGTCGTCATATTATAAAAAAGATAGAGGCATAGAGAGGTTGCAGAGAAGATTTACAAGATACCAGAAATGAGAGGGTACACCCATCAGGAAAGGATGAACAGGCTGGGTCTTTTTTCTCCTGAAAAGAGAAGGGTGATGTAATAGTGGTCTTTAAAATCATGAAAGGTTTTGATGAGTAGACATAGAGTATTTCCACTTGTGGGGAAGAGCATAACTAGAGGCCATCAATATAAGAGAGTCACCAAGCAATCAAATAGGGAATTCAGAAGAAACTTCTTTACCCAGAGAGTAGTGAGAATGTGGAACTCATTATCACAGGAAGTGGTTGAAGTGAATAGTATCGATGCGTTTAAGAGGCGGTTAGATAAGCCTATGAGGGAGAAGGGGATAGAGGGCTATGCCAATAGGGATATAAGAAGAAAGACAGGAGAAGACTCAAGTGGAGCATAAACTCTGGCAAGGACTGGTTGGGCCGAATGGCCTGTTTGTGTCGTATATCCCATGTAATCCTACATGTACATCATTTGTCATGAAGCACTTTGGGATGGCCTGAGGTTGTGAAAGGCGCTGTATAAATGCCAGTTCCTTTTTCTTCATTCAAAATTTGGAAAAATTAAAAGTGACTCATTTTTGGCTTTCACACCAACACGAGGCCTATACTTAGGTCTGATCATACTCAGCTAAGGGTATTAACCTGGGTTTTTGATTCGGTTTGTTTTCCGTTAATTCAAAAAATACTGCATCTTTATTTAAGAATTTTTATAAAACAAAGGAAAACAATAATCAATTAACAGATAAAAAGCAATAAAGGTGCCACAAAGATGAGAATATATATGTGGGACATTTTGTTCCATGTTTTAGAAAATGTGTCACGGAGCGCGATGGACCAAACATATCCCAGGTTCTACCTGTAAACTGTGCTGCTTTAGCAGATCAGCTGGGTCTGCGGGAAAGGCACACAGTGATTGTGGATGGGAGGGGAATCAGCCAAAGCTCTCTTCCCCTGTGGAAAATGCATCCGTGTGGATGTCAGCTGAGGACAAGAATAGGCTTGGCGATGCTGCCCCCTGTGGTCACATCCTGCCTAGTCTGAAGCATTAAGAACAGGGACTAGAGGAAGGTACGGCTGGGCAGCTGTCGGCCAGAATGAGTCGGCATCCTTGGGAGAGGAAAGGAAAGATGGGAAGGGGAGAAAACCAGTGACAATTGGGTAAAGAAAACAAAACACAATCTGCAAACAGTAACGTATTGTATAAATTCAACTTTTCAACCCTTTTATGAAAACAAAATGGATATTCATTACCCTTTGGTCCCAAAAAGAGAGTTGAGTTCAGAACCTGAAGTGGTGGGTCTTGCAAAAGCCAGCTACCCAGATATGCAGGAGAATAAAAAAAAAGTGAACTAAAAGTGGTGCTGCAAAATAAAACTTAATCCACTGAGTTTAATTTCCTTTCCCCCTGCGGTCTGTAACTAGTGCCTGAACTCTGCAGCAGTACACAGCGACGCTCAGAATGCACTAACCACAGCCAACAAAGCTCAGCATTCGTTCATGGTGTTCATTTTGCATCCGTTCCTGTTTGTTTATAAAGACAGTCAGTGTTGGCAGAAATGCTTTCCTTAGTTGAGCAGCCTGACTCTCGCCATCTAGGCTTACATGTGAAGAATGGTCATTCGGGCGAGGTACTGGAGGGTGACTGACTCCTGGGCAATCATAACTCAGCAAGAATTAGCGAGGCAAGAATGAGCAAATAAAGAAAGAGACTCTCATGTATGGCAGTCCAGTTAGAATGGAACGTCATGAAATGAAACGCCACTGATTCAATCCCAGTTTGCAGTTCTAATTTACTGGCCGATGTTGGGGACTGTTGGCCTTTCAACTGTAGCAGCTGGTTAATGTATGACATCAGCTGCAGTGTGAGGAATATGGAAACACAGTGATACCGCACTGCATTCCAACATCACACATCTAGCAAACTGGTGGAAAAGATTCATTACCACAATTACAAAAGGGCAGCGAAGATCAAGTATTGAGGGGAGGGGAGAATAAACGTAAGCAATTAAATCTAGTTGCAGTGTTCCATTGACCTCTCTTTGTCTGGTTCAGAACTAGTAAAGAACAGCACTACTAACCCTCCAATACTATGCAATTACATTTCCATGCACAATTTAAAACTTAAAAAAAAAATCTTTTATAAATACAATTTTAACTCAATGTTTGTGGTAGACTGGCTGAGGAGGGAAAAGGCAGTTTTTTTGTAAATTAAAACAAGGCTATACAATTTTTTCATGGTAAACGGAGTTTAATTATGTAATATATAATCATTGTATTTAAACGGCACAATCTGTGCCCCATGTATTCAGTCCATTTCCCCGATTCTGTGTAATGGAAGAATACAATGGGTAGCAGAATGGAAATATTCTTGAGCTCCACTGTGCAAAGAGCAGAGACAAAGATTTCTGCAGAAAATACATTTTGTATAGAATTATAGGGGCCAAGTTTCGGCCCGAGTTGCTCCTGTTTTTTTGGAGCAACTGGTTTAGAATGGAGTATCTTAGAAATTGCAATTCTCGGCATTTAGTTTGCTCCAGTTCTAGTCAGTTAGAACAGTTTCAGTTTGGAACAGATTTTTTTTTTTTAAAAAAAGGGGTCGTGTCCGGCCACATACGCCCATTTTGAAAGTTTAGGCAGTGAAAACATACTCCAAACTAACTTAGAATGGAGTAAGTGTAGATTTTTGTACGCTCAGAAAAACCTTGTCTACACATAGAAAATCAGGCGTAGGTTACAAATCAGGCGTAGGGAATGGGGGGGGGGGGGTTTAAAGGGAAGTTTACAAACATTAAACACTTCAGTTTTACAATAATAAATACATCAATAAATCAATCAAAAAATAAATAAATAAATAAATAAATAAAACATTTTCTACTTACCGACTGCAGCACCGGGAGTCCTCCAACATTGTGTTGCGACGGCCCCCCTGTGTGTCTCTATCTCTCTGTCTGTCAGTGTCTGTGTTTCTGACAGCGAGGGAAGGGGGACAAGGGGGGGGGGGGGGAAGAGAGAGGGAGAGGGGAGGGGGAGGGGGAAGAGGGGAAGGAGGCGAGGGAGGAGAGGGAGGGAGAGAAGGAGGTTGAACGGCCGGGCCCAAGACTTCGGGCTGGATTTACAGGTGGGGGAGAAGAGTCGCGGAGGGGAGAGAGAGGGAGAGGGAGAGGGAGAGGGAGAGGGAGAGGGAGAGGGAGAGGGAGAGGGAGAGGGAGAGGGAGAGGGAGAGGGAGAGGGAGAGGGAGAGGGAGAGGGAGAGGGAGAGGGAGAGGGAGAGTCGCGGAGGGGGGAGGGGGGTGTCGCGGAGGTGAGGAGTGTCGCTGAGGTCGGGGGGTGGGGGGTGGAAAGAGAGAGTGTCGCGGAGGTCAGTTGGGGGGGGAGGGGGGAGAAAAGAGTGTCGCGGAGGTCGGGGGGGAGTCGCGGAGGGTGTCACGGAGTGGGGGGGGGGGGAAAGAGATCGTCACAGAGGGGAGGAGAGTCACGGAGAGCGGGGGGGGGGGGGGGGGGAGTCGCGGAGAGCGGGGGGGGAGTCGCGGAGAGCGGGGGGGAGTCGCGGAGAGGGGGGGGAGTCGCGGAGAGCGGGGGGGAGTCGCGGAGGGTGTCACGGAGTGGGGGGGGGGGGGGAAGAGATCGTCACAGAGGGGAGGAGAGTCACGGAGAGCGGGGGGGGGGGGGGTCGCGGAGAGCGGGGGGGGAGTCGCGGAGAGGGGAGTCGCGGAGAGGGGGGAGAGTCGCAGAGAGCGGGGGGGGAGTCGCGGAGATCGGGGGGGGGGGGGGGGGAGTCGCGGAGATCGGGGGGGAGTCGCGGAGATCGGGGGGGGGGAGTCGCGGAGATCGGGGGGGGGGGAGTCGCGGAGAGCGGGGGGGGGGGGGGGGAGTCGCGGAGATCGGGGGGGGGGGGGAGTCGCGGAGATCGGGGGGGGGGAGTCGCGGAGATCGGGGGGGGGGGAGTCGCGGAGATCGGGGGGGGGGGGGGGAGAGTTGCGGAGGGGGGGGAGTCACGGAGGTCGGGGGGGGGAGTCATGGAGTTCTGGGCGGGATGTTGCGGAGGTCAAGAGGGGGGGTTCGGTGCGTCACAGAGGTCGGGTCGGGGGGGGGGGAAAGAGAGAGAGAGAGAGAGAGAGAGAGAGAGAGAGAGAGAGAGAGAGAGAGAGAGAGAGAGAGTCACGGAGGTAGGATCACCGGGGGGTTTTGGGCACCTGGAGCTACTGCACTTGCGTGCCCACTGTAGCGCGCATGTGCAGAGGTCCCGGCACTGTTTTCAGCGCAGGGACCTGGCTCCGCCCCCCCCACAGCTCATGCTGCATCGCGCCCAGCTCCAGAGGACCTGCAGGGAGCCGGAGAATAGGCGAGTTTTTTTTTTAGGCGCACTTTGTGGCGCGAAAAACGGGCGTCCAGGTCCGGGCTGCGCCGTTTTAGGCACGGCCCGAAACTTGGGCCCATACATTCCAGACTTGCATTCACCTTTCATGACCTCAGGACATCCGAAAATGCTTTACAGTCAATTATGTACCGTTGGCATGTCGACACTATTGTAATGCAGGAAACACAGCAGGCAATTTGTGCACAAGCTCCAACAAACAGCTCTGAGATAAATGACCAGATAATCTGTTTTAACAAAGTTGTTTGAGGGATAAATATCAGCCAGGACACCGGGGAGAACTCCCTTGCTCTTTGAAATAGTAACATGAGATCTTGTACAACAAGAAAGGGCAGATGGGGCCTCGGTTTAATGTCCCATCTAAAAGACGGCACCATCGACATTGGTGAGGTGACAGCCTAGGTTATGTGCTCAAGTCTCTGGAGTGGGGCTTGAACCCATAACTTTCTGACTTAGAGGCAAGAGTTCTACCACTGATCCAAAGCTAACCCTCAGATTAATCACTTATAGGTCTATGTCACTGATTGCTAAACTTCCCATTTCATTTCTTAATTTTTCATGTACCGTATATACTCGCGTATCCTACGATCTCACGTATCATGCGACCCCTAAATTTTCGTCCCCAAAACATGATTTTATCATATATCCCATGTATCATGCGAGTCACTTTTTTGAGATACCAGATGCCACTAGGCTAGGCTTTCAAACAAGTTTAACAAGTACCCAACACGTAACAAGTACCCTAACACATAACAACGATCGAATACAGCCCTTAACAACCGAATCATGAAACATCGAGTGGATTCTGTTGTGAAAGCTGTTCGCGAATCGAACACCGATATAGCAATCATTCCAGCTGGCTTGACCAGCGTCGTTCAGCCACTTGACGTATCCATTAATAAGCCATTTAAAGACAATATAAGAAAGAAATGGAATGACTGGATGATGGAAGGAGAGAAATCATTTACGAAGGGAGGGAATATGAAGGCTCCGGATTTGCCTCTACTGTGTTTGCGGGTAAAAGAAGCATGGGCTGAGATAGATGGAGATTTGATTGTTAAAGCCTCTAATAATGCAGCAAACTTCAGAGGGAGTTGTGGGTGGCGATCTCTAGACCGAAGCAAAGATACAGTACAAGTGACAATAGAGGCTGCAATCCAGCCCAGGAGATACCTGCCGAGATTCAGCGTGGATACGGTCTGCTTAACAGCCTAATCTTGGACAGCACTTCACACCCACAAATTTTGTATCTCGCGTATCATGCGACCCCCCAAATTTAGGTTACAATTTAGGTCTTCAAAAGTCGCATGATACGCGAGTATATACGGTACTTGCCCTTTTCCCCCCCCACACTTTACATTAGGCTCCCGTATAAATTATTACTACTCAACATTTTCCATGCAGATGTGCATCGATGTCGGGTACATCACCCTTTATAGTGACACTATACTGCATGTACATAACAATTTCAGTTTTAAATTATTTACTATCAAATGTTGTTCACCTTCCTCATTGCATTACGGCTTGCCAATGGCTGCAATTCCACTGATGAGTGCAGTTAAAGTTTCTGAAATAATCTTTCCCCACCACTAGATGTCCCTGGTTTCTGTTGTAAAAACTCTACAAAATTTGATGCAGTGACAGATTCTACCTGATCTGACCTGCACAACCACCACCAAAAGCATTACATCTGATACAGAAACAAGTACTTAAGTTTGATACTCTGCTCTAAGTTGCAGTTTGGGTTTATATATTTTCTCATTAACTTTATTCTGTTTATGTAACTAGTTACAAGGTGGTTACCATCTGTACGACATAAACTGTGGTTTGATAAAAAAAATGTGATTTAATTTATGAAAAAAAACTGTTGGCCTTATATTTAAACTGGATAACTATATAAAAAAAAAACAAGGTCAAAGATTGGAAGAAGAAACTCAAATAATTGGAATTTGTTGCAATCGCAGACAAGCTGAAATTAGTTTGAAGTTAAAAGTCACCAAAGTTACCACTTACCCACCACAGGTGCCTGTATTCTTACTATAGTGTGTGCGAGGCTCACTGGAAGCCAGTTTAAGCAGCTCATTCCACTCTCGCTCCCACTCCTCTTCAGTGTAAACCAAACCAGACTAGTTCGCCAAATGAGAAATAGACACATCAATTAAATTTGATGCCACATTTTAATGGTATTCACATAATTGAATGATTAGGAAAAAAATGTGCCAGCAGAGGATACGTCATATCCTGTGCTGGCACACTTACATTGCAGAACCACTGATACTCTGAATTCACCCAATTTACATGGGAAGGGGGTAATTAGATGCTGGCGGCAATATTGAAGCAACAGGTACAAGGCTGTGCCTGTACCACACGTGAAGCTGCTCCCAGACACAGTTCTTTACTTTGCTGTATATGGAGCAGGGGGAAGGTCCACGAAGGCTGGCAATGCCGCTGCCATCTTGTACAAGTAGGCAGACAGTTCAGACGCAGCCAAAACAAAATAGTGCCCCCACAATGTTTCGCACTGTTATTGGCAGAAATTTGTGTTTTCTGCTGTCAGAGCTTTGTCCCCAGAACAGTGGGAAATTATCTCTTGTGGCGGCGAGTCTGGCAGTGGAGACACTTGCACCACCTTGTTTACATTGCAATCCGCCTTGGTGACACGGCTGGAATATAATCAATGTATTTATTAGTGGACATGGGGCCATTAGCAAAGTTATACCACATAGCCCTTTCTAGGGCTGTAACTGCAACTCCAAATATTTCAAATGTTGTTGAGTAAAATTGTAATGGAAACAACCAATGAGAAGCTGCCATTACACACCTACCCTATTTAAATAAAATCACGTGCAAAAAGCTGCCTGGTTTCATTGACAAGTCCATCATACAAAAACTGATAAGATCTGAAAATCTTTCAACAAATTCTGAATTCTATTTGATAAGAAGCAGCTTAGATACATGACAGGAAATAGCTACGTGTTCAGGTGGTTTGACAAGTCAGGGAAACTAACCACATTTTGTTCATTGCAAACACAAGTCGTCAGGTTTTGTAGTTTAATGCAAACAAGGGATGCAAGTCCTGTTAATTCAGCAACGTCTCAACTCTATACAAAGAGGCAAGCATAAAACTAACTTAACGTCCACAAATAAACAAGCTATCAACTTTATGTGAATAGGATCATCGAATCTATAAAAGATTACAGAAATGTACAAAATGTGGTTATCTCGTTCCATTACTTCTGGATATTAAATAAGATTAGTGCTCAATGAAAACAAGATGATTTGAAAGGAAAATTCTTTCCCTCATCCCTCTGTTTGGTATTTATTGTAAGTCACAAGTGTTTTCGTAGCAAAATAACTTCTGAACTGAATGCAGCAACACTAGGCTGATTGCACCTCATCTTGTTCAGCGTGCAATTTATTGTACATTAAAAATTGGTGATAAATTTGTCTGTGAACAATGTTATGTAAATAAGTATACAAATGAAATATTTTCCAAGTTCAGTCAGTTCCTCAAGTCCTTCTAAAATCAACTCTGACCTTGACAGCAGTCTCATCATTTGGATATGGACCTGAGCAGGATCACTGACGAGAGTTGTGGACATGTCAAAGTACCTTGCACGTGCTTACCTTACTGGGAGAATACGAATATGAGGTATTACATGTTGGCAAGAAAAATAAGGTGGTCATATATTACTTGGAAAATAAGAATCTAAATGTGGTAGAGGAGCAAAGGAATCTGGGAGTATAAATACACAAATCACAAAGTAGTGACCGCAGGTTAACAACGCCATAAAAAAGCAAACCAAGCACGAGAGTTTATTTCTAGCAGGACAGAAGTTATGCTAAAGGTGTATTGAAGCGTGGTTAGATCACACTTGGAGTACTGCGTACAGATCTGGTCGCCATATTCTAAAAACGATAGAGGCATTGGAGAGCGTGCAAAAAAGATTTACAAGGATGATACCAGAACTGCAAGGGTATACCCATCAGGAGACACTGAACAGGTTGGGTCTCTTTTCTCTTGAAAAAAAGGCTGAAGGGTGAACTAAGAGGTCTTTAAAATTATGAAAGGCTTTGATAGAGTAGACAGAGAGAGTGTTTCCACTTGTGGAGGAGAGCAAAACTAGAGACCAATATAAGATAGTCACCAAGGAATCAAATAGGGAATTCAGAAGAAACTTCTTTATCCAGAGAGTGGTGAGAATGTGGATCTCACTACCACAAGGAGTGATTGAGGTGAATAGTATAGGTGCATTTAAGGAGAGGTTAGATAAGCATGTGAGGGAAAAGGGAATAGGTGAGGAAGGATAGGAGGCTTGAGTGGAGCATAAACACTGGCATGGACTGGTTGGGCCGAATGGCCTGTTTCTGTGCTGAGTATTCTATGTACTATGCCCTTTGGGCATGCTCAAGATCATTCAAATATGACTCAATTGGGTTCAAATTTAGAGACTGGACAGGTCACTACAGCACACGGGTAACTGCTTCTTCAGAAGGGTTTTTAAATTTTCAACTCATCATCATGGGGAAAATATATTTGTTCTACAGTCTAGTTGCAGAAGTGGATTATGTAGCTTAGGGCAATGTCCTTGTTGGCCTCTGCATCACCATCAATTAAATATGGATCCCCATACCACCCGAATCCAAGATAATGAGGATCTAGGTTGCCATGAATGTTATGCCAATACTGTAGTGCAAAAAAGCCAGTGTAGAATATACTGCTAGCCAGTCACAGATTTCATTCTGTAGAGAAGTCAGACTTTAATCTCCATTTTCAGAAAAGGTTCCACATCACTATCCAGATATGCTCATTTACGGCTCATTGTAGCTAACTACAAGCTTAAAAAGACCAGTCACAACAATACCCAAGGCCTGAAGAACAGATGGAAATATCAGCCATGAATATCTGAACTGGTGAAGAATGGTGAAATCTCTGAACTGGAACTACCTGACATTGTTAAAGTCTATGATGCAAAAATATGTTGCATAAAGATTTTAATCACTCGAGATCAAAAATATTACAGTTCTGTGAGGAAAGTAGAATGTGTTACTACTCTACAATAAGCAGGACTCGTCAAACGGTGAGCTTTTTCAAATGTCCCATTTTACTTTGTGCCTAATGACTACACTGTCACTACAATTACAAAACCAAGACAATAAAAGTCCATAGTGTGCACCAACCTCCTTATTTTGCTGTGTCTGTTGCCACTTCCATCTTCTCTTCAATGCATCCCTTTCCGTGCCCTTTTTCATCATGGTATAAAGAGCTTTTCGAAGCATCAGGTCTCTATCGTGGAAACCCCACATACCTTAAAAACACAAATACAAGCTTCTTTAAATCAAACCTCTGAACAAACTGCAACACAATAAATGGGATACACTTTATGCATATATTACCTAGAGAGGCTGCGTGCAAGAGACAGTTCCCATCTCCTGTTGTTGCTAATGGCAGAAGACGTTTGCAGCTTGAACAAACAACTGACCACCAATTTAGCCGACCTGTAAAAATAAAAAGGCAGTTCACACGCAGCACGGTTAACTGGGTTGGATTTTACATAGCTCGACTATTCAGCAGTCATTCAAATTCATTTTATTTGTTGGCATAACATGACGTTCATAGCACCAAATTAATATTTAACTCTTCACTTTAGTTGTTCACCATCACATATTTGTGGCGGCAACTTTAATGGGCGGTGACAGAAAAGACGTCTTACTAAATTGGCAATTTAATGTGACTGGAAATATAACACATGGGTTGGAGAATTACAAAGCATTTAGATATTAAAAAGTCAATAGATATCATATACCACCTAGTGAAGTTTGATCAGTGTCCACATCATCTCAACAGATTATATCCTTGAAACAGCCACGATATGCAATACTCTTTACAGAAGTTTGTACTAAAAAAATTAATTTCTGCAATTTTATTCCATTCTCTCCTGAAAAAACAAATTCTTGTTGGAGTACGGATCCACAGCATGGTGAGGGAGTAGCCATCCTTCATTTATAAGCTTACACAGTGAATATCAGCTGGCTAATTTGACTGCAAGGGCATCACAACAGAGACTGATGCTCCCCTCACCCATCAGACACTTTCCAGCAGGGCTCAGTGGATAGCAATTGTGAACGGGAACCCAAACCGATTCCTCCCCCACACCTTTGTCCTGGGCACTGAGGAGAACTGTAAAATCTCTCTGCCACTCCAGCAAAGATCAGCTAACTAACCAGACCCTGGGTACTAACCTTGGGGTGGTCTGGTCTGTATGGCTTAGATCTCCACTGGTTGGTGCCTTTATCAAGCAGGCCATTAGGGAGGCTATCCAATCAAGTCACATTACTAGAATCAAAATGCTATTGTTCCGCATGATTTGAAAGTGTGGTCATAGTGACTCCACATGTGTTTTTTTTTTATATATAGTGCCATAACTGAAGCATTAATGACACATTGGCTAACTAACAGAACAGAGAGTCAGGATAAATGGTTCATTCTCGGGTTGGCAATCAGTAACTAGGAGGGTGCTGCAGGATCAATGCTGGGACCCCAACTATTTACAATCTATATTAATGACTTGGAAGAAAGGACCGAGTGTAACGTAGCCAAATTTGCTGACGATACAAAGATGGGAGGAAAAGCAATGTGCGAGGACACAAAAAATCTGCAAAAAGACATACAGACTAAGTGAGTGGGCAAAAATTTAGCAGATGCAGTATAATGTTGAGGTCATGCACTTTGACAGAAAAAAATCAAAGAGCAAGTTATTATTTAAATGGAGAAAGATTGCAAAGTGCCGCAGTACAACGGGACCTGGGGGTACTTGTGCATGAAACACAAGGATAGTATGCAGGTACAGCAAGTGATCAGGAAGGCCAATGGAATCTTGGCCTTTATTGCAAAGGGGATGGAGTATAAAAGCAGGGAAGTCTTGCTATAGCTATATAAGGTATTGGTGAGGCCACACCTGGAATACTGCGTGCAGTTTTGGTTTCCATATTTACGAAAGGATATACTTGCTTTGGAGGCAGTTCAGAGAAGGTTCACTCGGTTGATTCCGGGGATGAGGGGGTTGACTTATGAGGAAAGGTTGAGTAGGTTGGGCCTCTACTTATTGGAATTCAGAAGAATGAGAGGTGATCTTATCGAAACGTGTAAGATTATGAGGGGGCTTGACAAGGTGGATGCAGAGAGGATGTTTCCACTGATGGGGGAGACTAGAACTAGAGGGCATGATCTTAGAATAAGGGGCCGCCCATTTAAAACAGATGAGGAGGAATTTCTTCTCTCAGAGGGTTGTAAATCTGTGGAATTCACTGCCTCAGAGCTGTGGAAGCCGGGACATTGAATAAATTTAAGACAGAAATAGACAGTTTCTTAAACGATAAGGGGATAAGGGGTTATGGGGAGCAGGCAGGGAAGTGAATCTGAGTCAATGATCGGATCAGCAATGTCTTATTGAATGGCGGAGCAGGCTCGAGGGGTCGTATGGCCTACTCCTGTTCCTATTTCATGTTCTTGTATCGTACAGGCACTCCTGTAATGCATTCTAGCTGTACATTTCCAGTTTTCTTAAATTAATAGATATTTTTCATGATACACTACAAATATCATTGCAAGGTCATGCTGTGATCCATATCCGCAGTCAAGCTGGGAGATAAATTTTCTTCTTGAACTATTTCTCACAAGCTCACGTCAATGTTACATTAATTCTATGTCGCACCCATCAATCTGTATCGATATATCTAATGTACAGTCAAGGTGGTAGATGCATTATATAAACTGTAATAAATATTTTACCATATTTATTACTATTGAAAATTAATAGGCAAGATACCAACTAAACTGCAATAGCCCATTTCAAAACTCCTCACTTATTACTGTCCATGCCTTTGGTAAAATGGACCTTAAACAAACAGATATATGATGATTTATTTAGACTCGAGATCTCTTTTCCCATAATGGTTGCTATAAAGCTATTCATCATTTAGAAATGACCTTGAATATACTCAATGTGATGAACAGCTGTGCATGGAGAATATGCAAAAATGCAGAATAAAGCTGGCTAATGCTGCAGCCTCTGCTATGCCGGTATGTGTCACCAAATTTAGTTTGGTTAAAAGGATTTCAGGTCAAAAAATATAAAAGGGCAAGACTGATTACTGGAGCAGATCAACACCAAATGATGTATCCATGTCCTGTGACCCTATGAAAACAACAGTATTTTAGATTTGGCAAGAATATCAATATTACTCTTCCAAACTCTTAAAAATAACTCTAGTTTAATGAATGCATAGTCTTCAAACAACGTCCCCATCCTCGGAATTAAACAGACGGTGATGAAACAGTATTCTTAGTACTCTGAAGGATTAATCGTTCACCTGCTTGCTTTGCTCTGAAGTCAGTCAGTCAGTCAAAGTAAAGGAAATCCCGATCAGGTGCAAATGGACTTGCGTCTAGCACATATCATGTGGCCCAGGCCAGGGACCATTTTACCTGCAGGATGCCCACTGACAGCCCAGATGCAGAGTTTCTCTCAGCAGGGCATGGAGGGCACCGCAAGGTGTCTTACAGAAGGAGTTGATGAACAGATGACCGTCCATAGGAATCTATTTTGATAGCCTTATACAGCTCCTTGGGTCTTTCAGGGCCAGCGGAGATATATTTTACACCTTCAATCTTCATATGAACAGATAATTCCTCTCACACAAAAACAATAACTTGCATTTATATAGCACCTTTAACTTCGTAAAATGTCCCAAGGTACTTCACAGGAGTGTTAGCAAAAATTGACACAGGGCCACATAAGGGGGATAATAGGGCAGATGACCAAAAGCTTGGTCAAAGAGGTAGATTTTAAGGAGCATCTTAAAGGAGGAGATAGAGGTAGAGAGGCGGAGAGGTTTAGGGAGGGAATTTCAGAGCTTTCAGCTTTGGCAGCTGAAGACAGGGCCACCAATAGTGGAGTGATTAAAATTGGGGATGCATAATGGACAATGGTCAACGTGCATTATTATAGGAATTAGTAAAGTGCTGTGCATTTTATTACTTTCGTATCAGAGAAATAGATACAACTTAAAGTTCTGTTTAAAAAAAAAAAGTGTAGCAAGAATGGTTTCTGTTTGACTCCTGGGCAATACTATATTATCAAATATTGCGCAAATAAAGTCACATTTGGTTCATCTACAGAACTGGTCTTTGGTACAGAGCACGAGAAAAATATCTGCTGCTCGAATAGAACTCACCTTTAATACAAAGTATTCGGGAGAATCTGACATAGAACTATTATACTTTTGACAAACTCCACACTGATCTGCTCAGTCGGAAAATAGTCACCTTGGTCTCTTTCACTGATGTTTTGGTTTATAAAGGTGACAAATCTCAGTGCTAGAAAATGAATAATTACTTACTATAAGTAGAATCTTCTTTTACTCTTCAATTGAAGTTCAACCTTCACAGGCAACATGATATTACTAGCCATCCACTGGGGAAATTGACAGAGGACATTTCTCTTTACGAAATGTCATTCCTTCAAAGATTAAGCAACTTCTTTCTGCTCTATATAAAATGAGCCTCACTCAGAGACTCAGCTCTTGCCCTAAATGCAGCAGCTGACCAAACCTTCAGTGGGACCACAAAAACTTTGGTAAATCAGTGTTAAGAAAGCTCCAAAATTCACCAGCTCGGGAGAAAGAGGTTCAGGATTCAGAGGGAATTCTGTAAATGGAGGTTGAACTTCAATCTAAAGACTCAAAATATTGTATGCCTCTATCATCCTTCATTTGCTCAACCTCCACAAATTAGAAACATAGCAAATTGAACAGAATCTTGTGGTGGGCTTCTTCAAAACGAAATGTTCAGGCCTGTTTGGGACATTGATATAGCAAAGTGCACGGAAACATTCAATTTTCTAACCTCTGCTTAATAACGAGTTTAACTCGGACTATCCCCCAAACACACAAACAACTGCCTAACGCAACAAAAACTTATGCTTCACTCACAGAAAATGTTAAACACACACCACTGCTCTGGATCAACTGGGCCTTTATACAATGGAGTTTAGAAGGATGAGGGGATCTCATAGAAACATATAAGATTCTGATGGGACTGGACAGGCTAGATGCAGGAAGAATGTTCCCGATGTTGGGGAAGTCCAGAACCTGGGGGCACAGTCTGAGGATAAGGGGCAGACCGTTTAGGACTGAGATGAGGAGAAACTTCTTCACTCAGAGTTTTTAACCTGTGGAATTCCCTACCGCAGAGAGTTGCTGATGCCAGTTCATTGGATATATTCAAGAGGGAGTTAGATATGGCCCTTACGGCTAAAGGGATCAAGGGGTATGGAGAGAAAGCAGGAAAGGGGTACTGAAGGAATGATCAGCATGATGTTATTGAATGGTGGTGCAGGCTCGAAGGGCCGAATGGCCTACTCCTGCACCTATTTTCTATGTTGGCAGCACTCTCATCTCCAAGTCAGTGGGTTCAAGCCCCGCTCCAGGACTTGAGCTCATAATCAAGACTATCCAGAAGTACAATGAGACAAGTAGAACTCTGACACCATTATCTTCCAAGACAAATGAAATACAAACAATATGAATAGCAATATGTAGTTTGGTTAATGGATTGTCTTATCGCCATACCATGTAATGGAGAACCCATCTCACTCGAACACACCAAGTATTCCGGCTAAAAAAAACTGTCTAGAGTAGCGAGAAAAAAAATTAACTGATAAGAAATCAATTAGCTCTAACGGTTGTAAATTCAAAACGAATCTTCAGAAACAATATTTCAGTGAGCAGGTGGTCAATCTATGGAGCAGACTCTCTAGGGAAATGGTGGAAGCAGTTAGTATTGATTCATTCAAATGCAAATTAGATAGATTTCATTCAGAAAAGAATATTTTAGGATGCAGTAAATGAGTAATTTGAGACAGGACATGATAAGTGTGACATGTTCAGGAGGAACAGGTGACTTTGGACAAATGTTTCCCAAAGCTCTCCACCTCTGGGGGTTTCCCTCGCCTCACGTCTGCATCTGTTGCAGAATCATGGAGAGATTTATTGGCCAACAACTGCATTTCATTGTATCATGCGACTACCAGGATGGTAGAAGGCGAACTAGAGGCATCTTGGTCTTTTATCGTCTACCAATTTCTATGTTGTAATGCTAGTTTGCGGGGGACTATAACTAAAACCTCAGGAATAAAGGGCTAAACTTACCAAGCCCTTTTGATGAATTGGGACACAATGGGATGTTGTCCCACTGCCACTCCTGGAGATGACTCACTGTCCAGCAATTCTTGCAAATAGCACAAGATTACAAGCACATCGTGCTCCAATGAATTAAAGCAGTGATTGTGTCAAATTTTCTCTGCTGGCAGCATTCTCACCTCAGTGAAATGGCTATTGGTTCAATCCCAATATTTGAGCATATAATTGGACTGACTGTACAGAGGGTGTGGTATATTACTGGAGGTGCTGACTTTTGGGATGAGGCTCCGTCTAACTGTGGTTCAGGTGGATGTTAAAATTTCATTCCAGTATTCGATGAGGAGCAGGGAAGTTTCTCAGTGTTCTAGCCAGCATTCTTACTTCAACCAACAGCTCCCAAAATAAATTAACTGGTCATTCATCTCACTGTTGCAAATGTTTATTCATACCTCATTGAGACTATATCCTATTCTGAAATTATTGTTCAAAAAAGGCGCTAAGTGTCAACAGTTGTACCTTTCCAGCGAATGTTTTGAAGAAATGCAAGCGGATTGCAGCGGGTATAACAGCAGCTTCATTTTTAAGCTTGCACAGGTCTAATTTAATTAGATCAGTTCTTGGATCACACTCATTTTACATATGGATGTAATTAAGATAATTTACCACTTAAAATTACAATGGTCTTTTTACGCAACTTAGAACCTTCGTGAAAGTCTGGTGATGCTATTATCTGAAATAAGACGTACTTTATGACAGCTTCTGTAATCTGTCACCTAGTACTGGTAAACAAATAATAATTGGTACAGCTCACGCTTTGGTTTATATTCCTTGAGAGTCCAATGGGAGAGTTCCCTATAAATATTAATTGTTGTCATTGTGGGAAGGAAATGAAGTTGTACAATTGGAGGAACTTAGCTCATGTTCTACAATAAATGGCAGGATACTGAGAGGTGTGGAGGAACAGAGCGACCTTGGAGTGCATGTCCACCGATCCTTAAAAGTAGGACAGGTCGAGAAGGTTGAAAAGGCGTATGGAGTGCTTTCCTTTATTAGCCAAGGCATAGAATATAAGAGCAGGAAAGTTATGCTACAACTGTATACAACACTAATTATGCCACTGCTAGAGTACTGCGTGCAGTTCTGGTCATCACATTACAGGAAAGATGCGATTGCACTAGAAAGAAGAGAGAGGAGATTTACGAGGATGCTGCCTGGACTAGTGAATTTTAGCTATGAGGAAAGATTGGATAGGCTGATTTCTTTGGAACAGAGGTGGCCGAGGGGAGATTTAATTCAGGTGTATAAAATTAGGAGGGGCCTAGATAGAGTGGATAGGAAGGACCTGTTTTCCTTAGCAGAGGGGTCAATAACCAGGGAGCATAGAGGCGAGATGAGGGAATGTTTTTTCACCCAGAGGGTGGTGGAGATCTGGCACTCACTGCCTGAAAGGGTGATAAGAGGCAGAAACCTTCATCACATTTAAAAAAGTACTTGGATGTGCACTTAGAGAGCTGTGACCTACAGGGCGAGAGACATAGTGCTGGAAGGTGGGATTAAGCTGGGTAGCTCTTTTTCAACTGGCACGGACATGAGGAGCCGAATGGCCTCCTTCTGTGTCGTAATTTTTCTATGATTCTATGACGATTCTTTAGAACTCTATGGATTCTTGACCAGCACTAATTATACACTAATGTAAAGAATTTTGAAAAAGGCAAGAGATTGTAATGGGACAAGTTAAGAAACTAGATAGGATGTAAATGGAGATGGCAGAAGCAGCAACAGCTGCCTTGGGAAAGAATAAAAGAAGAAAAAAAATAGGCAGAGGTTATGGTTTGAAATTGAACTTGATGTTGAGTCCGGAAGGCTGTAAAGTGCCTAAACGATGAGGTGCTGTTCCGAGAGCTTGCGTTGAGCTTCAGTGCAACAGTGTAGGAGACCGTGGACGGAGAGATCAGAGTGGGAATGGAGCAGAGAATTAAAGTGGCAGGTGACCGAAAGCTCGGGGTTACACTTACGGACTGAACGGAGGTGTTCTGCAAAGCGGGTTCCATTACCATCTCCTTTTGCCTAGCACCATCATCCCTTTTGTCTCTTAATCTCTCCTGCCTTCCACCCGATCACAGACCTTCCCTTTTGTTCTTTCCTCCCCTCCCCCCTTTTTCCTGCCTCTATACTAGCTTAAAAACCTGTTACATCTCGAACCTTTTCCAGTTTTGACGAAGGGTCATCGACCTGAAACGTTAACTCGGTTTCTCTCCCTCTCCAGAGATGCTGCCTGACCTGCGGAGTGTTTCCAGCATTTTCTGTTCATACTTTCTTTTTCCTCCCATTTTATCTCTTTCATTTTCTAATTTTAACTTTTGCGGAGACACTGGTGTATCCTTCAGGGACATGAGCACAGCTGCAGGATAGCCAGGGAAACCACAAGGAATTGCTGAGTCAGCTGACAAGTCATCAAGGGACTTAATTTATTAGGAGTTATGGAACATTAAGAACAGATCGTTAGGTCCTCAAGGAAAAGAAAGGGCCCTGTGAAGGATGTGTGAGGTTAACGACAGGAAGGTTCAGGGAACATATGGCACCCGAAGAAAATGAAGAACTCTGAGCCACCTGGAGATGGTTTTCTGATAACTCAAGCTATCATTCTGCAGCAATTCACTTTAGTTTTGGTAAAACTCAGTAAATACACTGCTTCTTAGCGGCAGCTACCACTGAACTACTGGAACACATTCAAAGACACTGGAAGGCCAACAGAATCCTTGGTTTTGTATCATTTAGAAACAAGGAGATAATGATGTAACTTGTACAGAACCTAAGTTAGTGTTATTGCCACTAAAGCCTATGTACAATTTTGGGCATGTGAAAGATATAAAAGTAATGGAAAAGATCCAGAGGTCACTCGGATATTACCAGGGATGGAAGATTACAAGATGATATTTATGAAGAGAGACTTGAGAAATTAAGGCTTTTTTCCCCCCCACAGGAGTTGAAAAGGTTAAGGGATGACCGAATAGAAGGTAACCAAACAGAATTGAAAGGGATATTAGGAAATAATTCTTGACACATTGGACAATTAGAATGTGGAATTCTTTCCTAAAATCATTGTTGAGGCGGTGACCATGAATTCTTTTAAAAAGAGATTAGATGTTTGAAACTCAGGGACGACTCCAGTGTCCCCGATGACTACGTGTGCGGGAAGTGTATCCGCCGCCAGCTCCTGACGGACCGCGTTGCGGAGTTGGAGCTGAGGGTGGATTCACTCTGGAGCATCCACGATGCTGAGAATGACGTGAGTAGCACGTGTAGCGAGTTGGTCTTACCGCAGATGAAGGGTCCACAGCCAGATAGGGAATGGAAGACCAGCAGGAAGAGCAGTGCAAGGAAGGTAGTGCAGGGGTCCCCTGTGGTCATCCCCCTGCAAAACAGATACACTGCTTTGAGTACTGTTGAGGGGGATGACTCATCAGGGGAGGGCAGCAGCAGCCAAGTTCATGGCACCGTGGCTGGCTCTGTTGCACAGGAGGGCAGGAAAAAGAGTGGGAGAGCGATAATGATAGGGGATTCAATTGTAAGGGGAATAGATAGGCGTGTCTACGGCCGCAACAGAGACTCCAGGATGGTATGTTGCCTCCCTGGTGCAAGGGTCAAGGATGTCTGAGCGGGTGCAGGACATTCTAAAAAGGGAGGGAGAACAGCCAGTTGTCGTGGCACACATTGGTACCAACGACATAGGTTTAAAAAAAAAAAGGGATGAGGTCCTATGAAACGAATTTAAGGGGCTAGGAGCTAAATTAAAAAGTAGGACCTCAAAAGTAGTAATCTCGGGATTGCTACCAGTGCCACATGCTAGTCAGAGTAGGAATCGCAGGATAGCGCAAATGAATATGTGGCTTGAGCAGTGGTGCAGCAGGGAGGGATTCAAATTCCTGGGGCATTGGAACCGGTTCTGGGGGAGGTGGGATCAGTACAAACCGGACGGTCTGCACCTGGGCAGGACCGGAACCAATGTCCTAGGGGGAAGTGTTTGCTAGTGCTGTTGGGGAGGAGTTAAACTAATATGGCAGGGGGATGGAAATCAATGCAGGGAGACAGAGGAAAACAAAAAGGAGACAAAAGCAAGACAGAAAGGAGATGAGGAAAAGTGGAGGGCAGAGAAACCCAAGACAAAGAACAAAAAGGGCCACTGTACAGCAAAATTCTAAAAGGACAAAAGGTGTTTAAAAAAAACAAGCCTGAAGGCTTTGTGTCTAAATCAAGGAGTATCCGTAATAAGGTGGATGAATTAACTGTGCAAATAGATGTTAACAAATATGATGTGATTGGGATTACGGAGACGTGGCTCCAGGATGATCAGGGCTGGGAACTCAACATCCAGGGGTATTCAACATTCAGGAAGGATAAAATAAAAGGAAAAGGAGGTGGGGTAGCGTTGCTGGTTAAAGAGGAGATTAATGCAATCGTTAGGAAGGACATTAGCTTGGATGATGTGGAATCTATATGGGTAGAGCTGCAGAACACCAAAGGGCAAAAGACATTAGTGGGAGATGTGTACAGACCTCCAAACAGTAGTAGTGATGTTGGGGAGGGCATCAAACAGGAAATTAGGGGTGCATGCAATAAAGGTGCAGCAGTTATCATGGGTGACTTTAATATGCATATAGGCTGGGCTAACCAAACTGGAAGCAATACAGTGGAGGAGGATTTCCTGGAGTGCATAAGGGATGGTTTTCTAGACCAATATGGCGAGGAACCAACTAGGGAGGAGGCCATCTTAGACTGAGTGTTGTGTAATGAGAGAGGATTAATTAGCAATCTCGTGCGAGGCCCCTTGGGGAAGAGTGACCATAATATGGTGGAATTCTGCATTAGGATGGAGAATGAAACAGTTAATTCAGAGACCATGGTCCAGAACTTAAAAGAAGGGTAACTTTGAAGGTATGAGGCATGAATTGGCTAGGATAGATTGGCGAATGATACTTAAGGGGTTGACTATGGATGGGCAATGGCAGACATTTAGAGACCGCATGGATGAACCACAACAATTGTACATCCCTGTCTGGTGTAAAAATAAAAAAGGGAAGGTGGCTCAACCGTGGCTATCAAGGGAAATCAGGGATAGTATTAAAGCCAAGGAAGTGGCATACAAATTGGCCAGAAATAGCAGCGAACCTGGGGACTGGGAGAAATTAGAACTCAGCAGGAGGACAAAGGGTTTGATTAGGGCAGGGAAAATGGAGTACGAGAAGAAGCTTGCAGGGAACATTAAGACGGATTGCAGACGTTTCTATAGATATGTAAAGAGAAAAAGGTTAGTAAAGACAAACGTAGGTCCCCTGCAGTCAGAATCAGGAAGTCATAACGGGGAACAAAGAAATGGCAGACCAATTGAACAAGTACTTTGGTTCGGTATTCACTAAGGAGGACACAAACAACCTTCCAGATATAAAAGGGGTCAGAGGGTCTAGTAAGGAGGAGGAACTGAGGGAAATCCTTACTAGTCGGGAAATTGTGTTGGGGAAATTGATGGGATTGAAGGCCGATAAATCCCCAGGGCCTGATGGACTGCATCCCAGAGTACTTAAGGAGGTGGCCTTGGAAATAGCGGATGCATTGACAGTCATTTTCCAACATTCCATTGACTCTGGATCAGTTCCTATCAAGTGGAGGGTAGCCAATGTAACCCCACTTTTTAAAAAAGGAGGGAGAGAGAAAACAGGGAATTATAGACCGGTCAGCCTGACATTGGTAGTGGGTAAAATGATGGAATCAATTATTAAGGATGTCATAGCAGCGCATTTGGAAAGAGGTGACATGATAGGTCCAAGTCAGCATGGACTTGTGAAAGGGAAATCATGCTTGACAAATCTTCTGGAATTTTTTTGAGGATGTTTCCAGCAGAGTGGACAAGGGCGAACCAGTTGATGTGGTATATTTGGACTTTCAGAAGGCTTTCGACAAGGTCCCACACAAGAGATTAATGTGCAAAGTTAAAGCACATGGGATTGGGGGTAGTGTGCGGACATGGATTGAGAACTGGTTGTCAGACAGGAAGCAAAGAGTAGGAGTAAATGGGGACTTTTCAGAATGGCAGGCAGTGACAAGTGGGGTACCGCAAGGTTCTGTGCTGGGGCCCCAACTGTTTACACTGTACATTAATGATTTAGACGAGGGGATTAAATGTAGTATCTCCAAATTTGCGGATGACACTAAGTTGGGTGGCAGTGTGAGCTGCGAGGAGGATGCTATGAGGCTGCAGAGCGACTTGGATAGGTTAGGTGAGTGGGCAAATGCATGGCAGATGAAGTATAATGTGTATAAATGTGAGGTTATCTACTTTGGTGGTAAAAACAGAGACAGATTATTATCTGAATGGTGACAGATTAGGAAAAGGGGAGATGCAACGAGACCATGGTGTCATGGTACATCAGTCATTGAAGGTTGGCATGCAGGTACAGCAGGCTGTTAAGAAAGCAAATGGCATGTTGGCCTTCATAGCGAGGGAATTTGAGTACAGGGGCAGGGAGGTGTTGCTACAGTTGTACAGGGCCTTGGTGAGGACACACCTGGAGTATTGTATACAGTTTTGGTCTCCTTACCTGAGGAAGGACATTCTTGCTATTGAGGGAGTGCAGCGAAGGTTCACCAGACTGATTCCCGGGATGGCGGGACTGACCTATCAAGAAAGACTGGATCAACTGGGCTTGTATTCACTGGAGTTCAGAAGAATAAGAGGGGACCTCATAGAAACGTTTAAAATTCTGATGGGTTTAGACAGGTTAGATGCAGGAAGAATGTTCCCAATGTTGGGGAAGTCCAGAACCAGGGGTCACAGTCTAAGGATAAGGGGTAAGCCATTTAGGACCGAGATGAGGAGAAACTTCTTCACCCAGAGAGTGGTGAACCTGTGGAATTCTCTACCACAGAAAGTTGTTGAGGCCAATTCACTAAATATATTCAAAAAGGAGTTAGATGAAGTCCTTACTACTAGGGGGATCAAGGGGTATGGCGAGAAAGCAGGAATGGGGTACTGAAGTTGCATGTTCAGCCATGAACTCATTGAATGGCGGTGCAGGCTAGAAGGGCCAAATGGCCTACTCCTGCACCTATTTTCTATGTTTCTATGAAAGGGAAACATTAGAACAACTTGCATTTATATAGTGCCTTTAACATAGCAAAACATCCCAAGGCGGTTTACAGGAGAGAATATCGAACAATATTTTATGAGTATGGGGAGTGGGATTAAACTAGGTGTCTGATGTGGAGGAAAACATGCAGACTTGATGAGTCAAGTGGTCTGTTCATGTCTTTTAACATTCTGTTTCTATGATCACAGATTCACAAAAGAGATGGAAAGTTAAAACATCAGTAGATGCTAAAAATAACCAGGTAGATACAAAGACCAGAATCATAAAAAGTGGCTCTTTAATGGAATTAATATTTCCTCCTCAAGACAGCTCTTCAGCAACTGTCCAGATGTCAGTTACTCTAATCCAAACCATCACCAAGATGGAAATACTTCACATTAAAGACAGAAACACTTCCATCACTGACTACATTACACCTCCCACTCCTCCAACTGGATTCGAAAGTAGCAACTGTCAATTCCAGCTCCAGAGCATAAACTGGAATCAGCTGTGGAAGGAGCCCAAGCAAATGTAATGCTTCATATCAGGGACCCAACAATTTCAAATTAACTGCAGATACTGTGACCAACTACCTAATGTATTACTAACACTGCATTCCAAGGCAGCGTAGTCACAGTTAAGAGAATGGTTTCTGTTAATAAGAACAACCCCTCAGCTCAGGGGTGGTAAATTTCAATTATTAACTGAGCACTGAGTTATTTTCAGACAGCTGAAAAACAATGGAATATACCAGTTTGCAAATTACATAAATTTGCTTATCCTTCATCTGTAATCCTTCAACATTTGATTTCTGTTTTGTCACAATAGATACTTTGAGGCAGCGATTCCCTACACAAAACCAAGCTGTACTTTTACAATTCAATTTTAGTTCCAAGTAACTGTCTTAAAGTGTGAAAGGTTTATTCAGAAAAAGGAATACAAGTGCTCACAAAAATAATGAGAGTCTAGATAACTTTTCCCAGGTAATGCAGTATGAAATTTGATTTAGGAAATTTAGAGTTCCAAAATGTATTGAGTGGGTAACACCAGGCTATTGTCAATTTTATTGAAACTATTAAAAGGTTAAAACAACTTGCATTTACATCGCACCTTTAACATCGGAAAACATCCCAAGATGTTTCAGAGGAGCGGAAATCAGACAAAAATCGATTCCGTGCCAAAGGAGGAGATATTAGGGCGATTGACTAAAAGCTTGGTCAAAGAAGTAGTTTTAAGGATGGTCTTAAAAGGAGGAGGGAGAAGTGGAGGGATGGACCAGGCATTTCGTATGTTTTTAAAAAAGAACTAATCGAGGAACACAATATAAATCACAAAGCATTGATTTTAAGGGATCGATCGCATAGACGTGGCAAGCTGGTTAAAGGTTTGATTTCTGACCTTAGTTTGAAGGTTTCTCTACAAATTATACTATTGGAAACGATTACATTTGTTCCCCATTATTTGATTTGGTGCTTTATTTTAACATGTGTAACTTCAGAAGTTGCACTGGGGATTGCAAATACAAGACAAGCTAGATCCCCGATGACACTTAAATGCTGCACACAACTGAATGTGGAAATGGTATAATCCTAGACAATGAAATAGTCAGTAACCAGTTAACTCTAACAAAAATAAAAACATTCCCAACACTTTTGACAAGGTAACCCTAGTTATTTGATTAAAATTTTTTAATCCATTGCAAATGAGTTTTAAACGAGATATTAGTCTTGGGATAGCTAACCATTTTCGGAGTTAGTGAAAAGGTCAGAGCAAATATTAAGCAGGCTTTTTCTTGAAGTTACTTTGTTTTCTGTTAGAACATAAAAACACTTCACTGTTTTGTAAATTTTTCAGTTCTAACTTAAATTTTATAATTGAAAAGACAAATTATCTATCGCCAAACTCTTCTCACAAAGGAACTATCTAAAATATCTGAGTAGTTTGTTAATGTTATCTATCTAAATGTCAAACATTTAGACATTCTTCTATCTGTGCAGTGATCTTTGTTCTACATAGAATTTACAGCACAGAATCAGGCCATTTGGCCCAACTGGACTGCCACTGTTTATACTCCACACAAGCCTTCTCCCACTCTAATTACCTCTTGCCACCCTGCTCCCATATCCCTATATTACCTTCTCCCTCATCTATACATTAAGCCTCCTCTTAAATGCATCACTGCTCTCTGGTTCAACCACTCCATGCGACAGCAAGCTACACATTCTCACCACTCTGTCAGGAAGCTCCTCATAAGTTCTTTATTTGATCGGACAGTGACTATGTTATATTTATGCCCCCTTGTTCTGGGCTCACCCACAAGTGGAAACATTTTCTCCACATCCACCCTATCGAACCCGTTCACAATTCAGGTCTTCTCTTCGTCTCTCTGCCACTGAAAACCGCCTGAGCCTGCTCAATCTTTCCGAATAGGTACATCCTCTCAAGTCTGGTAACATCTTTCTGCACTTTCCCCAATGATTCAATATCCTTTTTGTTGTATGGCGACCAGAACTATACATAGTACTCAAAGTGTGGTCTAACCAAGGTTCAACATAAATGTATTACCTCCCTGCTTTTGTTTTGAATCCTCTAGAAATGAACCCGTCCTTTGTACTCTTGTCGCCTTATCAATTTCCATCACTACTTTTACTGACTTATGGCTCTGTATTTCCATATCTTTGTTCCTATACCACATTTAATTTCTTACCTTTCAAGGAATAAGTAGCCTCCTTATTCCTCCTACCAAAATGAGCCACCTCACAATTCGCTACATTGAATTACATTTGCCATTTCTCCACCCACTCTAAGTAGGTTGATATCTTCCTGTACTTTGGTGCAGTCCTCCATATTAGCTATATCCTCTAATGTGGTATCATTTGCGAATTTTGACACCCGTACCGCTAATCTGAATCCAAATCATTTCCGTATATGGTAAGCAGTAGTCCCAGCATGCTGTTCTGTCACTTTATACACCAAGAGTCACCAGCACCTCATGCCAGCTATTAAGAAATGTCAGAACACTTGAGCTTTTAAAGCATTTTCTCACCTGCCTGTTCCAAGGCTACCATTGTCGACTGTTCAATCAAATCTCGTTCAATAAAGCTTCGGAAATCTTCACTGTATACATTTAAATCAGGCAGCTGGAACGTATAAATGGGCATCTCTAAAGGAAACTGATCACTACTGCATTCATTTGCCACATGTGATCGAGCGAGGGACACAATGGCTGAACTTGCGTGAGAAATTCCTCGTGAAAGACGTTTTTCTATATTGGATGAAAAAAAAATTATAAAGTACTAAAAATGCAAGTTCTGATTGGCTAGAAAATACCTAGACTCAGCAACTTGATTACAGCAGAAAGGTGAAAAAACAACAAATACAATATCAATTGCACAAGAGGATTCAAAGCCACTTCTTCAGGGAGTTGGCATATAAAACAGGAGTTTAAAAAATGCAAACTTTTCCTTTCACTATTAGCCGAAAATTTTAAAACATCCACTATTCTCCAAGAATGCAAACATTCTGATACTGTACCAATATTTGGATATAGATGGCTAATATGTTGTGTCAAAAGGATACTGCTCAAGTAAGTAACTTATTTAAACAGCTGCTAAAATGCTACAATTTGTTAATATATAAAAATAACTCAAAGAACAACTTTCTTATTTAGGTCCTGATTGAAAATGAGCTTGGCAGAATTAGAGTACAGCATTATAATAACGTACTGTTTAGCATGTTGTACTAAGGGCTTTATACCCAGATCCACATTATAAATACTGGCATTAAAATCAATTTCACCAACGTTTTCATCAACATTTAGAACATTTGTACTTTCAGTACGAGCCAATTCAGAACCACAACAGTGGTTGTTGGAATGAGAGCAGAGTCATACTTCAACACAAATTCTTTGCGATCCGATCAAAAATGCTCTACTTAGACAGGTGATGCTTCATTGGTGTGATGCAAACCTTGCACAACCCCAGGAGAGGAACCAAACAAGACTCAAAATATATCTCAGTCCATGAGCATTTTCAATTTGGTATCAAGGGAATACTAAAATAAAAAAAGTCAGGATGTATCCTGTTCACAATATAATACATGCATATTCAAACACCTCTCTTTACACATAGGCACACCTAGAATACAAGAGAGAAATGGTTACACCACAATGTTGTTAAACATTAAAAGTAAAATAAATCTATATAGCACTCAAAGCAGAATTCATGAATGAAACTTTGATACATTTTGATGGGATATTAATTTTGCCTGGGACTTTGAGCTGTAATTTTCTGTTCTTAATGAAAAATGTTAGTGCATTCTCAATTCCCACTCGTCTCCTGGATCTGAAGTCAGAGTGACACAGCAATCCATCATTATCTGTAACCAGGTTCTGTGTTAAATATGTTAGTTAAGCCACTGTGACTGGCAGTGGAGACTCTTGGTAATTCTGCAGGCCCCAGCACACACACTCAAACACAAAATGGCAGCACTGGAGAAATAATTTAAAAAAAAAAGTAAAAACAATATATTTTGTCGGCCGTTGAGTCAGAAGTGCTGATCAGCAACTTTTAAGGCCATCAACTTACAAAAGCATAGGAAAAAAGACAAAATGTTTGTTGTGACTGCAATGTCTAGAAAAATTGGCAATGAACCTTGTCCTGCTCTAGAGCAACATTCCGCATCAGCCAATGTAGAGCAACATAGATGGCAGTGATGGAAAGTTGGCAGTGCAGTGCCCCATCCTTAGTAACAAAAGATAGCTTTGGCTGAATGTGTTTCAGCCTCAACGCACTAAGGAAAGGAAGTGAAATAAAAAAGTATCTCAAAACAATAAAAATGAGGGAGGGAAACAAGGAGTTGGGTCATTCAGCAGTTTGGTCCACACTTGCTGTTGAATAGCTTATTGTATTCAAGCCAATATGGTCTGAAATAAGGGCCAAGGTAATTTGTTCCAGATTTAAATACACTAGGCTATTCATACTAGCCATTAATGATAGATGGGATTTTGATTTGAAATTTCATATTCTTCGTTCTTCTGCATTGATAATGTGCAGTTGGAGACAAGCATGCAGTGCACCTGCTGATGTTAGGATATTATTGATGTAACAGAGGAGAAGTTCACAACTCCAGTAACATCCAGGGTCAAAGTTTTTACTTCACTTCCCGTGAGCAGCTGTTGGAGGTACAAAGTTTGGTCCTCCAATGGAAACCAGCAGCACAGTTCCATAGGACTATTAGCAAGGATTAATCAAAGTTATTTATAGCTTGATGGTGCTAATTCTGCACTGTCAGCAGGGAAGCAGTGCTTGAAAGTAGTTTGTTTTGGAGACAGGGCTATGACATTGCAGCCACAACTTGCCAGCCTGCACTGCACGTTCTATAAGTGCAGCTCTCCGCTGGAAGTGCAGGATTAGCTCGATAGATGTTTCAAATGGATAAAGTGACTGAACTTTGAAAAATGCATAGTATAACTATCAGGATGCAAAATGGATAAATTACAGTAAAACTGAACTGTTATAATAGTCAATTGTGTAAAAACCTTCACAATAACTAGAATTATTGAAATGCAGAATTGCATTTTGAAACATTCTGTAGCATTTATGCGCAAAACATGAAGGAATTTAGCAGTTGGCTAGAGATTGTGTTAGCTGCAAAGATATGAAAAACACGATGAAAGCAGCAAATCAGAATAGTAACAGAAAATGCTTGGACTACACAATAGTCCATCAACTACTAAAAGCTCTTTTACATTGGTGCTCGGCTAGTTTGAAATAATAGAACAACATCTGTGCACAAGCTGCCCCATTTGCATTGCTAAAAGCAGGCCCTTCAACCCATATTACCTTGAACAATGTTACCCTGCCTTTCCAAACAAGTTCACTCACACCTGTTCACCAGTTCTTTTTCTCGCTGGAAGCTTCCTTCATTGAACACATGAATCAGGTTCCCAGTGTAAACTTTCCTAAGTCGATCAAAGTCATGCAGAGCTGTGCTCAACTTCTAGCTGGGGAACCAGAACACAGGCACCACTCTCCCACGATGTGAACTAAATAATTACTAATGTAAAACAGCAAAGACAGGCTGTTTTGAGTAAAAAATCTTTTGGATACCAATAGACCTACTATGTAATTCCAGAATTCTCTGGTTCTATTTTGTAATTGCAGGTGTAAAAAGTGCAAAAGCTTTAAAATGATTCAAAATACCTGTAGGAACAATGGATATCTACAGTTAAACCACATTACCTTGAGCAATTTCATCCTGTCTCTGCTCACACTTGTTCACCTGGTTGGACAGTTCCTTCTCTTGCTGCTTGTAGAAGCTCCCTTCATTGAACACATGAGGTAAGTTCCCAGTGTGAACTTGCCTAAGTTGTTCAAAGTCATTCAGCGCTGCACTCAGATCCCAGTTTTTACCTACAAATATAAAATTGTACATTGGTCCTTATTATCCAAATGTAATCGCTTTGCTATCCAGAGGGAGAAATAGCAGCTAGATTCCCTCCATGCTCCTTTATTTAGGATACAAACCCTTTGGGGACCAGGTTAGCATTTCTTGCTACTTTAAAACAAATTCAGAACCAATTAATGCAGAAATGTTTGTTCATTGTTACTAAGATGACTATTTATAATAAATAGTTGTATACACATACATCTGTTCTATGATCACTGATCAATAACATTCTAAAAGTGTGCAACTCATTTATAAACATGCAATAAGCGATGCAAACAACAGTATATCAAAGCAAATTAGCACGGTAATCATTGGGCAATGATTCGGTGAGCTCAGTATCAGTACTGTGCAGAACATTTGTCATTCACAGTTCCCATATGTAGCTTTGGCTCAGTGGTAGCACTCTTCCCTCTGAGTCAGAAGATTGTGGGTTCAAGACCCACTCCAGAGACTTGAGCTGACACTTCAGTGCAGTACTGAGGGAGTTCTGCACTCTGTCGGAGGAACAGAATCAGAGAATCTTATTGCACAGGAGGAGGCCATTCAGTCCACGTACATGTGCCGGCTTTTTGAAAGCTCTTTCCCCATAGGCTTGAAAATGTTTCCTTTTCAAGTATTTATTGAATTCTCCACTGAAAGTTATTACTGAATCTGCTTCCACCGCCCTTTCAGGCAGTGCATCCCAGATCATAAAACCTCGCTGTGTAAAAATAATTCTTCTCATCTCCCCCTCAGGTTCTTTGGCCAATTATCTTAAAGGTGCTGTCTTTGAGAAGAGATGTGAAACCAAGGCCCATCTGCCCTCTTGGGTGCACTTTAAAGATCACATGGCACTTTTCAAATAAGAGCAGGAGTATCGTGGTCAATAACATCACATTGTCTGGTCATTAATCTCACTGCTGTTTGTCGAGCCTTGCTCTGCGCAAAATTACAACAGTGACTACACGTCAAAAGTATTTAATCGGCTGTGAAACACTACAAGATATTCCAAAGTCATGAAAGGCATTACATAAATACAAAATAACAAGATTTTATTTTCTCATCGGTTCAGATGAAGATGGTTCTTCAGCTCATTTGATCGCATCCTTCCAAAATAAAAACCCTACCGTTTTCCCCATTACAGTAGTTGATGTTTCTTGCATCCAATGTCCTGGCCTCGAGCACCTCTCCTTAAAACCTGTTCAGCTGTTGACCCTCCATGTAAAGAAATACTTTCTGGCGTCTGTCCTAAATTTACTGTTCACAAACCTAAACTACACCTGCTTGTGTATATTAAATTACAGGTTAGTTCATTCTGGCTAGTATTGACAATATCCTTTAGTTTGTATAATAAACATAATCATAGCTCATGGTAACTGAGGCAAGTTTAAGTTTTAAAACATCTAGCAATGCTTCTGAAGAGAGACACAATGGGTTGGGTTGCACTTCCGGTTGGGGCAGGTGAAACTTACATTCCCTTTTGTTGTGAACTTTTGCCACATTTATAAGTAGGGAAAAGTTCTATTTTAAAACAGCCACTGTTGAATTTACATCAGTGTTTCCATATAGTTTCTAACCCATAAAACTGTGATTTTGCTGTACTATACTAGTTAATGCTTTTGTAAAAATATAATGTATGCACTGTGGTGAACTTATAAAACTTTAAGCACATCAGCAGATCACCGTAACTCATTTACAATTTAGAATAAAAACAGGGGACAATCAATTGAAAATTTTGCTAGGGAAAAATGGCATTCTGAAATCTCTCCCATGAAGTCTGGAGTTTAGAGATACAGTCGTGTAACATTTGTGCTACTGAACTAGCAATCCAGAGGTTGTCAGGTCAAATCACACCATAACAAGTTGTGAGAATGAATTCAATTAATCCAGTATATTGTGGGCTGGCATTAGAAAAGAAGATAATGAAAGCTGGTGTAAAATCCCAACTGATTCACTAATGTCCTTCAGAATCTGCCACTCTGCCCAATATGATTAAAAAAAGCATAATCTGTGAACTGTTAAATAACTTAACTTTAAGATGTACAAAATGTATAAATAAGCATTTTTTTAAACTTGGTGTAAATATTTCTCAGCTGTGACTCGGGTGAAAGACTATTAACGAGCGAACAGAATTTCTTGTCAATTTTTTTTTAAAAAGGTCCATATTAAATTGAGGAACACAGTAGATATACCAAGACTGACTACAGGCAGATGTCTACAAGTTTTGTATTGCACAGACATAGCTATACACGTGTAGTCAGCTTTCCCCATGTTACATACTTCGATTAACTATGTACTCATCAAACAGTGGGGTGTCAGTGTAGGTGCACAGAACACACTCCCGTACCATTAAGTATTTGCATGTAATGTTCGGTAGGGATTCAATGCATAGGAAAATCTCATCTACTCTGCTCACACAATACACCTGGCACTTCAGACGAGCATTCCCTGTTACACTGCCATAGCCATCCTGGTACTTGCGTGAGACTGAATTAAGGGCAGTTTTGTGCTATAGACTCGGGTCTATTCTAGAGAGAGGTGGGAGGATCATTTAAATTGTATTTGCAAAGGTGAGAATACTGTACATCACCTAGCAGTTCCCCATAACCTTCCTCCAAAGTGAAATAGGCACAGGCATACGCTTTTCAGCCCCTCAAGCCTGTTCATAGAATGATACAGCACAGAAGGCAGCCATTCAACCTATCGTGCTTGCTCTTTGGTAAAGCTATCCCTGGTCTTTCCCCATAGTCCTGTAATTTTTTCCCCCTTCAAGTATTTATCCAATCTGTTCCACCATTCAATTAGATCCTGGCTGACCGGTGCCTCAAATGTAATTATATTTCAGCAGCCTTATGTTGTGGGACATAGTAGAGAATCCTTCAGGTAAATAAAAGCAACTATCAATTCTAACCTGAATTTTAACCAGACTGCTTATTTCCAGAGTTAATTTCTATTCTAAGTAAATTGTTAATGTTGAAATTAATGTTCAGTATAAGCATCAAGTTCAGTAACTACAGCAAATGTATAGGTCTAGAGAAGTACAAGACCCTAGTGCCAATGGTTGATTTTGTTTTAATTTATACAGTCAATACAGTCAAATATACTGTAACTGCGTGAGATACTTGAAGCACAGGTTTTAACACACGACTGCATTACAATGACAGCAAGGTGCTCAGCATTCAAAGCGTATTTATATCATTCGGAATATGTGGGTATGACGGAACCTTTGGCTGCGTGCCAAGGCAACCTGCTGAACATTATTCATTTGATGTACATACCAAAATCTTTCTAATCTTCTGTACAATGTGATGTAGGTGTGACATCTGAAAATTGCAGAAAGCCATGTAAATATGCAGAAGCTGAATTTAAGCTTCTGACTGGAACAATTCACCCTCGACTGTAAAATGGATCCTCAAGAACATGACTCAAAGACTTATCAGTAAAATGTTTACATACCAAATGATTCTAGGTTTGTTTTTACATTTCAGTTCTACAGCCGTTACCTTGCCCATGTTATCCAAGCTTATTTATCTCTTCAGTGAGATTACTTAGGAAAAAGTAAAAGTATTCTGATTTAATACCTTATAATCAAGGTTCCACGAAAAACTAGTTCTTTGCAGATTTGATTTATTCTATATGAATAATAAAATATCTGGCATTAGAGAAGGTTCCCTTTATCAATGTTTGAACAATTGAGCTTTACTATCTTGAGGTAGCTTGTAGGATTAGCAGAAAGTTGGTGTACCAATGAGGCCGTAGGTTCCTTAGAATGACACCCTTGAACCATCTTTGAAACTTCAAACTATTCTCATTTAGCTGAGAAAAACTGTTGCTAATATTTGCCAAAGAGAACTCAGTTTTATTATTAGGCCTCGTCGCAAATGTTAATCGTTGCCCACATTCCAAAAAAATAAATAAATAAAGCCTCCCTTGTATGTTACGGAAAGCTGAGACTCGAGAGTTCAGTTATTACTGGGTGGGGGAAAGGGACAAGTATTTTAAAATTACTGCAAAATGTACTCAGTCATGTTTTATCACACCACTGAGCTGATGTTACCATGCCTACTGATTTCTACTGTAAATCACATGAAACCAGTCAATTACATGAACATTCAAGAAATAAAATGGATTTATAGTGCTGAACATTACTTATAAAAGGAGATGCAGCACATGATGCTTATGATTTCACATCAATACACTGATGCCTCAGTGGCTAAGCAGAGAAGGAATGTGTCAGGTTTGAACCCCCGCTCTCCCTCCCTCAATGGCAAGTTGGCCGATTTCAGGCAGGGCAGTTGTTGGGGCACGAAAACTGGCCTCAGTAACACAGTTACTAGGGGAGGGAGGGAATCATTCAGGAATTCAGCTCCTGATTGGCCTCCCATGACTCTTGCTGGAAGGTGCAAGTATGTGAAGGCTGGGGAGAAAAGGTTAGACTGTGATGCACACAGAACCAAGTTGAATGCCAGCTTACACCTAAAGTTTGACCACTGAAACAAGGTACCAGAAGGCTGTCAGTGCTTATGGCACCATACTCCAGAAAATGCTGATGTCTTCATGACAGGAGAGGAGAGGGGAAGCTAAATTAAACAAGCACAATGTACAATTTTTTGTTGACACATTTTACACAGTTCAGCACTTAAAAGGTGTCAGATTATTCGCACTCGTTATACAATCCTGATCCACACGGAGCTACATTTTATTAGGCACCCAAGGAATTTCATACATGTGTATAAACCAATATAATTTAGATGGAATAGGAATCATCTTGGCACTATTCCTTATAACCTTAATATGAATTAATTTTGATGAAATTCAGCTGATAGTAGCAATATAAAGCCAAGGAAACTTACAAAATTCACTTTGTATGGTTCAGAATAATTTTAGACAAAGAATACTAAGTGAAATACAATTTTTTTTTGTTATTCATTTTCCAGAATCTTGTTTTTTTTTTAAAGTCTGTATCCAGGACCGCCTGCATGCATACTGTAGGCAGTCAAAGGATCACTTGTTACATCATCACCCATGGGCTCACCAGACTGCAGTACAAGCTGTTAAAAGCATTGGCTCACTACAATACTCTCTTTGGTACAACAGGAATGTCAACAAGTCTCCTGTTGCCAAGCAGATGGAGAGAAAGCAGCCTGCTGCAGGTCAACTAGAGGGCTAGCAATCTGGTCGTGTGAGGCACCTTGGGGAAGAGTGACCATAATATGGTAGAATTCTTTATTAAGATGGAGAGTGACATAGTTAATTCAGAGACTAGGGTCCTGAACTTAGGGAAAGGTAACTTTGATGGTATGAGACGTGAATTGGCTAGGATAGAATGATACTTAAAGGGTTGATGGTGGATAGGCAATGGCAAACATTTAAAGATCACATGGATGAACTTCAACAATTGTACATCCCTGTCTGGAGTAAAAATAAAACAGGGAAGTTGGCTCAACCATGGCTATCAAGGGAAATTAGGGAAAGTGTTAAATCCAAAGAGGCGGCAGATAAAGAGGCGGCAGATAAAGAGGCGGCAGATAAAGAGGCGGCAGATAAAGAGGCGGCAGATAAAGAGGCGGCAGATAAAGAGGCGGCAGATAAAGAGGCGGCAGATAAAGAGGCGGCAGATAAAGAGGCGGCAGATAAAGAGGCGGCAGATAAAGAGGCGGCAGATAAAGAGGCGGCAGATAAAGAGGCGGCAGATAAATTGGCCAGAAAAAGCAGCAAACCGGAGGACTGGGAGAAATTTAGAATTCAGCAGAGCAGGACAAAGGGTTTAATTAGGAGGGGGAAAATAGAGTATGTGAGGAAGCTTGCTGGGTACATAAAAACTGACTGCAAAAGCTTCTATAGATACGTGAAGAGAAAAAGATTAGTGAAGACAAACGTAGGTCCCTTGTCGTCAGAATCGGGTGAATTTATAATGGGGAACAAAGAAATGGCAGACCAAGTGAATACTTTAGTTCTGTCTTCACGAAGGAAGACACAAATAACCTTCCAAAAATACTAGGGGACCGAGGGTCTGAAGGATATCCTTATTAGGCGGGAAATTGATGGGATTGAAGGCCGATAAATCCCCAGGGCCTGACAATCTGCATCCCAGAGTACTTAAGGAAGTGGCCCTATAAATAGTGGATACATTGGTGATCATTTTCCAACAGTCTATCGACTCTGACTCAGTTCCTATGGACTGGAGGGTAGCTAATGTAACACCACTTTTTAAGAAAGGAGGGAGAGAGAAAACAGGGAATTATAGACCAGTTAGCCTGACATCAGTAGTGGGGAAAACATTGGAATCAATTATTAAAGATAAAATAGCGACAGGATCGGTCCAAGTCAGCATGGATTTATGAAGGGGAAATCATGCCTGACAAACCTTCTAGAATTTTTTGAGGATGTAACTAGTAGAGTGGATAAGGGAGAACCAGTGGATGTGGTGTATTTGGATTTTCAAAAGGCTTTTGACAAGGTCCCACACAAGAGATTAATGTGCAAAATTAAAGCACATGGTATTGGGGGTAATGTATTGACGTGGATAGAGAACTGGTTGGCAGACAGGAAGCAGAGAGTAGGGATAAACGGGTCCTTCTCAGGGTGCCGCTGGGCTCAGTGCTGGGACCCCAGCTATTTACAATATACATCAATGATTTAGATGAAGGAATTGAGTGTAATATCTCCAAATTTGCAGACGACACTAAGCTGGGTTGTGGTGTGAGCTGTGAGGAGGATGCTAAGAGGCTGCAGGGTGACTTGGACAGGTTAGGTGAGTGGGCAAATGCATGGCAGATGCAGTATAATGTGGATAAATGTGGATAAATAACTTTGGTGGCAAAAACATGAAGGCAGATTATCTGAATGGCGGCAGATTAGGTAAAAGGGAGGTGCAACGAGACCTGGGTGTCATGGTACATCAGTCATTGAAAGTTGGCATATAGGTACAGCAGGCAGTGAATGCAGCAAATGATATATTGGCCTTCATAGTTAGGGCATTTGAGTATAGAAGCAGGGAGGTCTTACTGCAGTTGTACAGGGCCTTGGTGAGGCCTCACCTGGATTATATGTTCAGTTTTGGTCTCCTAATCTGAGGAAGGACGTTCTTGCTATTGAGAGAGTGCAGCGAAGGTTCACCAGACTGATTCCCGGGATGGCGGGACTGACATATGAGGAGAGACTGGATCGACTGGGCCTGTATTCACTGGAGTTTAAAAGAATGAGAAGGGATCTCATAGAAACATAAAATTCTGACTGGGACTGGACAGGTTAGATGCAGGAAGAATGTTCCTGATGTTGGGGAAGTCCAGAACCAAGGGGTCACAGTGTAAGGATAAGGGGTAAGCCATTTAGGACCGAGGAGGAGGAGAAACTTCTTCACTCAGAGTTGTTAACCTCTGGAATTCTCTACCGCAGAGAGTTGTTGATGCCAGTTCGTTAGATATATTCAAGAGGGAATTAGATATGGCCCTGACAGCTAAAGGGATCAAGGAATATGGAGAGAAAGCCGGAAAGGGGTACTGAGGTGAATGATCAGCCACAATCTTATTGAATGGTGGTGCAGGCTCGAAGGGCCAAAGGCTTATATATATATACACAAAAGAATTTATGAAAACTGTATGGCATAATAACTCATCATTCGAATTCTCTTTCATTTGCACATCACACTGGCCCTAAGATCAACGCAATCATGATTAAATATATCCAGAAGCACAAGAATAGGTGGTGTGAAGAATGTATTACATGCACTGATTGGTAAGATGACAGCACCCCCACCACTCCCCCATCTAATTTCCCACAAGCCCACTCAAAATCATTACTTCCTGCTAGTTGAAAAGGGTTGAAGCTTTCAGAGTGTATCGAGTGATTATAGGAACAAGAAAGTAATTGTGTGTCTATCCAATGGATAAGAAACCCTCAGGGTCGATGTCTGTGCCAATTATATGGCCCCCAATATAATTCTGCTAGTATCTGCTCTACCTCCAAAGAGGTTAGCAGGAATTTGATGAAGGCCCTTGGGGTGAATATGCAAAACACAAAACACATAAACAGATCTCTTCTGTGAAGACAGCAATATCTTCAAGTAGAGACAAGCATAGGACTAAGATTAAACATTTCATTTAAAAGTTGCATATACATGTATAATATATATACACACACAAATTCTGATTACTGTGAACAACTAGTGTGAGGAGCAATATTTTGCATTGTCACACGTTAATGTGGCAGCATAATAAGCAAATCTGCCTATAACCAACCAGAAAGCCACACTCTGGAACAATACGATTATGTCAATTCTAAAGATTAGAAATAATATTGAATATGGCAAAGGAAATTGAAAAAAAAAAATGTACAACATAAAAATATTCTACCCTTCTTAATTAAAGATTACACAGCATCACGTAACCGTTAACAATATTTGTTCTTCAGTATCGGACTCACCTTCCAACAGGTCTCTTGCCAGACCAGGTTCTGCCCCCGTGGACCGAACAAAGTCTGACAGGACCGCATCCATATCAAGAGTCATGTGATCATGTAGATGCACTACCTGACCTGCAGCAGAACTGGTTTTGGTCACCAGGCTTTTAGTCGGTCATCTGTTGGAAAAAAAAAAGAAAATAAGAATAGTTTCCAGGGCATAAAAACAAACGATGCATCAATTCAGGAGTTCATGACTACTTCCCACTGATTGCTGCAGTCAGTCAGGGAAGTATAGCATTCCTCAGAATTACTTGCTTGTTTTCTGCTGCTGCGAAGTAATATGAATGCAGCAGCTCACTCCTAACTGTTTGTACCATCCAGTAGCTGTGAAAGTAACAACCCCACCAGTGTGCGACAATGACTCATATCTGAGGAACTAGAAGAATAAAGAAAACAATCCACAACTGCGAACAGCATACAGCATAAAGTTAATGACTGTTCCATTTCACCGGAATGAGTAATTAAGAACCAGAATTGAAATCCAAAGCAACTCTGCTTCATAGCCAGTAAAAGCATGCCTGTATCACACATACAAAGGCAATATATTGCAGATGCTGGAAAACTGAAATATAAAGAGAAAATGCAGGAAATACTCAGCCGGTCAGGCAGCATCTGCGGAGAGAGAAACAGAGTTAACGTTTCAGGTTAGTGGCCTGATGGAAAGGTCATTGACTCATGATGTTCACTTTGTTTCTCTCTCCACAAATCCTGCTTGACCTGCTATGTTTTTCCAGCATTTCCTGTTGATAGGCCTGTATCACATATTCAGCACTTAAGCAGATGAGAGTATAAATTGAGCTATTTGATAGGGCTCTTATTTCATGAGCACGGGCAACTGCATAACTTACATATGAAGAATTCAGTGCTTTATATGAGTCAGTGTCATAGCAGAGCAACTTCTTAAAAACATAATTTGATTTGCTGGATTCTACCCAAATTAATCGATCAAAATTGTGTAAAAATATCAAAATGCAAACAAGATAACATGATCCCCATTAGAGTGCCATTTGATTTAATTAAGGAAGCTCAAACTTCACTGACATAAGCTCTATGCAGAAGCTCTGCTTCGCTGCTCCCAACTCTAATAAAGGTATTATTCCATTTCTAAAACAGTTGCCTGTTGTTTTTTGTTGGGCTACTGGAAGACTTCGCTGTACAGAGGAATGTGAAAAGGTGCTACAATGGGCCACAATGTGTGTAGATCTATTATTCAGAATTCAAGACAAAATGTACTAACAAAAGCTGACCATATGCCAAAGGGCAAAATGTAGATAAGGAAGAGAAGGGACAGAAGACAGATCGTTGGTTGTACCAGTACAGGGGGAGGGAAGAGAGGACTTTGCTCGAGATGCACACTGCGTTCAAACAGATAGAAATGGAACCATGCAAAGATGGTCCCATGGAATTAGAGATATTGGTGGTGGATGGCATGGTTCATCACAACGAGAGCACGAAGAGAGAAAAAGCACCATGGTCTTAGTCCCAGAAGATGTCATTCAGGACTAAATCTTTGGCCATTTTAGTGCTGTGTGAAGGGAGGAAGTCAAACTGCAGAGATTCAAACAGGGAATTTCAGGGGAAATGGGTATGGAGCTTATGTGCAACAGCATATTCAAATAACGGCAAAAGAAAATGTAGGTTGAAGATGATACAGTAGCTGCAGAGGACAGATGATGCAAGTGCATTTTTAAGGAGAGTGAGAAAGTGCCTGAGAAAAAGGGAGTATTGACAACATCAGATAGCATGGGGAACCAAAAATGGGGGTTGAGTGGATTGAGACATGGTATTGTCTTTACCGCCTAGTATGATCCTGGAGTAACAGGTGGTTTCAACAGAGAGGACTGAAGCACAGTAGCACTTTAATGTGGTCACGCGAGATCTGGTGATTGATTACCAGGCTAGTTGTATATCTTGTACATTCGAGTTTATACCCCTGACTTGTGGAAGCAAAAAAGGAGAATGTAACAGAGGGATTGACAGGCCCGAGGGAGACAGTGCTCAAACTGAAGGGCACAAGGGTGTCGATGGCAAAATCAAGGAGACAATTAAGCAGGCGAACAGACCAAAGATGCTATGACAAATGGTGGGCCAAAGGCAAGGAAATTGGGAATTTCTAAATGTGCATGTGATCAAAATGGGTAGTTGTTTCAAGGAGTGAATGGTGAAAATAGTAGGAATTGAAGGAATGTGGGCAGTAAAAGCAATGACAAAGTGGTCAGAGATTGCTTCAGTGGCTGAAATCTTGGGTGGAGAGAGCCACAGGTGATGAAGAAGTCAAGGAGGTGTCCAAGTATGAGGGGGGAGTTTAAATAGAGGGCGAGATTGAGAGAGGAAAGGAGGACAATGAAGTCAGAACACAGGAGGCTGAAGCAGTTAAAAAGAAACAAAGACTTGCATTTATTATTGCGCCTTCCACGACCACCGGAAGTCTCAAAGCCAACGAAGTACATTTGAAGTGTAGCCACTGTTGTAATGTAGGAAACATGGCAACCAATTTGCACGCAGCAAGCTCCTACAAACAACAATGTGATAATGACCAGATAATCTGTTTTGTTATGTTGATTGAGGGGTAAATATTGGCCCTAGGACACCGGGGATAACTCCCCTGCTCTTTTACACCCACCTGAGTGTTGTGCTGTGGATTGGTACCACTGAGGATGAGGAGTCACCCAGTGCAGAGGCTGAAGGAAGAGAGGTAGGCCGACATCTTAGGGGCAGTAAAAAAAACAAGGATTTTAGAGCGAGACGTGAAGGACAGAAAAGGATTTTGAAAGAGAAGGTGGTGCCATAGCAGTAGGTGGAGGGGTCAAATTCAGATGTGGCAATGAAGGCCATGACAGTTTGGGTAAGGCTGGTGGTAAAATGTACAGAGAGGTGGAAAGGGGAAAGAGTTGCTGGACAAGAGGCATATCTCGGTCAGTGCCAGTAGGTCAATGAAATTATCTGGAATAAGGTCATGAATGGCAATGTGAGCTCATTAGGAGGGATTCAAGACTGGGACAATGCTATGAAAAAAGGATTTGCTGTGGAGTCATGAAGGATGGAATGGGGGGGGGGGGGGGGGGGAGGAAAAGGGGAGGCCACGGTCACTGCAAAGGGGGTTATCATAGCCAGGTGAGCATGTTCAAGATCTAGGATGAGGACAGAGAGGAGAGGACATAATCAATCCAAATCTGAGGTCCTATTAAACCAGGAGGCAGTGGTGGAATGAGGTCTGGTTGTAAACAAACAATGTGGGAGGGGGTGGTACAGAGGGAAGCCACTAGCCAGCTAAGAGGAGAAGCATGGTACTAGGTAAACACGGCCATTAAATTATTATTGGATACACACAAACCCACGAGGAATTGTGCACATCAAGACCTGTCCAAATGGGGAGAAGGACAATAATTATAATCATGCCAGACTACACATTGTTTCAGCTACCAAGGCAGGTACTTCATTAACCTGGCAGGTAACATAGGAAATATGAGCACCAAAACCAGATAGATTTTCCAAGATCCCAACATGTGTTCTGTAGCAGCCAGAGTTTCAGACGTGAGGTATATGACTTTGTCGAATGGCAGATGCAGATCAAAAGCTGGAGTGACAAGTTTGAAGTGCAGTTTTTCCTGATCCAAACACAATTGCAAGTCTTTTCCAATTACAGTTATATAGCTTTTATGAAAGATGCTTGTGACAGGCTACAATCATAGCAAAGACCCAAGTTGAGTAACCCCTGAGCAGTCAGTCTGTTCCTCTCAACAGCCAGGCCTTTAGCCATAAGCTAACTAGGGCTGGGTGCCAGAATGCACATAGTTTCTGTGACAGCTTTCAGCATTGGAATGAAAATGGTGGAATCTCCAGAGTGTAAAAAACATACCTGTCTGAGTTAGTAAAGGCCCCAGTGACATCATCTGCAGGCATGGGATCAGTTTCTGTATATAAGCTAATGATACCCAACGCTACGTCTCCACCACTTCCTTCGACCCACAACCACAATTGTGCTGTCAGACTACCTGTCCAATACAAGTAATGTGTTAGTCAAAATTTTCTCCAATTGACCAGGAAGACAGTGGCCATCATTTGCAGTCTCCCTCAACGCACTGCACTTCTTTAATATGGAGTGCACTCGCCTCTGTAGCCTGAACCAAGCCACAGAAAATCTTGGCACCCTACTCAACGCAGAGTTGAACTTTGAACTCCACATCTTATCCCTCACCAATTCCACTTATGTTCACTTCTTCAACATCGAAAGTCTCCACCCCTACCTCATTCCTACTGCCGCCAAAATTGTGATCTATACTTTTTCAACTCGAGACTCGATTTCTCCAATGTTCTCGTTGCCACCTCCCACTCTCTGTCTTGTACTTGTTTAAAAATCAGCCATCGGTATCCTGCCCTACAATTACATTCATTCGCCCATCTGCATCTTTGCTGACCTACACTGGCTCAGTCCCCAATTTAGTAGCATGTTAACATTTCAGGCAGGAGAACATCTTCAGTGCACTGAGCTTATTTCCTTCTTCCTAAAAATAGAGGCGGTTTAGTAGAATTGTACTAGGGTTGATGAACTTCAGTTGTTGGATAGCCTGGAGCTGCTGGGATTGTTCTCCTTGCAGCAGGGAAGGTTAAGGGGAGATTTAAAGGAGGTGATCCAGATAATGAGGGGTTTTGATAGAGCAAAAAAGGAGAAACTGTTTGCCCCGTCAGGAGGGCCGGTTACCAGAGCACACAGATTTAAGATAATTAGCAAAAGGACCAGAGGGGAGATGAGGAGAATGTGTTTACGCAGCAAGTTGTTCTGATCTGGAATGCACTGCCTGAAAAGGGTGGTGGAAGCAGATTCAATAGTAACTTTCAAGAGGGAATTGGATATATAATTAAAAAGAAAAAAATTGCAGAGCCATGGGGAAAGAGCCGAGGGAAGTGAGACTAATTGGATCGCTCTTTTAAAGAACCAGCACAGGCACAATGGGCCAAATGACCTTCTGTGCTGTAAAATTGTATAATTATTATGAACATTATCACAGAAGATCCACTAATCTATACAGAACGTTGAGGCTCCATAACCAAATAACATTACTGCACTCCCACGTACTCATCATCATCATAGGCAGTCCCTCAGGGTCGAGGATGACTTGCTTTCACAATAAAAATGAGTACTCAGGTGATTGATGAACTCATTTTAAACGGTGGAACATGCCTGTGCGTGAATTATTGTAACGTAGGGTGGCTGTTACACCCCAGCAACCACATGGGCTTGACGGAGCAAGGTCTTGGTCCAGTGACAAGGGGATCTGACTGGAGACCAGGCTCTGCCACATGTGCCAATACATACACACAAACCCAAACATACTCCTACTATCCTCCTTCCCACATATCAATTGCTGATTCTACTGTCCCTCATCACTCTCCCTATAGAAAATGCCAGCATCAACAAACAAGACTTCAATTCAATCCTTTTATTATTATTGCCAAGTAGTTTCAATGGATAACAAAAATACATGAAGTATAATAACTTTAATGTCAGGGTTTGTTCTGTAGAAACGTATCCTACACACCAATTAACAGTGTTTATTCAGTGCGTGAGCTATTTATTACCCTTCAGTGTAGATAACCTAAATAAAGCCAGTGGAAAAACTCAGTATGAAGGCAGGGGTATCTTGCAAACATAAATAGAAACATGGTTTAACTTCTTCCTCAAAACAAATATGGACTGAGTCGTGCTCCAGATAAGATTTAATTATTTTTCTGTTTGACCAAATGGGAAAACCTGCCAGGTAGCAGCAATGGAGAATGTATTCCATTATCCACTCAGCCAGCTCTGTTTGAAAAGGGCCTTAGTCATAACCTGAGGATTCCAGGCTATAGAAATTGTTGGACTTTTGAAATTATTCTGTATGACCTACTGTATAGAAGAGCCTTTGCCTCCCATTTAGATCCATTTAACTAAAAAGTCAATGCAATTCCCAATAAATAGTAAGGCAGAAAAAGGATGGGACAACTATCTCCTGCTACAAGTGAAAGTGTGAAACCACCTTTAATGAGAACCTAGAATGAGTCAGAGGACTGCCAAATTAAAGATGTTCAATAAGCAGTGCTTGAAACTCACTGACCAAAGACAGCCACCAGCATAGCAGTTTTAGGAGAGACAAATTTGAGCTTGCATGAACCGAGACACAAAGATAGATATTAGTTTATAAAAAATGAAACTTTCCATTAGAGGGATCCAGATTTCAAATCCTTTTTATAAAGACTATTATCTGAATGGTGACAGATTAGGAAAAGGGAAGGTGCAACGAGACCATGGTGTCATGGTACACCAGTCAATGAAGATTGGCATGCAGGTACAGCAGGCGGTTAAGAAAGCAAATGGCATGTTGGCCTTCATAGCAAGGGGATTTGAGTACAGGGGCAGGGAGGTGTTGCTACAGTTGTACAGGGCCTTGGTGAGGCACACCTGGAGTATTGTGTACAGTTTTGGTCTCCTAACTTGAGGAAGGACATTCTTGCTATTGAGGGAGTGCAGCGAAGGTTCACCAGACTGATTCCCGGGATGTCGGGACTGACATATCAAGAAAGACTGGATCAACTGGGCTTGTATTCACTGGAGTTCAGAAGAGTGAGAGGGGATCTCATAGAAATGTTTAAAATTCTGATGGGTTTAGACAAGTTAGATGCAGGAAGAATGTTCCCAATGTTGGGGAAGTCCAGATCCAGGGGTTACAGTCTAAGGATAAGGGGTAAGCCATTTAGGACAGAGATGAGGAGAAACTTCTTCACCCAGAGAGTGGTGAACCTGTGGAATTCTCTACCACGGGAAGTTGTTGAGGCCAATTCACTGAATATATTCAAAAAGGAGTTAGATGTAGTCATTACTACTAGGGGGATCAAGGGGTATGGCGAGAAAGAAGGAATGGGTACTGAAGTTGCATGTTCAGCCATGATCATACTGAATGGCGGTGCAGGCCCAAAGGGCCGAATGGCCTACTCCTGCTCCTATTTTCTATGTTTCTACGTTTCTAAGACATCAGATCAGAGGGAAGATAGTTCAATTGCTATTACATGAACTTTCAGCCCGAGTGATGGAAAATGTTCAAAATACTCCAGAACCAGGAAACATCAAATTCAAAAAAGCTGGCGTGTTTAGAGATTCACTTAATGTTATTTACGCCTTTTCGGAGAAGTTCCTTAAGGACAAGTATCTACCACAAAGAAAGTGTCTTTACTAGGAAACATTTCCACTCAACAGCCAAGCTATTAAATGGATACTCGCCTTTCCACAGATGAAAATTGATTGGATAATTGTGAAAGAGGATGGACCTTCTATGGGGCACCAAAACTAGTGATTTAGTTCCAGGATGCCAGAAGACCACAGGCCAACACAGGGTTACCATAATTAACATCACTTCTCCAATCACTTCTGAATAACCGTGAGAACAGGGAAAACGGAAGAAATGGATACAGAAATAAACATTTCTGAGAAAAGATAGTCTGACCTCATGCAAAATCAGAAGAACGTGTGCTTTACCCGTGTTGTAAAGAAACTCAACTGACAAACAACTCCATGTCCTGAAAATTCAGCAGGCTACCTACAGGCAGATCATCCATTCATGAGGGTGAACCACATGAAACTTAATTCACTGGGTGCCACATTGTTCATCCAACTATAAGATGAACCAAGTGTGTCCCTATCTTTGCTGCACCAGTGAATAATCCGTGATGCATCCTGCCAGATGGACGGAATCTGTATATACAGACTAATGTTATGTTCTTGATCCAATGACTGTTCTATCCCAGGGCCTGAATGTGAAACCAAGCAAACACATCCAAGTTTGAGTCTGTTGATAATGGCAAGTGGGCTCCTCATGTTGTTCCTTCTGCTCTCAGTGGAGGGATTTAATGATCAAGTTGTGTGCTGTCACAAAACACAGTCTCTACAGTACCTGTTCTACCATATCATCATTTAGTGAACCTTTTTGTAAAGGGAACAATATAAATAGTTGGATGAAAGGATAGGGGAAGAGGGTGGGTGAATGTGTTCTTGTAGAGGATATACGCAGACACAGACTGATTGTATCGCAACTTCTATGTATCCAGTAATAACGTGATGATTTTTTTTCATTAGAAATCAAAAACAACCCATCAATGGTTGTAGGACCTAAATTTGTAACATTTAATTATTACTTTTTAGTTTCAGTTAGATTGGCAGTACATTTGGTACAACCAGTGAAAAGTAATTTGAGGAGAAAATACATCAAGTTTACAGGGAAGTGAAACAAACGTATAAGCGGGCTGTAAATTTTATTAAATGGTTAGATAGAATTGTGAGCTAGAACGTAAAAAATACTCCACCACATACCCATAACTCCGACAGTTGGATGCAACCACAGATTGGGAAGTCTTGATATTTTTATTTTTAAACATTGCACATTAAATTTAATTTAGAAACCAAATGCTCCCAGATAAGATTGAGGTGTTTTATATTTATTGATTTTCATAACCAGGACTGCTGTTCTACATCTACAGAAATATATTTCAAATGAGCTCAATGCATTTATTTGAAGTCCAACTTCACGATCCAAGTGAAGTAATGAACGTCTTACTTACTGTTGCAAAGCGATGGAGCTGGGTCACTGCGAGGTGCAGGGAGGTGCCTTTGTGAACATGGTGAAGCCACTTCATCAGCACACACTTTGGGTTTGGTCCATATCTTAAAAGCTGAAGGCAATAGTCAGATGACTGTTTAACTTTCAAATAGGTCCTTATCAAATGTTGCATCAAAGGTATTCTACTGAAATACAACTTCTGTTTCACAAGATCAAAACTTCAAACTAACCTAAGCAATGTCTTTCAGCATCTTATTCGCATCAAAGGCTTTGTCCTTGTAATTATTCGGTTTACGCAGAGCCTGGGAAGAGATATGAGACATGTATATTCATACATACACACATTTTAAACTGATGTGTTTCTTTCCATAATGTTTACAATTTTAGATTAATTCTGGTTACTTCCCACACAGATAAATGTGTTAATATTTGCACAAAATATGGTAGGAAGTACTTTCAAAAGCAGCAAATAATTTAACACAGGGCGAAATATTCATTCTGGTCAGCTAAATTCTCAAAGCCTTTTTCATCACATTCTCATGTGCATATCGTCATTACAGTAGCAATAAACGACCTCCTCTGTTCACAGATAATCTTCCTTTATTTCCAACAGGGAGAAAGGATGAATTTCTCGACACTCCCCAAGGGAGAGAAGAACAGACAAAATAATATCCTAACCATGTATTTTATAAACCCTAGAGGGCAAGTTAATCTGAACCTTCTGGCAGACAATATAACATTAGCAGGTGCTTAAGCAGTGGTGCAGAAGACATAAAGCTGCATCGACACTGCTCTCCAGCAGCCAGCTGCCTTGGCATTGGTCTCCTGCAGTTATGGCCATAGCAAGGTAAACCTGCAAGATTTTTCATACTGGTGATCATTAAGATATGTCTACCCCTGCATCTTCTTGGCTGTCACCATCTGGGGCTAGTGAATGTGTTGCTTTAATTTTGTGACAGAAACTTTTGTTATCATCTTTGGGGTGTGCTTATTTGTACTGCCAAAATGGCCGCCATGCTCCACCCTTTATCTATGATTGGCTCCCTTGGAGCCATATCCTGAAGTTTTACTGGAATGTGTAACTAGAACCGCCCATCCCAAGGTCACACTGACTTTGCAAATTGTAACTCGATCCACTTTGACTTCCTGAAGCGACAGAGGACAGAGTTCTCCAGAAGACAGCAAGTGCCAGTCAAAGTGCCTTACCCCAGCGCTAGTGCATCCTTCCATCGCCCACCCCCCCCTCCATAAATGGGGCAGGCATGGTGTATGGATTGTTATTTGGTATAGTGAATAGTGAGTGTCGTAACTTCTGGATCTCATCCATTCCAACGATGTCCCTTGTAGGAGGTTGTACTTCCCAGAGTTCCCTCTCTCTCCACCGATCCCCCGCCCCCCCCCCCGACCCGTGGCTCTCCCCTCCCCCCCAGCCTCTCTCTCTCTCTCACTCTCTCTCTCTTCAGCCTCCCTCACGCTCTCAGCCCCAGTACTGCCGGGGATAATACAGTCAGAACCTCAAGTCCTGCTTCTCAGCACCACGTGGATGGAATGATTCGAGCTGGGAGGGGGAGGCGTGGGCTTGACAGGGGGCGGGGTTTGTCGCATGTCTGTCAAAAAGTGCAGTATGAGCATGGTGGGTGTCAGGGCTTGAAAGATGCCCGTCAAAAAAAGCGCAGTAAAATAGTTACATTGTTATCTTTGTGCGTGTGGAATGTTGAGACCCTCAGTGCAGCCAACCACACATGCAAAGTAAATGCAGGGCATCAGTTCATAGAATCATAGAAATTTATAGTACGGGAGGCCATTCAGACCATTGTGTCCATGCCAGCTAACAAAGAGCTATCCAGCCTAATTCCACTTTCTACCAATGACTTTGAATCTATGCCCCCTGGTTGTCAGCCCCACTGCTAAGGGAAATAAGTCCTTTCTATCTAGGCCCCTCGTAACTGTGTACAGTGGGAATCCCTGGCCAAAGACCTTGAGAATGGATGCAGAAGGATTGTAAATGTGGCAGAGGGATGGAAATAGGGAATCATGGGAAAATAGCTAAAGAAATGTCAAGATGCAGACAACAAGGTCGAACAAAAAGGGGAATACTGGAAACACTAGGCACGGGTTATGCGGCAGGGGTTATGACGATGAATTCCATAGGCCTGTAGGCAATATACGCCGGGTTAACAACTTAATGGCGTAGTCTTGAGTGGTTTAGTGGGGAGGGACTTGGATAGCCAAGCCCTACAAGCGCGGTTGGAAGATGGCGCGGAAGGGGAACTGTTACAAGTGGCCCATACATTGCCGAAATGCCAAGACAATAAAATTGATCCACGCAATGGGGAAAGATATAAGTAAACGATTACAGGCTGAGATAGTTTTCTCCGGGTATGGGGCCTGGATATTTGAGGTACAACATAATTTGGAGCAACTCCAGAATGGAGACATACCAGATTGGATTCTGAACAGCATACTTAACAATTGGACTCTAGATTAAAAAATGAATAACACATGCGAGGTACGAAGGAATAGTCACGCATGGGTGCCGAAATTCAGATGTATTACTGGCCGGGTGAATATGATCGGATTTGTGTTGTCCATACCACAGTATGATGTAACAAATGGAGACCCCTTATATCAGATCGATAATATTGGTGAAGTGAGAAACCAAACTCGGTTACGTTACCATCAGCCTGCCAGATGGGTGGTTAAAATTAACAATAGTACCAAAGGCATTGATATAACTGACTGCTATAAAATTAACCAAGTGGTTTTATGTCGAGGTACGCCACGAATGACGAATGATGATTGCAGATTCCACCAAACAAACGGATGCATCCTCTCAAACACGATTCCGAAACAATCGCTGCTTCATAAGGGAATGGAGCACAGGAGCAGCCAACCCGACGATTAAGACCAGGGGAGGAGTCACCCCGTGTCATCACCAACCCTAACTTGTGTTTCAGGCCCATGGGAAAAATAGATGTAAATGGATACCACATATATCCCGAGACAACGGAAATCATCCACGGAACAATCACGGATACCCTCCGAGAAGGGTATGAAGAGGCGATATGGGAACCACAAGGCAAACGGATACCGGAACTAAATGAGGAACAATTACGTTTGGTGCAAGGAATCCAGAATCAAAGACAACAGTATGTCCGGCTGATGGAAGAAATAGACAACTTAGAGAGACACTAAGGCAATGCTGGCTGATCAGCCCTGGTACTCAAAGCTGTGGGACATTGGACTTAATATTCAAATTCACCCATGGATAAGAATAATATCACATGTACTTGTAGTAATACAGGGTCTGGTTCCGATGGTCATGATGGGATTAACATGTGCACGAATTAAACAGACCAAACGATAAGTCAGGGCACGCACTATGATTAAGGCCATAAGGGATGAAAATTTAAGCAGTCCTACAGGAAGGACTTACCTTGTATAACTCTGTGGGAAGGTTTCAGGAGGTCCCGAAGCTTGGGAGATGGCCACCCAGGTGAACGAACCTATCTGGAACTTGCCTACAGGGAGATAGTTATTGGGAAATATGGCCAGCTTGGCGTATAGCCAAGGGCCAAAAGGGGGGAAGTGTAAGAGAAAAATTTGGCATTAGGGGTGCCAGTGGGACAAGGGTTAAAGTGCTGGTTCCTGCACTGGCCCATAAGGAGGTAAAAGGCCTCTCTTCGGCCTTGTACCAAGGCTCCAGAAGATATCAATTCAATAATATTCCGACAGGATACGATGCGAGAACCTAAACAGACATTGATAAGACCTTGCGAAGAGGCTCGAGGCAGACTCACAGACAACAAGGAGGATCAGGAAAGAGAGTGCGAAAGGCTGAATGCGATACTCCTGCAATAGTCACCAGGGTTATCATGGAATGATAAAAGGGGGAATGAGAATGGATACAGACGGATTGTAAATGTGGAAGAGGGATGGAAATAGGGAATCATGGGAAAATAGCTAAAGAAATGTCAAGATGCAGACAACTGCAGAATCGACAGAAAAAAAAGGGGTTACCAAGAGTTGAGGTTGAGGTTAAACACGGGTCATGAGAAAGACGCAAGGCGGCACAAAGAAAGAAAGCAATCCTAGATAGGAGGAGAAAAGTAATGGCTTTTACTGATAAGGAGGAAGGGAAACTAATTGGGTTCTTTACGGGAAGACAGAATAGCGAAGCTATAAATAACCTGACCCTGACACCAGCCCTAATTGGAAGACTTTCTTGCCTGCCATTGGACATACTCGGGGGGGGGGGGGGGGGGGGGAGGGGGAGGGGAAGGCAGAAAGGGATTAGATAGACCAAGTGTTAATCAAATGTGTTCTGTTTTGAAAATGTATAACTACTGTGCTTTTCGCGCTAAAAAGGGGCTTGTCCAGAGGAAGGTAAACAGGCTCTGATTGAGAGCGTTCCTTTGTCTTGACAAGTCCCGGCCGGAGAATCTTCAATAAAGGTCCTTTACAGAAAAGGCAAGGTGTTCGCGTCAGTGTATTCGCTGAAACAGATTGAGGGAAAAAGAATCCGTATTAACAACCTAAGTGGAGGAAGAGCATCCGGGAGGGTGCTGAGCACCTCGAGTCTCGTCGCCGAGAGCATGCAGAAAACAAGCACAGGCAGCGGAAGGAGCGTGCGGCAAACCAGACTCTCCACCCACGCTTTCCTTCAACCACTGTCTGTCCCACTTGTGACAGAGACTATAGTTTCCATATTGGACTGTACAGTCACCCGAGAACTCACTTTGAGTGGAAGCAAGTCTTCCTCGATTTCGAGGGACTGCCTATGATGATGATGTACACCTCAATCAGATCTCCCCTCAGCCTCCTCTGTTCCAATGAAAACAAACCCAGCTTATCCAATCTTTCCTCGTCGCTAATGTTCTCCAGTCCAGGAAACATCCTCGTAAATCTCCTCTGTAGCCTCTCTAGTGCAATCACATCTTTCCTGTAATGTGGTGACCAGAACTGCATGCAGTACTCTAGCTGTGGCCTAATTAGTTTTATACAGTTCAAGCATAACCTCCCTGCTCTTACATTCTATGCCTCGGCTAATAAAGGCAAGTATCCCATTTGCCTTGTTAATCACCTTATCTACCGGTCCTGCTACCTTCAGGGATCTGTGGACATGCACTCCAAAGTCCCTTTGTTCCTTTACACTTCTCAGTGTCCAACGATTCATTGTGTATTCCCTTACCGGGTTAGCCCTCCCCAAATGCATTCCCTAACACTTCAATTGTTTGCTCGCTCTCACAAGCTCTAGGCTGCAATACAAAAATAGCTCAAGAATAAAAAGCCCAAAAAACTAAAGCTTTGATAAAAGAAAATACCAATTAAACATCAAGAATTAGTTATCTTGTTAACTTGGAAATGTTTTTATTTCTTACTTGTACCAAATGGTTCAGAAGAGATGCTATTAAAAGCAAGCACAGACCTTGTTGATTTTCCCTTTGAGTATGTGCTGCTGAATGCATGTCGAACACACACTAAAATGATTCCCGATCCAGATCACAAAGTTTGGTACTGGAGATGTTGCCAACTCCTTAGAGCAATGACTTTAAATGTAGATGGATCTGAAAGATCTGCACAAATTTTCAGTTTTAACTAACAAGATGACGAAAGTATTTTCCATAATGCTGCTGGTACAACACACCAGGAAACTAATGCATCAGAAATCAGCTCAGTGGAAAGATGAAGTCAACAGAGAAAGAATGATTCAGTTTTCAAAGAAACAGATGCACACTAGCTGTGACAAAGAAACCAGTCAGAGATTAAACAGGTAAAGCAGCTGAGCATACAGTTACACTTACGGTATATGCGATACTGTTTTTAATGGTTATCAAATAGTAAAATAACTGCAGCCATCGGCTACAATGCATGTCTGAGAATTCATCTATTTATAGAACAATGTGGCTTGGTTAATTAACTACATTATTAGAAACATTATTAAAGGCTTTGGAAGGTGCATGCAAACTGGGAAGGTCCCAGGTTCAACCCCTGATCTCTGCAGATTTCAGCTAGGATGGCAGTACAAAGGGCTCTGCTCCTCTGGGTAAAGATTTTAAAAAATCAGCCAGTGTTCCCACTTCTGATCCAATGAGGTCCAATAGAGTGCGAGTGTGAGTGTGAGTGCATCAGACAAGATCAGAATTGGACAATGTATTTTCTAACCTCTCTCCATCCTTCTACTCCACTGTGGGCTGCTTTGCATTTCCCAGTTGTACAAGATTTCTGTCCAGTTTAGTTCCAGGTTCCCTTTTCCTCCACAACGTTCTGTTCATCTCCAGTTTTGTTAAACATCTGGAAGCACGGAGGCTTTTTTTGAACAAAACTGATACATATGCCATCTTATACTATGACTTTCAACCCAAATTTACACTCAGCACAATGCAACAAATCACAGTATAGAACGAGATATTTCACTCTGCTGCAGGTGCATGGCCTGTGTCCTGGAACTTTCATTTAGTATTCAAATCCTACCCAGACTGACAATTAAAAAATCTCTCTCCTCTGACGAGGTAATGGATGGAGTTGATGGTTAGTATATCGTCCTTTCACCTTTGAGATCTAGGTTCAAATCTGTGACTGATGGTATGAACATTTGCTCTCGCTCATTGTCTCATCCTAGTTCCCACTGGATGTCAGTTTGTGGCACAGAACAGTCCATAATTTGGCACTAACCTGGCCGTCACAATGTGAGGTGCAATAAGTATGTGTAGATGAAAGATTCACAATGTTGTATAAATGGGATACTCTTCAAGAGGTTTTCATATTGCACAAAGACCCACGATAGTGGTGCCATTTCTGAAAGCACATGTCTTACCGAACTGTTTGTACCCTGAAAATAAATGATCCAAGATTCATTAAGGCAAGGAGCGCAGAGGAAACACACACCGGCCACACATGGGAACAGAAACAAAATGAGCTGTAAAGTGCTTAGGTGGAGAACAGGAGATAGTTCAATGGCAGAGGGGGGTACTTGTGCATGAAACACAAAAGGATAGTATGCAGGTACAGCAAGTGATCTGGAAGGCCAATGGTATCTTGGCCTTTATTGCAAAGGGGATGGAGTATAAAAGCAGGGAAGTCTTGCTACAGCTATACAAGGTATTGGTGAGGCCACACCTGGAATACTGCATGCAGTTTTGGTTTCCATATTTACGAAAGGATATACTTGCTGTGGAGGCAGTTCAGAGAAGGTTCACTCGGTTGATTCCGGGGATAAGGGGATTGACTTATGAGGAAAGGTTGAGTAGGTTGGGCCTCGACTCATCGGAATTCGGATGAATGAGAGGTGATCTTATCGAAACGTATAAAGATTTTGAGGGGGCTTGACAAGGTGGATGCAGAGAGGATGTTTCCACTAATGGGGGAGACTAGAACTAGAGGGCATGATCTTAGAATATGAGGCCGCCCATTTAAAACAGAGATGAGGAGAAATTTCCTCTGAGGGTTGTAAATCTGTGGAATTCGCGGCCCCACAGAGCTGTGGAAGCTGGGACATTGAATAAATTTAAGACAGAAATAGACAGTTTCTTAAACGATAAGGGGATAAGGGGTTATGGAGAGCAGGCGGGGAAGTGGAGCCGAGTCCATGATCAGATCAGCCATGATCTTATTGCATGGCGGAGCAGGCTTGAGGGGCCGTATGGCTTGCTCCTAGTTCTTATGTTCTTATGTGCATCAGACAAAATAAGCCGCAATGAGAGAAATCAAGGAAATAAAAGACATTTACAAATCAGTGTGTGAGATAGGCAAGTAGAATGGGAAGCATAAGGAAAAGGAGGTGGGGTAGCATTGCTGGTTAAAGAGGAGATTAATGCAATCGTTAGGAAGGACATTAGCTTGGATGATGTGGAATCTATATGGGTAGAGCTGCAGAACACCAAAGGGCAAAAGACATTAGTGGGAGATGTGTACAGACCTCCAAACAGTAGTAGTGATGTTGGGGAGGGCATCAAACAGGAAATTAGGGGTGCATGCAATAAAGGTGCAGCAGTTATCATGGGTGACTTTAATATGCATATAGGCTGGGCTAACCAAACTGGAAGCAATACAGTGGAGGAGGATTTCCTGGAGTGCATAAGGGATGGTTTTCTAGAACAATATGTCGAGGAACCAACTAGGGAGGAGGCCATCTTAGACTGGGTGTTGTGTAATGAGAGAGGATTAATTAGCAATCTCGTGCGAGGCCCCTTGGGGAAGAGTGACCATAATATGGTGGAATTCTGCATTAGGATGGAGAATGAAACAGTTAATTCAGAGACCATGGTCCAGAACTTAAAGAAGGGTAACTTTGAAGGTATGAGGCGTGAATTGGCTAGGATAGATTGGCGAATGATACTTAAGGGATTGACTGCGGATGGGCAATGGCAGACATTTAGAGACCGCATGGATGAACTACAACAATTGTACATCCCTGTCTGGTGTAAAAATAAAAAAAGGGAAGGTGGCTCAACCGTGGCTATCAAGGGAAATCAGGGATAGTATTAAAGCCAAGGAAGTGGCATACAAATTGGCCAGAAATAGCAGTGAACCCAGGGACTGGGAGAAATTTAGAACTCAGCAGAGGAGGACAAAGGGTTTGATTAGGGCAGGGAAAAGAGAGTACGAGAGGAAGCTTGCAGGGAACATTAAGACGGACTGCAAAAGCTTCTATTGATATGTAAAGAGAAAAAGGTTAGTAAAGACAAATGTAGGTCCCCTGCAGTCAGAATCAGGGGAAGTCATAACGGGGAACAAAGAAATGGCAGACCAATTGAACAAGTACTTTGGTTCGGTATTCACTAAGGAGGACACAAACAACCTTCCAGATATAAAAAGTGGTCAGAGGGTCTATTAAGGAGGAGGAACTGAGGGAAATCTTTATTAGTCGGGAAATTGTGTTGGGGAAATTGATGGGATTGAAGGCCGATAAATCCCCAGGGCCTGATGGACTGCAACCCAGAGTATTTAAGGTGGCCTTGGAAATAGCAGATGCATTGACAAGTCATTTTCCAACATTCCATAGACTCTGGATCAGTTTCTATGGAGTGGAGGGTAGCCAATGCAACCCCACTTTTAAAAAAAAAGGAGGGAGAGAAAACAGGGAATTATAGACCGGTCAACCTGACATTGGTAGTGGGTAAAATGATGGAATCAATTATTAAGGATGTCACAGCAGCGCATTTGGAAAGAGGTGACATGATAGGTCCAAGTCAGCATGGATTTGTGAAAGGGAAATCATGCTAGACAAATCTTTTGGAATTTTTTGAGGATGTTTCCAGTAGAGTGGACAAGGGAAAACCAGTTGATGTGGTTTATTTGGGCTTTCAGAAGGCTTTCGACAAGGTCCCACACAAGAAATTAATGTGCAAAGTTAAAGCACATGGGATTGGGGGTAGTGTGCTGACGTGGATTGAGAACTGGTTGGCAGACAGGAAGCAAAGAATAGGAGTAAATGGTTACTTTTCAGAATGGCAGGCAGTGATTAGTGGATTGCCGCAGGGTTCTGTGCTGGGGCCCCAGCTGTTTACATTGTACATTAATGATTTAGACGAGGGGATTAAATGTAGTATCTCCAAATTTGTGGATGACACTAAGTTGGGTGGCAGTGTGAGCTGCGAGGAGGATGCTATGAGGCTGCAGAGTGACTTGGATAGGTTAGGCGAGTGGGCAAATGCATGGCAAATGAAGTATAATGTGGATAAATGTGAAGTTATCCACTTTGGTGGTAAAATCAGAGACAGACTATTATCTGAATGGTGACAGATTAGGAAAAGGGGAGGTGCAACGAGACCTGGGTGTCATGGTACATCAGTCATTGAAGGTTGGCATGCAGGTACAGCAGACTGTTAAGAAAGCAAATGGCATGTTGGTCTTCATAGCGAGAGGATTTGAGTACAGGGGCAGGGAGGTGTTACTACAGTTGTACAGGGCCTTGGTGAGGCCACACCTGGAGTATTGTGTACAGTTTTGGTCTCCTAACTTGAGGAAGGACATTCTTGCTATTGAGGGAGTGCAGTGAAGGTTCACCAGACTGATTCCCGGGATGGCGGGACTGACATATCAAGACTGGATCAACTGGGCTTGTATTCACTGGAATTCAGAAGAATGAGGGGATCTCAAAGAAACGTTTAAAATTCTGATGGGTTTAGACAAGTTAGATGCAGGAAGAATGTTCCCAATGTTGGGGAAGTCCAGAACCAGGCGTCACAGTCTAAGGATAAGGAGTAAGCCATTTAGGACCGAGATGAGGAGAAACTTCTTCACCCAGAGAGTGGTGAACCTGTGGAATTCTCTACCACAGGAAGTTGTTGAGGCCAATTCACTAAATATATTCAAAAAGGAGTTAGATGTAGTCCTTACTACAAGGGGGATCAAGGGGTATGGCGAGAAAGCAGGAATGGGGTACTGAAGTTGCATGTTTAGCCATGAACTCATTGAATGGCGGAGCATGCTCGAAGGATCGAACGGCCTACTCCTGCACCTATTTTCTATGTTTCTATGAGAAAGTGTCATGGTGAAGCAGGCTTCAGTGGCCCAGGAGTCAGACAACACATCAAGTACAGTGCCCGCTCCCCTCCACCATTTCCAAGTTCCAGTTTCTCACTATTCACTCATCTTTTTTGCAAATTTTATGCAACAGCTTCAAAGGGAATGGTACTCATCAGTAAAACACTTGTCACTTGAAAACCTGCCAGCTCCCTTTGAAAATCAGAAGGTGCCTGAACTAATTATCACAATCGACTGGTGACACAGCAATGTTCTGCTTCCAAACCTCAGGCAATGAAGAACTCTCAGTTGTGCCAACCACAGAATGTGTTAATTGGACTAATTTCTTTAAATACATACGACTGCAATCTGCTTCAACTTTCTACAATTGCAGCCGGGTACATTCCAGCATTATCACTGCATTTGGGAAGCAAATGGATATTTTGTATAGTAGCCATGCTCATGCACTTGAAAATGACCAGTGTTCAGTTAGAAATGAAATAAAGGGCCCAAGTTTCCACATGATTTGCGCCTGATTTTTAGGAGCAACTGGTGGAGAATGGACTATCTTAGAAATCGCAATTCTCCACATTTTATTTTCTGCAGTTCTAGTCAGGTAGAACAGTTCTACTTTGGAACAGAATTTTTTCTTCAAAAGTGGGTGTGTCCGGCCACTGACGCCTGATTTGAAAGTTTCCACAGTGAAAACATACTCCAAACTAAAGTAGAATGGAGCAAGTGAAGATTTTTGTAGAACTGAAAAAACCGGTTCTACACATTAAAAAAATCAGGCGCAGGTTACAAATTAGGCGTCCAAAACGAGGTGGGGGGGGGGGGGGTGAAGGGAAGTCATTAAATTCTATAATAAATCCTTATCTATACTTATACAAATAAATCCAACCTGTAAAAACATTTATAAGCAAAGAAAAGATTAAATAAACCATCTTCCTACCTGTGTGAAAGTGCTTCAGGCAGGCCTTTCGGGACCGAAGGCTGAAACAAGTAGGTGGCGTTGGGTTGGGTCGGGGGTGCGGAGGGAGGGAGGGAGGGAGGGAGGGAGGGAGGGAGGGAGGGAGGGAGGGAGGGAGGGAGGGAGGGAGGGAGGGAGGGGAGGAGAGAGAGAGAGAGAGAGAGAGAGAGAGAGAGAGAGAGAGAGAGAGAGAGAGAGAGAGAGAGAGAGAGAGAGAGAGAGAGAGAGAGAAAGAGAGAGAGAGAAAGAGAGAGAGGGAGAGAGAGAGAGGGAGGGGAGAGAAAGAGGGAGGGAGGGAGGGGGGGGAGGTCAGGTCGGGTCCAGTGGGGGGGTCGGATCGGGTCCAGTGGGGGGGTCGGATCGGGTCCAGTCGGGGGGGGGGGGGGGGGGGGGCGGGAACAGGAACACTGGTCGAGTCGGTGGGGGGGGGGTGGGGTGTCGCTTCTGGTCCGGAGGCAAGGGGGTGGGGGGTGGGGGGGGAGCGGGTGTCGGGTCGGGTCTGGTCCGGAAGCGGGGGGGGGGTGGGGGGGGAGCGGGTGTCGGGTCGGGTCTGGAGGCAGGGGGGGAGCGTTGTCGGGTCTGGGGGGGGGGCAGGAGCTGGCCGTGGGAGGAGCCTTATTCACGCAGCCCCAGTGAGGCCATTCGGCCAGGGCTAGGGGCTGCGTGCTTCGGGCCCCTCCCACACAGTTCGGCGCCTGGAGCTACTGCACTGTAGCGCCCACTGTAGCGCACATGTGCAGAGGTCCCGGCACTGTTTTCAGAGCAGGGACCTGGCTCCGCCCCCTACAGCTCGTGCTGGCTGCGCCGAGGGCCAGAGGACCTGCAAGTAGGTGGAGAATACCGAGGATTTTTTTAGGCGCACTTTGTGGCGCGAAAAACGGGCGTCCAGGTCGGGACTGCGCCGTTCTAGGCGCGTGTGGAAACGTGGGCCCTAAATGTCTATACAATCCCCTCCCCTCCCCATTTTACTTAGATAATACAGTACATCAAATGGAATAATCAAAATGAGTATAAAAGCAGAGAAGTCCTGCTACAACTGTACAGGGTATTGGTGAGGCCACACCTGGAGTACTGCGTACAGTTTTGGTCTCCGTATTTAAGGAAGGATATACTTACATTGGAGACTGTTCAGAGAAGGTTCACTAGGTTGATTCCGGAGATGAGGGGATTGACATGAAGATGGGTTGATTAGGTTGGGCCTATACACATTGGAGTTCAGAAGAATGAGAGGTGATCTTATCGAAACATACAAGATAATGAGGGGGCTCGACAAGGTGGATGTAGAGTCTATTTGGACTCAGGGGAAACTAAACCTAGTGGACATAGTCTCAGAATAAGGGGCCGCCCATTTAAAACTGAGATGAGGAGGAATTTCTTCTCTGTGGGTTGTAACTCCACGGAATTCTCTGCCCCAGAGCTGTGGAGACTGGGTCACTGAATATATTTAAGGCGGAGATAGACAGATTTTTGAGCACTAAGGGAATAAATAGTTATGGGGAGTGGGAAGGGGAGTGGAGTCCATGATCAGATCAGCCATGATATTAAATGGCAGATCAGGCTCGAGGGGCCAGATGGCCTACTCCTGCTCCTATTTCTTATGTTCTGCAACTCTTGCACCGATGGTACATCACTCGGAATGTCTGACCACATGTAGTACCATTGCATTAATGGGGACATGGCCAGGTCCCGAAACACTGCTGCAAATAGGAACTATTTTTAGGTGAAGAAAATGAAAGGATCTGGAATACTGCAGCAGATGTCACTTTTTAACTACAACACTAGGAAAGTGAGATGCACAAAGACTGAACATTGCAGCAGAATGGATTGAGACCAGCACTCTAATCTGTCATAACCTACATATCTTTATATAGGGATAGGGCTTTCTCATTGAGAGCAACCCACATTCATCCTACTTTTTTGTAACTTAGATCTAGCAATTTTTTGAAAATAACATTATTTTCAAATTGAAGCAGCAAAAGTTCATAAATTCCTTATTTACACAATACATCTAACTTTAAGTTCCAATCTCAGGGCTGAAGTAGTATCTTGACTCTTAAGCGAAGTAGATATATTGAACAATATAAAGCGACTTCCCAAAACAGGCACTGTATTAGGTGGGAGGGTTTTCAAATTCTGCAGGGATTCAAATCAAGAGAGACATTAATCCACTACTGGTTCAAACCATCTGGTTCAATGTTGGAATTTTTACTTCCCAGCAAGTGCAGAGTAAACAATTCTACATCATTTGATTATACGGAGAACAGCAACATAATTCAGTAACAAATGGAATTAACAGCTGTTGTGTAAACCAGGGTATAAGAAAGTAAACTACAGCATCAGCCAATTCAGTGCACTGCAGATGTAAGCACTTAGAGAGTACTTCTTTTTGTGACCTACTTGTATCAGTTTTCTACTGGTATTTGGAGGTCAGATCAGACTTTGCCGGCAGAAACCCGACCTCTTTGACAATTTAAATTGCACACATTATATACAACAATTTTAAGAGATCCAAATCAGGGTTAGATTTCATGCCGATACTGATTCAAACAGTAGGGTAGAATTGTGGCTGCACCTGCTCCATACGGCTTGCTGGTCTTTGTGCTCGCTCTAATAACCCTCTTCCCCAGAAAGCATGCATTGGTCCATACAAAGCACGACACAAGTAAACTTACATTTTTGTTGCAATATTTTTGTCTGCACATCAGTGTTGGTTTTGTTTGAGAAGCAATTTTGATTTTACTTTTAGTCTCATCTCCGAACTTTGAGTTTTAATCTTATTTTATTTCCAGTCTTTGAAAGAAATTTAGTCCTAGCCTTTGTTTTGTGCCTAAATATTTATTTGTAGACTTGGGAAAAAATTAGTAGTCAGCAGTTTTTGCTTTCCATAATTTTGTTCTTGTATTTTCAGGAATCTTTTCCAAAAGATGTATTTCAAAAACTGTTGTTTAACTTCTCTTACAACTCACCAGGCTCACAAGAAATGCTAAGAAATAATTATCTTGAATGACAAATGAGACTTTTTGTCCGTTTCAGTTTCCAACATCTGTTCCAAAAGCTGCGGACTACTTTGTATGTTAACTTTAGTCGCAGTATGAATTTTAGCCTGGTTTTAGTTTCAGCCTTAAGAAATTTAGTTGATGAGAACAATATTTTCCTCTTCACTAGAAGAATGGGTGCACATTAAACAGAGGAAGGTTTACATCCAGGAAATGTTTGACTCTTCCAATCAACATGAAGTTCCCCCAGATGCTGGCCTTTATCCCCTATTCACTTTTAGTCTACCTCGTCAGTCCATGACTCGACATACACTCTTTCTCCTTTATTTCTGTGGTGCTGTTCATACTCCGGAGTTGCACGTCCCCATATGTCCCACATTGTTCTGTCACTGAGGTAACGAGCAGAGATCGATGGGGTGCAGCTTCAGACAGAAAGGAAACCACTGACCAAAAAACAGTATTTTCACTACTTCTAGATCTTTATCAAAAAAAGCCAGCAAATAACGCTACATGTGTAAAGTACAGAAATCTGGGATTTCTAAATGGGATATTATGCCATAATGAAATAATTTGCCCTCATTATCCTCCCATTCATTCAATCATCCAAAAATGTGAATGTGTAATCTGCAAGATCAAATCCTAGGATGGCTACTGAAGATATTTGTTTACAAATCAAAAATGAGATATTTCACCTTTGGTGCAGATTATTGGCGATATCAGAACATAGTGTGTAGTTTGGGGCATTCTATCTTCAGGAAGATGCCGTTACTTTAGAAAACATTTAATTGAAAAACAATAGCCATAATTTTGGATTTAACGTTATTAACATACTCTCAGAACAGACATTGCTTTTATTCAGTACATGATCCAGGGTTATAAAGTGTTAAAAACCTAAGATGTAAGCAGGTTAGTGTAGCCTGCGATTGTAGAACTAGATCAAGTGTATAAAATTATGAAGCTTCAGGCAAAGCTCATGATTAGAAGATTTGTCCCTCTACCTTCCATTTCTGTCCCGAGAGTAAAGGATATGTGGAATCGACTCCCAGCTAAAGATGTTAATGCCATGCTGATTAAGAAATGTAAGAACTTGCATTTATATAGCACCTTTCATTTCCTCAGGATGTCCCAAAGCACCTCACAGCCAATAAAATTCTTTTAAAATGTACTTACCGTTGTAACATTGGAAAATACAACAGCCAATTTGTACACAGCAACGTCCCACAAACAGAAATTAGGTAAATGACCAGATATGGTTGTGGTTTTGGGATAAATGATTACCTGGACACCAGGAGAAATCCCCTGCTCTTCTTCAAATAGTGCCATGGAAGATAATGGTGCCTGATCTGCTGAGCGCGCAGAAAGATAACAGGATGTGTGGAATGCAATTAGCTAGAGTTGGCTAATGAAGGTTGGGGTACTGGATGAATGTCCTACAGTTTGAAAAGATTACATTAGTTAGGGAAAAATTCATAAAGCTTCATCGTCTTGTTATTTTTCGTGCTCAGTCAGGAGATTATTAGTAAATTAAATAGAGTGCACAATAAGGAAAACTGTTTGTGGAAGGAAAGACTTTGGTGGGTCAAAATGGCCTTTCCTTTTTCCAAACCTCCTGTGACACACTGTTTTTAAAATTACAAACCTGGGAAACTCACATAAATATATGTGTGTATAGTAGATGGATTCATTCAGAAAAAGTCATTAACTTAAGCAAAAACTCAGTGGGTGGGTGTTTGTGTTAGTGGCTCCAAAAGCAAAAGAGAAAAAGGATTAATTGCTACTGTTGTACTTTTGAGGAAGGTAGTCTTTTGATAAAGGATAGACTGCATGGAGTAAGAAAAAAAAAGTTGATTTTAAACCTCCCACCGCCACCTCCCAGGAACAAAGCAGGGCTAAGATCGGCTGAGTCCATTTACCAGCCCGATGCAGCATTGTTCCCACCCGGAAGGCTTTTATTTTTCCCGACTGAGTTCGGACGCAGCCCCCGCTGCCAACAGGGGGCCTAATTTAAATATACAGTTCAATAATGATGACATTATCGGCGCCATGACGTGAATTTAGCAAAGACACTGGGAATGGTCTGCATGGTGTCGACCCTGCCATAGAAACCTAGCGAGATGCAGGAGTGGCCAGAAGGGGCCAAGTTAAGTAACTTTTTATTCCTCGGGAGGATTTCTTCGGGATAGGAGGAATCAAGAGTTCTTTTCCAGAGAGAACCCTTGGGTCTCCCCTGCGCCAGCCCTCCCTACACTGGTATCTTTATGGGCATCACGCCCGTACCTGCCCGCCCTACTCTCCACAAGCACTTTCATTACCCCGGGGACCATTTACTTGGTTCCCCGGCAGTGGCCGCCTCCCACCCCAATTCCCATTCCGACCTGCTAGCCAACCCAGACACCGTTCCCACCAGCTTTGGGCAGAAGACCAATTTCAGATATTAAAATAGGCCGGCCTCATGATCTTTCAGACCTCTGCGTGTGCTGCTGGTTTCCTGCTCCTGCGAAGCGCCTCGGGACGTTTTACTATGTTAAAGGTGCTATATAAATACAAGTTTTGTTGAAATTATTTTAAGTTTCTGAAGGGAAATATTTGTCTTTATGGATGTAGTCTGTGGCAAATATTCAGGTATCTACTTTTGACAAAAGGAACTGCAGTCACATTTGAACTTTATCCAGCTTCAGCGTTGGTTATACTGGCATGTTGTGTTTAGTGCTTTACATAACATAATAGAAGCAGAAGGTTAAAATCGGCCATGATTATTGCAGTTCCATTTTTACAAGCCTCCATTATTTCTTGATTTATACTCCGTCCAACAGTGTAGCTACTGTTAGGGGGCCTATAGACTACGCCCACCAGTGACATTTTCCCCTTATTATTCCTCATCTCCACCCAAACTGATTCAACATCTTGATCTACTGAGCCAATATCGCTTCTTACTAATGCACTGATCTCATCCTTTATTAACCTTTTCCTTTCAGTCTGTCCTTCCGAATTGTCAAATACCCCTGAATATTTCGTTCCCAGTCCAGGTCACCTTGCAACCACGTCTCTAATGGCTATTAGATTATACCCATTTGTATCCATTTGTGCCGTCAACTCATCTATTTTGTTACAAATGCTGCGTACATTCAGTTAAAGAGCTTTTAAATTTGTTTCTTTACTCTTTTTTCCTGCTTTGACCCCACTTTGATTCATCTTTAATGTTTCTACATTCTGTCCCTTCCAGGTACACTGTTTTTTATTTCCCCGTGCTAACCTGCTCTATTGCCTTCTCTTGTTCTTTTACTTTAAAATTTTCGATCACCTGATGCCGCCGCCCCCCCCCCCCCCCGGCCCCACTAATTAGTTTAAAGCCCTCTCTATGGCCCCAAGTTTCGTCCCGCGGCGAAAACGGCGCACCTCCGAGCTGGGCGCCTGTTTTTCGTGCCGAAAACTGCGCCTAAAAAAAAGTCCGATATTCTCGAGCTCCTTGGAGCTCGATGTCTGCTTGGCGCGGCACGCTCTTCGCAGCAGGGGGCGGAGCCTAACACTCGCGTCGATTTTCTAAGTAGCAGGGGTCGGGTACAATTTAAATTAGCCTTCGTGGTGCCGGCAACCCTGCGCGTGCGCGTTGGAGCGTGCGCGCATGCGCAGTCTCACACAAACATTGGCACTCGGCCATTTTTAAAAGGACTGCAGAAAAAGTGAAGATTTGTTTCTTGGACCCCTGCAAAGGCTTGTAATTTAATGTTTTTTGATATTTGTGTGTGAGGGAGTGCTTTTAGCAGCACTGCTGAATAAATCACCTGCTGAAATCAGTGAGTTCAGCTTTTCTTTTTTTTTACACTGCTAAACTTGCAGAACAGGTGCTACATTGGTGCATGCAAATTAAGGACTGTGTTTGGAGAAATAAGAGTGCCAATTCAACTTTGCAATGGATCAACGTCCACCAAGAACAAAGAATTTCTTGCATGAGGAAGTGGATATATTAGTCAACGTAATTGAGCAGAGATGGCAGGAGCTAGATACCAGCTACAGAGGTCGCATAAAAGTGCCACCAAAAGAAATGAAGAAACGCTGGAACCAAGTTGCAGAATATTACTGCGCAGTGGTGCATACCAGGAGATCTGGAAGTCAGTGTAAAAAGAAATGGCATGACCTTGGTCAAGTAGTTAGTGTAAGTAATAGTTCCCATTTTTAATTTAATCGTAATTGTAACCTGGCTATCTGTATGTCCCACCTTGCAGACTGACACACTGTAAAAAGTTATATTTTACTCTTTGCAGAAGAAATTGTCCCACAACAAAAGGGAGGCAATTCGGACAGGAGGAGGCGTGCCCAATCTGCATCCACTGACACCCTTGGAACAAAGGGTAGCTGCTATGATGAGTCATACATGGAGAAAAGCAATCGGTACAGCACAAGCTGGGCCCGCATGCGAGGAAGAGGGCAAGTCCTGAAAATGCATCATGGCCCTTTAAATCAACCTGCTATGTGTGAGAGTACGCATGCCACCCATCCGGCCCCCTCCCTTGCTGTTAAGCATTTGACTGTTCTGATGTATTTTGCAGAACATGATGATGATGATGGACGATGCTGCTGCTACCAACCCTGAGGATCCTGAGGGTACAGAACAAGAACCAGTACAACCAACTGCGGACGATCCAGACTGGATGATGGCAGCGATGACTGAAATGTCTGCAGGGGAGAGCTTCCAATTTAATGTTTATGAGCCCCCATCAAGGGGCATCAGAGTTTCAACCCCGAGCATAGGTCTTGGTTCCACCTTCCATGGTTTCGCTTCCGATGTTGCGGGTCCCAGTGGTGCTGCTGGTATAATGCAGCATTCTACAGTCAGTGCACTACCGTCCCAGCCTGCGCCTCCCTCTCGCATAGGTTCTGGTTCCACCTACTATGGTTTTGATTCCGACGCTTCGGGTCCCAGTGTTACTGCTGATATCATGGAGCAGTTTACAGCCATTCGTCCAACATCCCAGCCCACAGCTCGCACTCGAGTGCTGTTGTCTGGAACACCGAGCATCCTACCGTTCCAACCCGAGCCTCTCCCTCCAGTTCAGCCGTCTGGAACACAGAGCATCCCACAGTCCCAGCCTGCGCCTCCCTGTGTAGTGGTGCCGCTTGCAACACCGAGCATCCCACCGTCCGTGCCCGCGCCTCCCAGTGTAGTGGTGCCACGAGGCAGACCCAGGCAGAGGAGAAGGAGATTGGAGACACGCTCTCCTGAGATGCAGCGTGCAACAGATGCGACTCAGGTTGTGGCATTGGGTATGGAGACCAATGAGCTTACCCGATCACTCATCGGTGGCGTCAGTGCAGTAGGTGAAGAGTTGACGGTCCTGACGGGAGAAATAGCAGTAATGACACAGGAACTTAGGGAGGGAATGTCCGAGGGAGTGCAATCGATGGCACAGGCCGTCAGGGAGGGCATGCAAATGACGGCACAGGCCATCAGGATGGGCCTGGTTGAGGTAGCTGCTGCAATAAGGGCACACAGCCCAACCAATCAAATGGCACCCCCATGAGGAAGTGAACATTCACTGAGATGTGGATGAGACATGGTTGCAGCCTTTCTTTGCTGCTTTTGTTCTTGTTCTTGATGTAGCTGTAGTAGCGTTTTTCAAATTGAAATTGTTTTGTAAGTTTTGTAACTTTACAACTTATAAGGGATCTTATGGTTTTTAAGTGATCTTATAGTGTAAATGCTCTCATTTTTTTGTATCTTATTTAATTTTGCACCTAAAAAGTGATCCTGAAGTTTAAGTGTTCTTCAGAGTGTAAGATTTTTCACAATGAAACTGTTTTGTAAGTTTTGTAACTTTACAACATATAAGTGATCTCAGGGTTTTCAAGTGATCTTATAGTGTAAATGCTCTCACATTCTGTAAATTCTTTAATTTTGCATCTAAAAAGTGATCTTGAAGTGTAAGTGATCTTAGAGTGTAAAATTTTTCACATAGAAAGTGTTTTGTAACTTTTATAACTTTACAAGTTTATAAGTGATCTTCAAGAGTCATATTTAAAACTTTAGTTTGAAACAACAAATATTTTTAGAGTGACGTTAACTTTTCAATAAAATATTTTTTCATTAAAACTGTTTCATGTTCCATTAACACAACACAACGTAGGAACAACTGCAAAGAATAAACATGTCCATATGCAAAAGTGGTCGCAGAGCCCTCAGGCATCAGTAGTTGAAGCGTTCACGGATGATTTGCTGGCGCAAGTCTCGAGCAATCGTTAAAGGGGCACGATGGACGGCCCTCCTCCGACCTCGTGCTTCGGCATCAGGCACTTGCATGCTTTCCTGATTGTCGTTATCATCCACATCCTGGTCTTCCGTAATACTATCATCATGCACTGGACCCTCACGTAGGTCTTCTGGTTCCACTATCAGCTCCTGCTGCCTCATGATGGCTAAGTTATGAAGCATGCAGCACACAACAGTGAAGTGACCGACAATCTGAGGAGAGTATAGCAACTGTCCTCCGGAATGGTCCAGGCATCGGAATCGCTGTTTCAATATGCCAATGGACCCCTCAATGATGCTGCGCGTCGCAATGTGCGCCATGTTGTACTGACGGTCAGCTTCTGTCCGTGTCACGCGTATGGGCGTCATGAGCCAGGTGGTCAGGCCGAACCCTTTGTCTCCCAGTAGCCAGCTCTGCCCTTCTGGCTGCTGCTCAAACATGTCAGATAGAACGCTGTCGCGTAGGATGAACGCATCGTGGGTGCAGCCAGGGTATCTCGCATCGACTGACATGATGCGCTGCTTGTCATCACACACGAGCTGCACATTGATAGAGTGAAAACCTTTCCTATTATACTGCTCAGATTCCTCCACAGGTGCTCGCAAGGCTATGTGGGTACAATCAATGCAGCCCTGTACCTTTGGAAAGCCGGCAATCCTGAAGAAGCCCACAGCCCTCTCATGGATCGCTTGTGCGGTCATTGGGAAATTGATGAAGTCATTCACCATATCACCGATCTCAGTGACAACTTCTCTGCGAAAACGCAGCCTTTTCACACAATCAGCCTCGCTCATGTCCAGGTACGAGCGCCTGGTTCGATATTGTCGACGTGGGTAAGGTCTCCTGCCCATCAACCTACAGGCTACGACGTTGCTGGTGCGGTGAGTTCTAATCAATTCTCTCCTATGCAGTGAATTGATGGCAAACTATTGCATAATACGTGGTGTTGACAATGCAGCACCCATTCTGCAAATTTAAATATAAAACTGTCTATGTGGCTGCCTCTCCCTGTCCAAATGGCCTCAGTCCCCCTCACAGCTCGAAGGCTGCTGCTGTATCTTCGGCTGCCGTCGAGCCACTGATGCCGCCCCTAAAGCGTGGCCAAATGGCCTCAAGCACCTTAAAGAGCTGCGTGTGTCAGGTGTTGATTCTTCGGCTGCCGGCCAGCCACTGATATCCTATGGCTGAATGGCCTCACGTCGGTCCGCTGCTGATTCTTCGGCTGCCGGCCAGCCACTGACGCCATACTCCTGCCTGTCTCCAACATGAAAGGCCTGCCTGAAGCACAGCAGCTCGAAGGCTGATGCTATTTCACACAGGTAGGAACATGGTTTATTTAATCTTTTCTTTGCTTATGAATTTTTATTCAGGTTGGATTTATTTGTATAATATTTGTATAAGTATAACTAAGGATTGATTGTAGAATTTAATGACTTCCCTTCCCCCCCCCACCCCCATCTCGTTCCCTACGCCTAATTTGTAACCTACGCCTGATTTTCTAAAGTGTAGACAAGGTTTTTTCAAGCGTACAAAAATTTTCACTTACTCCATTTTAAGTTAGTGACGAAACTTTGAAAACAGGCGTAAGTGGCCGGACACGCCCCCTTTTGAAAAACAAAATTCTATTCCAAAGTGAAACTGTTCTAACTGACTAGAACTGGAGCAAACTAAATGTCAAGAATTCCGATTTCTAAGATAATCCGTTCTACACCAGTTGCTCCTAAAAATCAGGAGCAAATCATGTGGAAACTTGGGGCCTATAGCCCAAAGTTATTTGATTCACCAGGACCCTAGTCCCAGCACGGTCTAAGTGGAGCCCATCCCAACGGAACAGCTCCCTCTTACCTCAGTACTGGTGCCAGTGCCCCATGAACCAAAACCCATTTCTCCCACACCAGTCTTTGAGCCACAAGTTTAGTTCTCTGATCTTATTTACCCTGTGCAAATTTGCTCATGGCTCGGATAGTAATCCAGAGACTATTAAGTTTGTGGTTCTGATTTTTAATTTGGCCCCTGGCTGCTCATAATCTCTCAGCAGAACCTCTTTCTTTGTCCTATGTCGTTGGTACCCACGTGCACCACGTCAACTGGATCTTCTCCCTCCCACTCAAAGTTCCGCTCTAGCCCAGAGATGTCCTTCACTCTGGCAATTAATCTTAGGGGGATAGATTTTTTACTCTGCCCCTAAGATTAATTGCCAGATATTGGTTATTCTTTATAGTATGCAGCATTTTTGTGTGTGTTTTTTAAAAAATGTGTTTGATATAACTGCTGTGTAATTGATACTTCAGGTGAAAGGATATAGAAGCAACATTAAATCTGAAGGCAATGGCATCATATGACAAGATGAAACAGTATCAATCTTTTTCGGGGTGGCGGGCAGTGACTAGTGGCGTACCACACACACACTATATATATATACACATACATACATACATATGATTTGGATGAGGGAACCAAATGCAAGATTTCCAAGTTTGCTGACGACACAAAACTAGGTGGGATTGTGAATTGTGAGGAGGATGCAAAGACGCTGCAAGGCAATTTAGATAGGTTGAGTGAGTGGGCAAACACATGGCAGATGCAGTATAACATGGATAAATGTGAAGTTATCCACTTTGGTAGGAAAAACAGAAGGACAAAGTATTATTTAAATGGTATTGGCTTGGGAAGTGTCGATGTACAGAGGGACCTGGTTACCCTTGAAAGCAAACATGCAGGTGCAGCAAGCAGTTAGGGAGGCAAATGGTATGTTGGCCTTCATTGCAAGAGGATTTGAGTACAGGAGCAAGGATGTCTTACTACAGTTATACAGGGCCTTGGTGAGACCACACCTGGAGTATCATGTGCAGTTTTGGTTTCCTTACCCAAGAAAGGATATACTTCCCATAGAGGGAGTGCAGCGAAGGTTCACCAGACTAATTTCTGGGATGGCAGGACTATCGTATGAGGAGAGATTGGCACGACTAGGCCTGTGTTTACTAGAATTTAGATGAATGAGAGGGGATCTCATTGAAGCGTATAAAATTCTGACTGGGTTGGATAGACTGGATGTAGGGAGGATGTTTCCCCAGACTGGGAAGTCTAGAACAAGGGGTCACAGCCTCAGGATACGGGGTAGGAAATTTAGGACCAAGATGAGGAGAAATTCTTTCATTCAGAGGGTGGTGAACCTGTGGCATTCGCTTTCACAGAAGGCTGTGGAGGCCAAGTCACTAAATATATTTAAGAGGGAAATAAGATAGATTTCTAGAAACAAAAGGCATCAAGGGGTATGGGGAAAAGCGGGAATATGGCATTGATAGAGGATCAGCCATCATCATACTGAATGGCGGTGCAGGCTCGAAGGGCCGAATACTGCTCCTATTTTCTATGTTTCTATGATTATCAAAGAATTAACAGTAAATATTTATTTTTCCAAGAGTCAACAAAATGCTTGCAGCAATTTCTTGTATTACCTTCCCAAAATAAACAATTAATCTCAAAGAAATGGACTTGAGCGGAACCATACCACTTCTAGTTCCGCTCGCTCAACCGGTCACTTTTTGTGGACAAATGAACACTAATAAACCGGAGTTATGCAAACAAACCAATACTCAACTTTTCACACACAGATGTTGAATCTGTACTTTTCACCTCATTTGTCTAAGAAACACAATAGCTACTCAAATCTACGAAAATATCTGAAAAGAACATGTAAATTGGATACTTCATTAGCATCTTTGAAGCAGTGTGGTAAAACGCCTCTCGATATACTGCTGATTAACCATCTGGCAGCCTTGAGTGCTTAGTATGGAACACTAGAGTTCACGCAGTGATTTTAAGTGTCAAGTTTAATGTTTGTGTGATACAAGACATTACAGTCATCTATCTACATTTCACACCTATAGTTCTCCTTATAAAACCCAAATCAAGTTTTTATCCCCACTCTAAAGGTCCCTTCTAAAAAGCAGTCATATTACTCGTGAACGTCAGAAATAAATTCTCAGCATCGATCACAAAAATAGAATAGGCACACAAAGAAACATTGTTATACCAGAAGGCTTCTCCTCTCCTGGCCCAGTTATCCACCTTCATTGCAGCTGTTCACCTTCCTGCACCCTTTTTTTGTTACCAAGCCAGTGAGCTGTGCATCACTTTATGCATTTTAATGCCAGTGTCATTACTGGGCTTAGCCACAGGAAGTACTGTATTGTGCACTGTATCTAACAGAGCAGCAGCTTTGCAGCTTGAAGCTCAAATGCGCCACCTCCTGGTGTGGCTAAAAACTGAATGAAAAACACAGACTTACAGATTCTGCAGCAGCCACGAGTGGAACATGTACCGGACCACAGTGATGCAGCAAGAAAACATTCCAGGATTGTAGCCAAATATTGTTTCAATCCACTATCTGTATTGCATGGTTAGTTACAGATTACTAACAAATCAATGAAAGATCAACATGTCTTTCCTGATCATTTTGTCCCATCTGTTGTTGGGCTGCAATCTGATGGGCTGGCTTGGATTCTTTTATGGAGGCGACGTCAATGCCATTTCAATACTAGCCAACAATCCCAATTTTAAAGGCTGGAATACATCATTGCCAGAATAACCTCTAGTTAAAGCCCAGCTGAATATTGACAGAAATCCTTCCACTGGAGATAGCTATGTTTGTGTTTGAATTAACATGTATTTATATAGCACCTCTAAAGTAGAAACATCCCAATGCGCTTTACAGAAGCATTATCAGACAAAATATGACACCGAGCCACATGAGATATTAGGATCATCTTAAAGGAGGGGAGAGTGGGAGAGAAGGAGGGGTTTAAGAGGGGTAATTCCAAAGCTTAGGGCCTAGTCAGCTGAAGGCATGGCCGCTAATGGTGGAGAGATGAAAATCAAAGTCGTGCAAGAGGCCAGAATTGGAGGAGCGCAAAATCTCGGATGGTTGTAGGGCTGGTGTAGGTTACAGAGATAGGGAGGGATGAGGTCATGATTTGAAAATAAGAATGAATTTTAAAATTGAGGCTTTGCTGGACCGGGAGCCAATGTAGGTCAGCAAGCACAGGGGTGATGGGTGAGCGGGACTTGGTGCGAGTTAGGATATGGGCAGCAGAATTTTATGGAGGGCAAAAGTTGGGGGGCTGACCAGGAGAGCATTGGAAGAGTCCAGTCTCGAGGTAAAAAGGTATGGATTGGGGTTTCAGCAGATGAGCTGAGGCAGGGTCAGAGTCAGGCGATGTTACCGAGGTGGAAGTAGGCAGACTTGGTGATAGCGCGAGTGTGTGCTCAGCTCAGCTCAGGATCAAATACCACACCACGGTTGCAACCCATCCAGTTCAGCCTCAGACAGTTGCCAGGGAGATGGATGCAGTCGGTAGCCAAGGGACCGAAGACAATGGCTTCAGTCTTCCCAATATTTAGTTGGAGGAAATTTTTGCTCATCCAGTACTGGATGTCAGACAAGCATTGTGACAAATTAGAAACAGTGGAGGGTTGAGAGGGGTGGCGGGTGAGGTAGAGCTGGGTGGCAGTCAGTGAGGAGCAGCAGGGAGATGAGAAATAGGAGGGGACCGTGGATAGATCTTTGGGGGATTTCAGAGGTAACAGTGCAGGAACAGAAGCCATTGCAGGGGATTCTCTGGCTACGATTGGACAGATAAGAGTGGAACCAGGCAAGTGCAGTCCCACCCAGTCTGTATCCCTTAGGCCCAAGGGAGTGGAGATGAGGGCCATACCAGGGGGAATGACCAGCGTCACAATCATATAAGGATGTCATTTGCGACTTTGATAAGGATTATTTCGGTACTATGGCAGGTTGGAGGGATTCAAACATGGAGTTCCGGGAAAGATGGACACGGATTTGGGAGGTGACAGCGCCTGCAAGGACCTGAGAGGACTGGTAGGTTGGAGATGTTGGGGGGGGGGGGCGCTACTCTGCAAGGACAGAGGGGTCAAGGGTGGATTTTGTGGAGAGAGGGGTGATGGTGGAAGATTTGAAGCAAAGGGAGACAGTACCTGAGGAGAGAGAGCCATTAACAATATCAGCCAACATGGGAGCCAGGAAGAAAAGTTGGGTGGTCAGCAGTTCGATGGGAACAGGGTCGGGGAGCAAAAGCTCGGAGAGGACACGAGTGGAGATAGGAGAGAAATTACAGAAAGATGAGAGTCCAGGACCAGGGCTGGGGGGGGGGGGGGGGGAACCTTGGGGAAAGTTTGGCCCGGTGGGCATGTGGGAGGGGGGGGTGGTCAGAGGCAGAGGTCTCAATCTTAGTGACAAAGTTGTTCATTAGCTCCTCCCATTTGTTGGAGGAGGTGGGGAGAAGAGTTTAAGGAGACAGTTTGTAATGGAGATGACAAGTCAACATTTTAGGTATGTATTGTGTTCCTAACACAGATGAGGCTGCACACAGGGAGGTTAAAGTAACAGTGACCTCAGTCTTTAATAAGACACTCGAGTGAGGAACAAGCCTTAGGGGCCGGCTTATATAGTGCTCCCAAGGGATGCTGGGATCCCTTGGGACTTCAGGGAATGAGCTCCCTGGTGGCGGAACATGGGAGTGCATGCTTTACAGATACACAACAGGATGGACCCTTTGTCTGAAGAGTTCAACCGTGGAATGTTGACTCTGTTCTCTCCACAGATTCTGATTAACTTGCTGTATGTTTGCAGCATTATTTTTGCCTCAGATTTCCAGAATCTGCTGTTTTGTGCTTTGTGGGCTATGGTGTGTCCATGCTCATCTACTTTATGCTGAATTTTGATGCTCACTTTAAAAGAGTTCTTGGTATCTGCTGTCTGCCTAGGGAAAGGCTAAAACCTGCAACGCTCAGTTATCAAATGACCAACCCCCCCAATCATCCTCATTGGGGTGAGAAGTAACTGGGATCTATGGTATCAAGTAGGCCCCAAGATGACATGTCCAACAATGGAAGGATGTAACAGCAAACCATCTGTGTGGACTCAGTAATCTGATACCCGAGCCTGGTCCACAGTACTCCAATCGACCATCCAGCCTGTCTCATTGATGGCATCTGGAAGGGTAGACCAATCAATGGGTTGGTTAGTCTTCTCATGTCAGCTCTGGAGAACTTGCAAGCCAGGGTTCCAAGTAGGGTTGTCCCATCTGGGAAAGCAGCAGAAAGCTTACAGCTGCTCTGTGCTGGGATGCCGCATCATTTTAGTTGATAAAATTCCAGCCATGTTCCTGAGCACACTCGAGTCCCTAAGCCTGGGTTGTTGTTAAATAATGCATAAACTGTCTGGATTAGATAAATGGGGCATGTACCTTTACGGAGAGAGTCTGTATTCCATATTGGCGAAACAGAAACTCTACTTGCGTGGGTTTCTCAGTTATTTGGTTTGGATACCCATCTCTATGTTTAACAGAAAACTGTATCCATTTTGTACTATAGAGGCTTCTTTCACATTTATATTATGAGAGTGATTCTACCTGAAGCCGCTATTCATATTCTTGGCTGCCAACCCTGTGGAATCCACTCTGTTTACACTGTGGGCCAGATTCAACAGAGCCAAGTGTCTGGGGAAGGTCAGTACAGTCAGCAAGCAGGAAATCACTACGCTGGCCTCTATAGGCAGGCTCACTATTCAGCTTGCCGTGCCCATAAAAAATGGCAGTCGTTTAAATTCCTGCTCCAGCTCTACTGCATCCGGAGGAGTGTTGGAAAATCAGCTCTTTGAATGGGACTTGGTACCTCCAGCACTGCTGCCAAAGTCTGTACTGGTTTTGGCAGCAGCACTAAAGTACATGTAGTATTAAATAGCATTTATCAGAGTGCAACAGTGTGCATATTAAAATATACTGATGCATTTCAAATGAACTGTTAATCCCAGCCAAAAAAAATACTCCATGATGCATGTGCAAAATTATGAAGTTATTAAGTCACTGACAATCTTTGGACTAAAGTCTTCATATCACTTTAGCATGCCGGAATTAACTCAGGAGTTAAGTGGATCAAACTGGAATAAATGCAGCAAGAACTAGAAATGGAGGAGCGATATTGTCAGAGCATGGAGGGCATGTTTACAGCACTGAGATTTAGAATAAGGGACTGAAACATTCCCCCCACCCCACCCCACCCCGTATTCAAACAATGCTACAACATTCTCAAACCAATAATGGAAAACAAATTGGCACTTCCATTTTGGCCAGTACATAACTAGAATTTCTAAGTAACCATGAAGAACACAATTCTCAAAGCATGGGAGGTAACATTACAGCACTTTCATCGGAATTTTAAATAAAAGCTCTCAGCAAAAATGCAATGATTTGAGGTAAAACAATGCAATAGGTTTAAAAAGGACAATAATACAGCTTTACAGCCAACAAGCTGATAATTCTTACTTTTATTAAATCAGACTAATGCATGTTGAATCTATTATTTAGAGACAGCCCTGTGAAGTCAAGATAACACAATGAAAAGTTAAGGGCTGCAACAGTCCAACTACATCCACAATAAACCGAGTTGAGAAGGAATTTCTTCTCCGAGGGTTGTGAATCTGTGGAATTCTCTGCCCAAGGAAGCAGTTGAGGCTAGCTCATTGAATGTATTCAAGTCACAGATAGATAGATTTTTAATCAATAAAGGAATTAAGGGTTACGGGGAGCGGGCGGGTAAGTGGAGCTGAGTCCATGGCCAGATCAGCCATGATCTTATTGAATGGCAGAGCAGGCTCGAGGGGCTAGATGGCCTACTCCTGTTCCTAATTCTTATGTTCTTCTATTCTTATTTATAATGATTGAGGCTATGATTTCAGCACTGCCTCCATTCCAAGGATTACAACATTTTGTATGTCGGCAAGCTACAAACACACCATACTAGCCAATTATATAAACAACTAACTGCAGTGTTAGAGTTTTTATTGAACAGGCAGATAATGTTGATAAAGATACATCACTATTATTCCAACTGTGGCCTACATCTGAAATTTGAAGCATTAAATCTTGATAACTATCTAAAAAACCACTTCCTTTCCTTTTTAGTATGCTTGTTGTGTTGAAATGCCGTGTTATTTTTAACTATTATATTTGCACAGATGTCATCAGAGGATTTTTTTCCATGTGGGAGTTTGTGTGGATGAATCATGTTTGCCACTGCTCTAGTGTGTAATGTCTGGTTAAGATTAGCCTGGCGCAAATGTATTTTTGAATTACTTGCCAATGATTTCCTACATTTCATATTTTATGTGCACTCATAAGAGATTACTTATCTTAATTGACGAACATATAGGGCCCAAAATTGATGATCTCCCGCTACCGCCCGTTTCGCAGCAGTCTTCGGGCAGTCTTTCATTTACAGCCCGCTGCCGCCGAGATCCTCCAGCGCAAATTTCATGGTGATGTAGCGGGCGGCAGCGGGAGAGGGGTTTAGCGGGCGGTAGAGGCCAGTAGACTCGGCAAAGTTCGGAGGCGTTTTTTGCTAATCTGGCTGATGCTCACGTGGTCGTCGTTGGGCCAGGCCAGCTGGCCGAAGGGACCCGGAGTGCGTCATTGGGCCCGGTGGGGGCGAGAGGAAAAAGAAAGAGTGGGGGATGACCACATGCGCAATTGTTTTTTTTTAAAAAAATGTGCATGCAATTATTTTTTTTGATGTCCACGTTGTTTTTGGCGCGATTGGGGGTTGGCATGCACGGAACAGCTTGAGAGGGACAGCAACTTTGAAAGACGGAGAAAATAGTGAGAAGGTGAGAGAGAGAGAAAAAAAAGTACCGAAGAACGGACAAAGCAGAAAAAGTCAGAAAAAAAATTAAGATTTATTCACGATCTTAAAGAAAATCATGAGTGCGTGCGTTGCGTGTCGCATGTACAAATCGGTTAAAGATTGCTACTTTAATTTCTGCAGAAGAAATTGTCAACCAATGCCGCCGAGCAGCGGCGCACAAGAGGAGGCCCATCAAAGGTGCTGGACATGTGATTTTGAGCAGCGTGCCTTAGTCTTGGTGGGTGGGCACAACCGTGCAACCACCCACAGCGGTAAGTTGCGGTCATGTAATGTCATCTCAAATAGTATAATGTACTGTGATGTTCGAGTCATGTAATGTAATGTCATGCATTTTAATTTATAGTCTGTCGGCCATATATAATGTAGCAATGCAGCAGTGATGGTGGTCCTTGAAAGAAAACGGTGCTGTGTGATGGTACTCATGTCACCCTGACCCCTCTCCTGCTGCTAACCACTGAAATGTTGTTAATGAGGTAGCCTCCACCTCGACCTCCTCCTCCTTCATGGGTGAATGAGCAACATGAAGAGGAAGAAGAGAGCTGTGAAAAGGAGCTGGTTGAGCCAGTTGAGGTGGGGAGGAGGAGGAGCAGCAACAGTCCATTCAAGTAATCTCTGCCCCTGCGGGCACTTCGGCAGCATTGGTATTTCTGGTGTTGCCCAACTCTTCCAAACTATCGGGACCAAACGATGTGCAGCAATGCACCCCTCAAGCCGCGAGGCCGCATCCACAGAGGTTGCTGCAGCAAAGAGGGAATGTTGCAAGATAGGCAGGCGCACACCAGGACATGGTCAGACTGTCTAGGATGAGCATCGGTCGAGAGCTCCTCCAGGCCATGGCTGCGATAGCTAGGAACATTGCGACACTTTCAGCCCGATGATGAGAACGTCAAGGCTGACTGCCATTGTGGAGCGAACTACCCAGTCCGTCAATGCATGTCTTGGTGCCATGTGGGGAGGGCCAGGCCTAGGGGTAAGGGAAATGGGAAGAATGGAGGGGGGGAGGGGGGGGGTTGGCGGTGAGGACAAGGGGAGGGAAGAGAGCTGGCGGGAGTGGTCAGGGCTAGAAGGCTGGGTGCTGGTTGTTTTGTTAATGTTGATGTTGTTCTTGTTGTTTTTGAAATTGTTTGATTAAAATTTTTATTACTGTTGATTGTAAATTGTAAATTATTCAAAATATTTTAAGTTTTCAATTTTTCACATTTTGAAACTTACCGAAGTTTTCCAAGTTTTAATGTCCTAAAATTTTGTATAAATCTTATTATTGAATTTAACCACTCTTGTACAGTTTCCAACTTTTAGAAAATGAAAGGCAACAGTCATGAGGGTTCCATACAGTGGGCGGACAAAGATAGTGTTTGGGGGGGTGGGGGGAGGTGGCTGCCATGGCACACTACTACCGTCCACTTAAGATCAGCTAAGATCAGGTAATACCTTACTTTTCAGGACGGTATTTAGGGTGGGCAGTAAATGGATCTTAGATCAAATTTGCGTTTGAGGCTGTGGGCAGTAATTGATTTTTTTTGACGAAACTTGTATTTCTGGGCAGTAAGTGGGCGGTAATATGATGAATTTTGGGTCCAGAGTCCTTCTCATTCTGGCTAAATCCAGGTTAGCAACGAAGAGAATCATCGTGTAGTCCCCTTATCATCATAGGCAGTCCCTTGAAATCGAGGACGACTTGCTTTCACTCTAAAATGAGTCATTGGGTAACTGAACATTCCAATACGGGAATTAGTCTCTGTCACAGATGGAACAGTCGTTGAGGGAAAGGGTGGGTGGGGAGTCTGATTTGCCACACGCTCCTTCCGCTGCCTGCGCTTGATTTCTACATGCTCTCGGCGACGAGACCCGAGGTGCTCAGCGCCCTCCCGGATGCTCTTCCTCCACTTAGGGCGATCTTTGGCCAGGGATTCCCAGGTGTCGGTGGGAAAGTCACCCATGAGGAAGGACATTCTTGCTATTGAGGGAGTGCAGCGAAGGTTCACAAAACTAATTCCCGGGATGGCAGGACTGACATATGAAGAAAGACTGGATCAACTAGGCTTATATTCACTGGAATTTAGATGAATGAGAGGGGATCTCATAGAAACATAAAATTCTGACGGGATTGGACAGGTTAGATGCAGGAAGAATGTTTCCGATGTTGGGAAAGTCCAGAACCAGGAGTCACAGTCTGCAGTCTAAAGATAAGGGGTAAGCCATTTAGGACCGAGATGAGGAGAGACTTCTTCACTCAGAATTGTGAACCTGTGGAATTCTCTACCACAGAAAGTTGAGGCCTGTTTGTTCGATATATTCAAAAGGGAGTTAGATATGGCCCTTATGGCTAAAGGGATCAAGGGGCATGGAGAGAAAGCAGGAATGGAGTACTAAAGTTGTATGATCAGCCATGATCACATTGAATGGTGGTGCAGACTCGAAGGGCCGAATGACCTACTCCTGCACCTATTTTCTATGTTTCTATGTTTATCAAGGAAGCTTTGAGGATGCCCTTGAAACATTTCCTCTGCCCTCCTGGGGCTTGCTTGCCGTGTAGGAGTTGAGTAGAACGCTTGCTTAGGGAGTCTTGTGTCACACCTGCAGACAATGTGGCCCGCCCAATGGAGCTGGTCGAGTGTGGTCAGTGCTTCGACGCTAGGGATGTTGGCCTGATCGAGAACACTGACGTTGGTCCTCCCAGGGATTTTCAGGATCTTAGAGACTTCATTGGTGGTATTTCTACAGCGATTTCAGATGTCTACTGTATATGGTCCACGTCTCTGAACCACAGGAGGGTGGGTATCACTACAGCCCTGTTGACCATAAGTTTGGTGCCAGATTTGAGGGCCTGGTATTCGAACACTCTTCCTCGGCCACCGAAGGCTGCGCTGACGCACTGAAGGCGGTGTTGGACCTCGTCAACGATGTCTGCCCTTGCTGATAGTAGGCTCCCACGTTGTCCAAGGCCGCGCCGTGGATTTTGATGACCAATGGGCAGTGCTGTGTGGCAGGGTCAGGTTGGTGGAGGACCTTTGCCTTATGGATGTTTAGTGTAAGGCCCATGCTTTCGTACGCCTCGGTGAAGATGTTGACAATGGCTTGGAGTTCAGCCTCAATGTGTGCAGTCCCCTTTTAAAAGACTGATAGTAACTATTATCCAAATGCCTACATGTAACTCTCCTTTCCTGAGCTTTATAAAAGGGGCTGATGCATCAGGTCTTTACCCAAAGGGTGCATAATGTACATCCATATACTGACCAAATACATTAACTAACTATATACAGATAATCTCCAAGAAGCAGAAAGGAGTTGGATGGGAAGGAGATCCATATATCAAGATTCATTTCATTCAAAACTGGAAGAAGATCCAACAATCTAAAGAGTCAATATTTCTTTCCTCTTCACAACCAGGGAGTTACAACCCCAAATTGAGACAAAATACCTACAGCAAGAATGGACCTGACATACTGCTAGTCATCTTTAGCTAATAGTACAAGCAATGCTTGGAATAAATATGAGGAAGGCTCTAAGTGACACTGCTGAAGATGATGTTTTGAGTGAAATTAACATTAATCCATGATTTATCCAAGTGGAACAGTTTTATCCAAAGTGATATAGATGTAAAAATAGAATTCAATTAACCATTTTGCCAATTCTCAGTTCCACAAGAGTTGACCCAAGTGTATCCCCCTGCTGTAACTTTTGGGTTGCACTAGATATTCTGCGAGTTCAGCATCATCATCATCGGCAGTCCTTTGGAATCGAGGAAGACTTGCTTCCATTCTTAGAATGAGTCCTTAGGTGACTGAACAGTCCAATATGAGAGCCACAGTCCCTATCACAGGTGGGACAGACAGTCGTTGAGGGAAGGGGTGGATGGGACTGGTTTGCCGCAGGCTCTTTCCGCTGCCTGCACTGGTTTTCTGCATGCACTCGGCGATGAGTCTCGAGGTGCTCAGCGCCCTCCCTGATGCACTTCCTCCACTTAGGCGGTCTTTGGCCAGGGACTTCCAGGTGTCGGCGGGGATGTTGCACTTTATCAGGGAGGCTTTGAGGGTGTCCTTGTAACGTTTCCTCTGTCCACCTTCGGCTCATTTGCCATGTAGGAATTCCGAGTAGAGCGTTTGCTTTGGGAGTCTCGTGTCTGGCGTATGGACAATGTGGCCTGCCCAGCGGAGCTGATCAAGTGTGGTCAGTGCTTCACTGGCCACTCGTGTACAAGAAGCTTGCATATTCCACGATTTGATGTACATCTTCAACTGTCCAATATCTAGTTAAACAATTATGCTACTGGGGAGTCGTAATATAAAAGCTTTGTTCAATATATCGCCCACTCAAATATTGCTCTTGCCACTATGTACGATGCGCTTTGTGGTGGATGAAATTAAAAGCATTCTGTCGAGATGAGTGACAACTGCAAACCAACAAACTAGTTTATTTTACATAAAATAAATTGAGAATACAGTTTTCCTAGCGATGTTATTTTCCTATGTTCCTTTATCATGAAAAATAACAGTCACAACTTTACTAACCCTGTAGACGTAGGCAACTTTCAAGCTGAACTATTCCAAACCTGGCAAGTTCAGACTTTATGTTACTGGCTAAGGCTGTTACCCACTCCACGTGCAAGGTCATCAGATCAGAGCATTGGCTCACCAATTTGTCAATCACAGACGTCTTCAGATTATACCCACCCATAGAACTATGCGTAAACAACATATTTCTCATTCTTCAATTAACCCAGAATAACTGGCTATCAATATTGAATATAAACTATTTTTGCTGATAGCTTAAGATGCTCAATGACTGGTCATTTCAACTTTTCAACTGACAGATCTTGGATTCATCCTATCGTGCCTATGCCAGTGCTAATTTTACTCAATTCCAATTTCCCTGCTCTCGAATATTTTAATATTTTTCTTCAAATGCCAACCTAATACCTTTGTAAATATTATGAAGATAGATGCAGCTTTGATAACTACTTGTGGCAATGCAATCCATATTCTAATAATCCTTCTAATCCATTTCCCTTTAAGCTTCTAGTATAATCATCTATTTATGCCTACTTTGTTACTGATCAGCAAAAAATTAACTGTTTACCTACAGAAGTCCTTTCATGATTTCAAATATTTGTATGTGGTACGAGGAAGAATTGTTTTTATGTTTAAAGAATGAGGATAGGATTTTACAGCACAAGAGGCTGTTCGGCTGGTCACGCCAGCAACATCTCAAAGAACAATTCACTTTGTCTTATTTCCCTGTCTTGTCCCCGTATCCGTTAAAATGTTTCTATGTCAAATATTTATCCACTCTCTTTTTAAAAGCTATTTTAAATTCTGCTTCCATCACTGTTTCTGGTAGGGCATTCCATCTCCCAACATTCCTCTGGTCAAAGAAAAGTCTCCAAGCATCTCACTTGTTGACGGTCTTAAATTTATGCTTTCTAGTTACCAACTCAACGTTCAATGAAATAGTTTCTCCCGATATCCTTTGTAATTTTAAAAACCTCATCAGATCTTCTCTTAGCCTTTCCTGTTCCAGTGAAAAGAACTCCGTTTCTCTAATCCTTCCTCATATGCTAAGCCTTTCATCCCTCATATCATCTTAGTAAATCTTTTCTATACCACACACATTACCTTCACACCCTTCTTAAACTAGGGCGCCGAAACTTGAAGTGTTCTAACCACAGCCTAACTAATGATTTGCATATGTCTAGCAGCGCCTATTGGCCTCTGTACTCTATGTCCTACTTAAAGAATCTAGAACCCCATTTGCTTTTATTAACTTATCCTCTTTTTTAAATAAAATGCTGTGTATTTGAAACCTCTACACTGCTCTGCTCTTCTACTCCATTTAAAGTTTTACCATTTGCTCCAATTTCTCCACATCAAATTTAGTCCAAAATTTAGACCAGCCAAGTCTGCCAATGATCAGCCATGATCTTATCGAATGGCGGTGCAGACTCGAAGGGCCGAATGGCCTACTCCTGCACCTATTTTCTATGTTTTTGTGTTTCTAATCTGTCTTCCTGAAGTCACTTACAATCCACTTCAATTAATCCCATCACCATTTTCTGCGACATCTATAAATCTTGGCATGGTACTTACAATGCCAGAGTCCAAATCATTTATAGATTAACAATAATCCTCCAACACTTGATTGTGTCTTTGACAATTTCTTATCCAGGCGACCACATTTCCCTTAATACCATGTGCCTTATTTTTATCAACAACTATCCTATGTGGCTGCTTATCCAACTTACTTTGAAAATCCAGAAATACAACATCCACTGAATAGATAACCATGAAAAGACATCAACATGGATAGATAAAACATAACTTCATCATTGCACAAAGAAACCATAGACAGAAAGAACCACAGATGTAATACAGAAAGCAGTAAATTATGCTATTCTTAAAGCCTATATAAAATATTCAATTTCCAAAAAAAACTCGTGTGGATAAAGGAAACAATGGTGCAGCAAATGACCTGTTAAAGATGCCATTTATTTATTGGCAGGTTCCCTATCTGGTCAATTGTTTTATCAATATATTTAAGCTAATCAGTTAAAGTGTGACACACAATGCCCTTTTTGGAAATCAATTTTGTTTTTAAATTTTGATGAAAGTAGAATTTATTGCTGTCACTAGATGCTAGATATAAATACCAGCTGATCTCCTACAGCATTATTCATAAATCAGAGGATATGTTGTTTTATAATGACAGGACGACTATACCATAAAATACTCAATGTATATTATAGGGCTCAAATTTGGCCTCCCCTTTTTTCGGCACACTCACCAGAGATGCGCCGACTTTGTGGGCTGAAAACGGCGCTGAAAAAAATCTCCCTCAATTCTGGCCGCGGGGCTTGGCGCGGCGTGGCGTGGCCAGTCGATTGGGAGGGGGGGGCGGAGCTCGGGCCCTGCGCCAGAAACAGTGCCGGCAGCTCTCCACAGGCGCGTTGGAGTGTGCGCACATGCGCAGTAGCTCCTGCCCCCAGCCTCTGTGCGCATGCTGCAGCATGGGACCCGATGCGTCCCGCCCCTATCCCAGGCTGAGTGGCCTCCCACATAGGCCAGCCCGCTGCCTTCCCAGGTTGGAAGGCCACAACAAGCAGGTTGGTGCAGGGCCCAAGCCGGGGCAGCAGTTTGATCCAGGGGTGGGGGAATTCCGAACTGCAGGGTGGGTTCGATCACCGACCCCAGGGGGTTCTGATCCCGTGGGCGGTCCGATCCCCGATCTCTAGGGAAGATCTGATCCCCAGACGTGTCCGATCTCTGACCCCAGGTGCTGTTCTGATCCTGGAGGGTCTGATCCCCGACCCCGGGAGGTAGGGTTGTTTGTAAGGGGCGGGCTGATGGTGGGTGAGCTTAGGAAGCTGGGAGAACATAACATAAGAATTACGAGCAGGAGGTACTTCTATTTTTTGCTTGGATATTTTGAAAAAAATTATCTAAATATGTGTTGTCTCTTCACTTTTTATTTTTGTAGTTTAAGCTTCCATGAATGCTTCTGTTGTATAGTAAATTAATTTTGCGAAGTTTGTCATATGATGTCCTGTATAGCTGTTTGATCCTATTCACATTTTTTAGTCAAATCATTAAATTCTGCTGGCCTCCGATGTACCTACCTGCGCCGATTTCTTAACTCTCTGCAAGGGTTTTCTGTACGGTCACAAGTGGCCACATACGCTGGCCTAAATTAGTTTGGAATAACTATTAGCTGTCCAAAGTGGCCTAAATGGCCAAAACGGACGTAGGTGGTTGGTAACGCCCCCTTTTGAAAAAAACGAAACTAAAAAAAATCCTAACTAACTCACTTACACTGGCGCAAATTGAATGTGCAGAATGGGGATTTTTAAGATACTCCAGAAAAATCAAGTTGCTCCAAAAAAAAAGGAGCAACTCCTGGGCAATTTTATGCCCAATGTCAGGGCAAATGTATTGTTATCCAATGACAAATCCTGAGCCCACCTTTCCCTATCGGCTTCTCTACTCACTGGCATCCTCACTTTAAAATCAGTAGTATGGTGTAAAGTACCAGTGTTTTGCTTCTCTCAACCTACCCAAGAGCGAAGGAAGTTGCCAGTTTGGTCACTCTACATTACTCGAATACTTGTACCATTGGCATGTGTGCCACTTACCAGCAATTTAACCAAGCCTGATTTGAAACTATGTTGGTGAGCTGAACACTTCCTGCCTGTATGGCCAGCTGTTACAGTAATCAGCCAAAAACTTCCTGTAGCCCTTCGATGGGCTGAGACAGACAGAATATTCCTAGTTAGTGCCAACAAGGGAAAAAATTGATTCAGATTGTAAGAAAACTATTCTCCCACAATTGCTTAAGATTTTAGCCATTTTCCCCTAACTGCCCAGCAATTTGTGGCAAATCAACTCACTCACCGGAACTGTAGTTGGTCTCTAGTAGCACTGCTCATGAACAAAGACAGAAGAGGAGTTTCTTGCTCTCTGTATTTTGATCTCCCTGTGTTTTAATATCTCCCTTTGTCCCTCTTGTTCTGTCAGTAAATAAACAATCTCTGGAAAATAGTTTTCCTTTCGACACATGCTCAAAAAAATCTTAATGTTCATACTTTACCTTGTATTGAAGATTTTAGAAAAAACAAACTCAATTACTGTTCATAGCCTTTCTTACTTCCGGCATGGAGTACTGCAGATTTTTAGGAAAGGCAGCTACAGATGCATGCAGACAAGAGTGTACAGGCTCAGACTGAGATATGCTGAGAATTGAAGGCACAGGTGCTTGTGAAGTTAAGTCCTAAAGATGGGTCCAACAGTCACATGAATTCTAGTCCTGGGCTTTTCAGAAAGGCTGAGGCCTCAGGAGAAAATATATACTCATTTTAAACACAAGTTATACTGTACCTGTATTACAAACCTTATTTCCACTACCAAGCACAGGTATTGAGTGTTCAAAATGGCAGCCAAAGGCAATTCCAAACAATGATCAGATTGCTTGGTCTATTTCTGTTACTGGGAGATGTGGTTGGTCGCCCTGTTTTCATTTATAGTTTTTATAGATTGGTTCCAAAGTTATCCGATAATTGTTAAAAAAATGTTTGATGAAACCATTAAATGTGCTTTCTGACTATTAGATGCCACATTACAATCTATTATTACTCAACAATAAGTCCTATACATATTTTATAGAGGTGCATTTAAAGCATAACTGAAAGAAAGCTTTGCCATCTTCTGAAATGTAGCTGTACATGTGGCTAACTAATGCTCAACTTTTTTTGACAAGGCTATTATGTAGTGCATTGAAACTGCAGAGGTTGAATGTTCTGATTTTTCCCCCCCAGAATTTGGGAAATTTAGATTCAGAATTTGAGACTTGCAAACCTAAAACAGGATTCTGAGACTTGTATTATAAACGACTGCCAATAAATCCCAAGACCACCAGGCGATTAGTGCATCCAACCTTAGGGAGATGAACAAATTGAAGCGCACAGCCCATTGGGCTCAAGTTTTGGCCTGAGTTGCTCCTATTTTTTTGGAGCAACTAGTTTAGAATGGAGCACCTTAGAAATTGCAATTCTCGACATTTAGTTTGCTCCAGTTCTAGTGAGTTAGAACAGTTTCATTGTAGAACCGATTTTTCTTTCAAAAGGGGGCGTGTCCAGCCACTTACGCCTGTTTTGCAAGTTTAGGCAGCGAAAACTTACTTCATTCTAAGTTAGTTTGGAGTAAATGTAGATTTTTGTACACTCAGAAAAACCTTGCCTACACTTATAAATCAGGCATAGGGAACGAGAGACCGGGGGGGGGGGGGTGAGGGGGAAAGGGAAGTTTACAAACATTAAACACTTCGCTTTTACAAATAAAGAGCCATCAATAATAAATGATAAATCAATAAATCAACCAATAAAATCCCAAAAAAATTATCAAAAAAAAGCAATAAAAAATTAAGTTTCTACTCACTGACTGCAGCACCGGGAGCCCTCCAACAGCATGCTGGGACGGGGCACCCCCAGTGTCTCTCTCTGTTTCTGACAGCAAGGATGGGGGGGGGGGGGGAGAGAAGAAAGAAGTGAGGGGGGGGGGCGAGGAAGGAAGAAGTGAGGGGTTGGGGGGAGGAAGGAAGAAGTGAGGGGTTGGGGGGAGGAAGGAAGAAGTGAGGGGTTGGGGGGAGGAAGGAAGTGAGGGGTGGGGGGGAGGAAGGAAGTGAGGGGTGGGGAAGAAGTGAGGGGTGGGGAAGAAGGAAGAAGTGAGAGGGGGAGGAAGAAGGAAGAAGTGAGGGGGGGAGGAAGAAGGAAGAAGTGAGGGTGGGGGAGGGAAAGAAGGAAGAAGTGAGGGCAGGGAGGGAAAGAAGGAAGAAGTGAGGGTGGGGGGGGGAAAGGAGGAAGAAGTGAGGGTGGGGGGGGAAAGGAGGAAGAAGTGAGGGTGGGGGGGGAAAGGAAGAAAGAAGTGAGGGTGGGGGGGGAAAGAAGGAAGAAGTGAGGGTGGGGGGGGAAAAGAAGGAAGAAGTGAGGGGGGGGAAAAGAAGGAAGAAGTGAGGGAGGGGGAAAAAGAAGGAAGAAGTGAGGGGGGGGAAGAAGGAAGAAGTGAGGGTGGGGGGGAAGGAGGAAGAAGTGGGGGGGGGGTTAGCGGAAGGGGGGTGGGTGGGAGAAGAGAGGGAGGCTGAACGGGCCGCGTCGAAGACTTTGGGCGGGGTGGGCGGGCCCCGCCGAGGACGTAGAAGCCGGGTCCGGGCCGCTGAAGACTTCGGGCAGAGCCCGCCCCCAGCAAGATACCGGGCGGGCGGGCCCCGACGACTTGGGGGGGGGGGGGCGCCAGAGTCCAATCTTCACCCTGGCAGCCCATTCAGCTAGGGCTAGCGGCGGCATGCTTCGGGCCCCTCCCACACAGCCTCGGGGACCTGGAGCTACTGCACATGTGCGCACACTCTCGCATGCATGTGCCGAGGTTATGTTTTGAGCGCCGGGACCTGGCTCCGCCCTCCATGCGTTCTGTTGTACTGCGCCAAGGGCCTGGATTGACCAGACGGAGGGGTGAATACCAAGGTAAATAATAAGCGCCGTTTCTGTTCTGAAAAGTTGGCGCACTACACGGGCGCTGTTCTAACCCCGGGGGCAAACTTGGGCCTATTGTGTTTCCCATCACATGGAATCCACAGAGACATGTAGATACACTGAATATTAGCACTTCAAGTGGCAACGTGGTGCTGAGCATGGACAGAATGGGGCAATATGCTGTCACAAGTCACAGAACAGGCAAAATGTTACCAAGATCCACAATGCAACTGAATTAATTAAATTAGACCAGAATTCAGAATTGCATGAAGCAATCTCATTTATTGCACTGGAATGGGTCCATTTTTTTGTTAAATTGATTCACCACTACTCCAATAATTGGTTTTATAATATATACAAGTCAGAGGGCTTTCTCCAATTTAGAAAATCGGAAAAGGATGTCTTGACCATAATTAAAAATGTAGGCACTTCTCCCACACTATATACAAGTCAGATTTGCCACACTTAAAGTAAATCGAGCCATCATTTCAAAAAAGTGGAAAAGCTGGTGATGCACAGAACACTACATTAGCACTCGATTTCCTGACTAGCCTCAGTAGCCTGTGCTGTGATACAAGTAATGCAGTGTCCGAAGCATTCAATGGAGTGTAGTATAAACCCGTTCTTAAGATTCAGAAGAATATGTGACAGATACCAAAACCAGTCAGCTCAACACCTCTTTTCAAAGGTTTGAAAATGCACATTGGCCACCTCCTTGAAATAGCCCAATAATTCTGGACCACATACAGTACTTTACACTTTTCACAGTATTGTGTTTCCAGGCAAATTAAAGCCATCATTAAAATTCAGAACTGCACAGTACAAAATTCTATCAAACAATACAAAAATGTGTTCAAACTAAAATGCATTTTGTACAACTTGTTCATGCCCTTGAAGAAAAATAAAGGGTGGCCATCCAAGCATAGATATTTTAGATAGCATAACTAGTGATGCCAAAAATCTGCAATTAAAAACTGACTATATCTATTAACACAATTACTTTGACTGCATTGCACAACCTGTTTCAGACTGTTCTTTTACCAGGATTCGTGTACAGACACACATTCCCCACATCAACACAGCTATTAAATATTTTATTATGTTATGGAACAGATGATGGTACTCTTGGATACCAAGGCAGGCTTTATTGTAAGGCACCGCCTGATCAGTCAAGACATCGGAACTGCTTGAAAAAGAATGAATTTGAATTTATATAGCGCCTTTCACGACCGCAAAACATCTCAAAGCACTTCATAGCCAATTAAGTACTTCTTGCCACTGTTATAATGCAGATAAACACAGCTGCCAATTTGCAGACAGTGAGGTCAACTGCTGCTCAAAAATGGCAACAGTTTGCTCAATAATGAAACAGAAACAAATGCCTGTAGTAGAACTACACAGATCATTTACTCGAAACATGAACTTCCATTTCTCTTTACAAATGCTCACTGATCTGCTGTGTAGTTCCACCATTTACAGCTTCTTTATTTTGATCTATGTTCTATGATCATCTTTGTAGCTACACGGACTTTATATTTGCACTCTGCTTCTGTCTATGGCTGGTGCAAGGATGTAATTAATCAGGGCACAGGTGGGCAACCTCAGTCTCTGAGGAGCCATTCTTGCAAGCTGCTTTCACTCTCAAAGAAAAAGATAGCACAAATAACTGTCTTAGAATGAAAGTACTGCAAATGCTGCTTGGCGAGCAGACATTGCCTTGGTGGTTCAGTGTAGCCTGGTGATATACATGTCCCTGTACTAATTTGCAGGCTGCCAGAGGTATAAAAATTAAGTGAAGGGGTAATCTTAACTGCTACTGGCTGTGCTGTCCCTTTGATAAGCAGGTTTTCTGCAGATGTCCTTTATAGCAGTGCTCTGCAATTGCCTCTGTGCTGAGCCAGAGTCTGCAGAGGAAGCTGTTCTTCGTCATTGGCAGATAAGTGTTTCAGGACCTACAGAGAGTCTGTGGAATAATGACATTCTTGCTATGGTGCCAGCTCATCTCCCTGGCATGCTGCCTTTGATCTTCTGGCCATTCAAGCACTAAAGCTTTGAAAGTAAACCCCAGATTTATTGCACAATTGTCGTTCACAAAAAGGATCAAAGACTACCCTATCCCAATGAGAAAAAGTGCAGCATGCCTTTAACGTCCAGTTTGAATGGACGGATTTAATGCTGGGCAGGACACTCACCTGACAAATGGAGTGCTAAATATCTCATTTGTATCAGTCTCTCGTCCAAGTCAGAAGGTCATGTATTCAAGCTCTATTCCAGACTGACTCTTCAGTACAGTATTGAATGAGTGTTGAACTGTCAGAGGTGCAGTCCTTTGGATGAAACATTAAACTAAAGCCCCATCTGCCCTCTCAGGTAGATGTAAACAATCCAATAGCAATATTCAAAGAAGAGCAGGGGAGTTTTCCCCGGTGTCCTGGCCAATATTTATCCCTCAACCATCATCACTAAAAACATATTTCACTGCTGTTTGTGGAATCTTTGTATGTAAACTGGCTGCAACACTTCCCTTCATTACAACAGTGACTACACTTCAAAAATACTTCATTGGCTGTAAAGCAATGTGAGACATCGAGATCATGAACGGTGCTATAGATACAGATTATTTCTTTACATTAACACAGACTGGATCTTTTAGATTCTCACAAATGGTCCAGTGCATAAAAAGAGAAGGAACCTAGCGAGTTTAGGAACTCCTGATTTTGTGGTCCCGGTTCGCAAGATTTATGCCATTAGGACTTTTCCTGCAAATCGGAATTCCTAACCCTGTAAGGATTAACTTACCAATGACATATACAGGTTGAACCTCCCTTATCCAGAACCCTCGGGATCTAGCCTGTTCCGGATAAGGGATTTTTCCGGACGAGGGGCGTTCACTTTAAATTGGATGATACAGGTACTGAGCAAGGGGATATCGGGGCTGGCTGGCTTGGGGCTGGAGGTGGATCGCGGGGTCCGGCCAGCGATTGCGGGAGTCGGCTGCGAGGAAGGACTTCAAGTTGTTCATGTTCATGGCTTGAGAAATGGTGCAGAAGGTAGGGATTCAAATTCCTGGGACATTGGAACCGGTTCTGGGGGAGGTGGGACCAGTACAAACCGGACGGTCTGCACCTGGGCAGGACCGGAACCAATGTCCTAGGGGGAGTGTTTGCTAGTGCTGTTGGGGAGGAGTTAAACTAATATGGCAGAGGGTTGGGAACCTATGCAGGGAGACAGAGGGAAATAGAAGGGGGGCAAAAGCAAAAGATAGAAAGGAGAATAATAAAAGTGGAGGGCAGAGAAACCCAAGGCAAAAAGCAAAAAGGGCCACATTACAGCAAGATTCAAAAGGAGCAAAGTGTGTTAAAAAGACAAACCTGAAGGCTCTGTGCCTCAATGCGAGGAGTATTAACTGCACAGATAGCAGTTAACGGATACGATGTGATTGGCATCACGGAGACATGGCTCCAGGGTGACCAAGGCTGGGAACTCAACATCCAAGGGTATTCAGCATTTAGGAAGGATAGACAGAAAGGAAAAGGAGGCGGGGTGGCATTGCTAGTTAAAGAGGAAATCAATGCAATTGTAAGGAAAGACATTAGCCTGGATGATGTGGAAACGGTATGGGTGGAGCTGCGGAATTCCAAAGGGCAGAAAACGCTAGTGGGAGTTGTGTACAGACCACCAAATAGTAGTAGTGAGGTTGGGGACAGCATCAAACAAGAAATATGGGATGTGTGCAATAAAGGTACAGCAGTAATCATGGGCGACTTTAATCTACATATAGATTGGGCTAACCTAACTGGTAGCAATGCGGTGGAGGAGGATTTCCTGGAGTGTATTAGGGATGGTTTTCTAGACCAATATGTCGAGGAACCAACCAGGGAGCTGGCCATCCTAGACTGGATGATGTGTAATGCGAAGGGACTAATTAGCAATCTTGTTGTGTGAGGCCCTTTGGGGAAAAGTGACCATAATATGGTAGAATTCCTTATTAAGATGGAGAATGACACAGTCAATTCGGAAACTCGGGTCCTGAACTTAAGGAAAGGTAACTACGACGGTATGAGGCATGAATTGGCTAGAATAGGCTGACAGAGGATACTTAAAGGGTTGATGGTGGATAAGCAATGGCAAACATTTAAAGATCACATGGATTAACTTCAGCAATTGTACATCCCTGTCTGGAGTAAAAATAAAACTGGGAAGGTGGCTCAACCATGGCTAACAAGGGAAATTAAGGATAGTGTTAAAACCAAGGAAGAGGCATATAAATTGGCTAGAAAAAGCAACAAACTGGAGGACTGGGAGAAATTTAGAATTCAACAGAGGAAGACTAAGGATTTAATTAAGAAGGGGAAAATAGAGTACGAGAGGAAGCTTGCAGGGAACATAAAAACTGACTGCAAAAGCTTCTATAAATATGTGGAGAGAAAAAGATTAGTAAAGACAAATGTAGGTCCTTTGCAGTCAGATTAAGGTGAATTTATAATGGGGAACAAAGAAATTGCAGACCAATTGAACAAATACTTCGGTTCTGTCTTCACAAAGGAAGATACAAATAACCTTTCGAATGTACTAGGGGACAGTGGGTCTAGTGAGAAGGAGGAACTGAAAGATATCCTTATTAGGCAGGAAATTGTGTTAGGGAATTTGATGGGATTAAAGGCCGATAAATCCCCGGATCCGATAGTCTGCATCCCAGAGTACTTAAGGAAGTGGCCCTAGAAATAGTGGATGCATTGGTGATTATTTTCCAACAATCTATCGACTCTGGATCAGTTCCTATGGACTGGAGGGTAGCTAATGTAACACCACTTGTTAAAAAAGGAGGGAGAGAAAACGGGTAATTATAGACCGGTTAGCCTGACATCAGTAGTGGGGAAAATGTTGGAATCAATCATTAAGGATGAAATAGCAGCCCATTTGGAAAGCAGTGACAGGATCGGTCCAAGTCAGCATGGATTTATGAAAGGGAAATCATGCTTGACGAATCTGCTGGAATTTTTTGAGGATGTAACTAGTAGAGTGGACAAGGGAGAACCAGTGGATGTGGTGTATTTGGACTTTCAAAAGGCTTTTGACAAGGTCCCGCACAAGAGATTGGTGTACAAAATCAAAACGCATGGTATTGGGGGTAACGTACTGACATGGAAAGAGAACTGGTCGGCAGACAGGAAGCAGAGAGTCGGGATAAACGGGTCCTTTTCAGAATGGCAGGCAGTGACAAGTGGGGTGCCGCAGGGCTCAGTGCTGGGACCCCAGCTCTTTACAATATACATTAACGATTTGGATGAAGGAATAGAGTGTAATATCTCCAAGTTTGCAGATGACACTAAACTGGGTGGCGGTGTGATCTGTGAGAACGACGCTAAGAGGCTGCAGGGTGACTTGGAAAGATTAGGTGAGTGGGCAAATACATGGCAGATGCAGTATAATGTAGATAAATGTGATGTTATCCATTTTGGGGGGGGGAAAAACACGAAAGCAGATTATCATCTGAATGGCGGCAGACTAGAAAAAGGGGAGGTGCAACGAGACCTGGGTGTCATGGTTCATCAGTAATTGAAAGTTGGCATGCAGGTACAGCAGGCAGTAAAGAAGGCAAATGGTATGTTGGCCTTCATAGCTAGGGGATTTGAATATAGGAACATGGAGGTCTTACTGCAGGGCCTTAGTGAGGCCTCACCTGGAATATCGTGTTCAGTTTTGGTCTCCTAGTCTGAAGAAGGACGTTCTTGCTATTGAGGGAGTGCAGCGAAGGTTCACCAGACTGATTCCAGGGATGGTTGGGCTGTCATATGAGGAGAGACTGGATCAAATGGGCCTTTATTCACTGGCATTTAGAAGGATGAGAGGGGATCTCAGAAACATACAGGATTCTGACGGGACTGGACAGGTTAGATGCAGGAAGAATGTTCCCGATGTTGGGGAAGTCCCGAAACAGGGGACATAGTCTTAGGATAAGGGGTAGGCCATTTAGGACTGAGATGAGGAGAAACTTCTTCACTCAGAGTTGTTGACCTGTGGAATTCCCTGCCGCAGAGAGCTGTTGATGCCAGTTCATTGGATATATTCAAGAGGGAGTTAGATATGGCCCTTACAGTTAAGGGGATCAAGGGGTATGAAGAGAAAGCAGGAAAGGGGTACTGAAGGAATGATCAGCCATGATCTTATTGAGTGGTGGTGCAGGCTCGAAGGGCCGAATGGCCTACTCCTGCACCTATTTTCTATGTTTTTATGTTGGAGTTCTGCGCATGCGCCACCCAGTGGCCGGGAATGGTTCCAGGCGAGGAGTGGTTCCGGATAAGGGAGTTCCGGATAAGTGAGTTTCAACCTGTACCATGTGTAGGGTGTTTTCCAGTTAATTAATTACTAAAATTTCTGGAATCATTTAAGATTAAGTTGGATACTATAATGGCGTAAGGTCTATGGAGACTTTCCGGATAGTTGAATTAATGTGGACAGCATAACCTTCCTCATCTGTATCAATCTTTTGAACCTGCAAAAGAAATCAAGACTCAAGGAAAGGGAAGAATCCGTATCAATCATGACTAAAGTCCAATAAAATGCTAACTTAAGGCATCAATTTAATGCTCAAGGACATTTACAAATATGTGACTCGCTACAATAATGGGTCCCTAACCTATACGCTTAAACAAAAATCTGACTAAGCAGCGAGTCATTGGTGAAGTTTAGTAAAAATCTAGAAATTTGTTTTGTTATTCTGGTAATGCTTGAAATGAATGAACAGAGTCTTACAGATGTGAACAAAATATACATCATATATATGGAGTTTAAAATATACAAATGAATATCTGGGTAAATTATTTTATTTGTTGAAAGGAGTTAACTGTATGAGATATTTTTCATAAGAACTATATTTTTTGCAAACACAGCCTTATTTGGCTGTTTGGTACTGCAGGCACTGAAAAAATAATTTTGCCTCTGAAAAATGAGATTATTGCTGCAGTGCATGACTGAAACGCTGAGAACAGTAAATGGCCTTTTAGGCCACTCACATATAAAACTCTCCTACTCAGTTGGTGCAGTTATCCATTCCAACTGGATAGATAATCATCAGGGCCACTAAGTAAGCATCCCATGAGAAATAGTAATGTCTCTTACGACCAATCGAAACAAATTAAATGTCATAAGAAAATACAAAGCAGTCTGCAGTAAAATAGTTTGGCCGAGCCTTTGCGCCCGGCTGCTGCGCCCGAAGTGAGCCAGGGCACTTTTGCCAGCCCATGAAATGCCCCACTGAGATCAGCTATTTCTCCAGCACCAGGTTCATTTGGATAGGTGAGGCAGGCTTCCCAGCCTCCATCAGGAAATCATGCCAAATGGAGACCGCAAAGTTGCAGTTGTGGACTTTGGCAGCCTGCTACAAGGAAAGGAAATGCAAGCTCCAAAATTAGGGTTTTCTTCTCAACAATATTTTGCTCACTGATCCTGGGGCCTGTGCAGGTTAACAGTACACTGGAGGGCTGGAGAGCAGGAAGGGGGTGCCAGGAGATCATCAGAGGGCCGGGAGCGGCTGATCGGGGGTCAGGAGCGGAAAAAAAGATTTCAGTGGCATGGATAGCTTTTCATGAGTGATGTATTGTTTAAAACCTTGTCACATTTTCCTTCTCAATGTAACTTGCTTACTGTGCTTGTAGTTAAAGATTTAGGTGATAGTGTACTGTGATTAAGACTGGCCAGCACAGATCAGCCAGGTGTCCCCAAAGATGACGTGATAATCATGGATACAACTAAAGACGTTTTCCCTCAGTAGTACAGCCTGTTATTGCACCATCGTTTCCATCGAGGCTGGGCTGGAAGGTGAATCAGCAGGGAGCGCTGTAGTGACTCAACCCTCCTGACTGATTGGGGGCCGGAAGCAGAATGGGGAGGGGAGGCAGGAGCATTTGGGGGGGGGGGGGGGTAAGGCCTGGGTAGTGGGGGGGGAGAAATCAGTGGCCGGGGGGGGGAGTGGAGCATCAATGCCGGCATCGACTAGTGGGGCTGAATGGCCTGTTTCTGAGCCGTATATTCAAAGTAATTCTATGTAAAATAAATTCCTTGACATTTCAAAGCTAAATAAACATAGAGATTCTTCTGGTATCCTGACCAGCATTTCTCACTCAACCGACACTACCAAAAACAGGCTCACTGATCGTTCATCTCATTTGTTGTTTGTGCAGCTTGCAGTCGACAAATTGACTGCCATGTTTGCCTACACAGAAATGACTGCACTTTTTAAAGGAAGTAATTCACTGATCGTGTACCATTTGGGATGACCTGACAATGTCATGTCATAAAGTACAATATAAAGTACAAATCCTTTCTTGTATTAGATGAAATTTTGAGTGGAATGTATATTGTAGATACAAAAAGTGTTTTTTTTTTTAATTAAAAAAAGTAAACTCCAGAATGGCAGGCAGTGACTAGTGGGGTACCGCAAGGTTCTGTGCTGGGGCCCCAGCTGTTTACACTGTACATTAATGATTTAGATGAGGGGATTAAATGTAGTATCTCCAAATTTGCGGATGACACTAAGTTGGGTGGCAGTGTGAGCTGCGAGGAGGATGCTGTGAGGCTGCAGAGCGACTTGGATAGGTTAGGTGAGTGGGCAAATGCATGGCAGATGAAGTATAATGTGGATAAATGTGAGGTTATCCACTTTGGTGGTAAAAACAGAGAGACAGACTATTATCTGAATGGTTACAGATTAGGAAAAGGGGAGGTGCAAAGAGACCTGGGTGTCATGGTACATCAGTCATTGAAGGTTGGCATGCAGGTGCAGCAGGCGGTTAAGAAAGCAAATGGCATGTTGGCCTTCATAGCAAGGGGATTTGAGTACAGGGGCAGGGAGGTGTTGCTACAGTTGTACAGGGCATTGGTGAGGCCACACCTGGAGTATTGTGTACAGTTTTGGTCTCCTAACCTGAGGAAGGACATTCTTGCTATTGAGGGAGTGCAGCGAAGGTTCACCAGACTGATTCCCGGGATGGCAGGACTGACCTATCAAGAAAGACTGGATCAACTGGGCTTGTATTCACTGGAGTTCAGAAGAATGAGAGGGGACCTCATAGAAACGGTTAAAATTCTGACGGGGTTAGACAGGTTAGATGCAGGAAGAATGTTCCCAATGTTGGGGAAGTCCAGAACCAGGGGTCACAGTCTAAGGATAAGGGGTAAGCCATTTAGGACCGAGATGCGGAGGAACTTCTTCACCCAGAGAGTGGTGAACCTGTGGAATTCTCTACCACAGAAAGTTGTTGAGGCCAATTCACTAAATATATTCAAAAAGGAGTTAGATGAAGTCCTTACTGCTAGGGGGATCAAGGGGTATGGTGAGAAAGCAGGAATGGGGTACTGAAGTTGAATGTTCAGCCATGAACTCATTGAATGGCGGTGCAGGCTAGAAGGGCCGAATGGCCTACTCCTGCACCTATTTTCTATGTTTCTATGTTTCTATGTTTCTAACTAGTAAGACATAGTACAAAATTATCAAGCTGCAAATTATGAGGAATTTTTTTCTCTCTAATGTAGTGGATTGGTGGTACATACTGCCAGCTAAAGAAAATTATTGTTTGTTGGCTGGCTAAAACCTTCTACATGGCAGTGACTTAATGCTATGTAGTCTAAGCTGAGAAATGGTTGTGCCAGGAAATACTGGTCAAGGATGAATTAATTAGGAGGAGAGACTTGGTAAGTAATCAGGAGTTTTACTTTGATTTATATTTGGGTAGCAGGGAGTAACTTTGCTGAGAATTTCTGCAGATGAAATGGTTTGGGGCCTCAATGGATTCTATCTGCCCTATAAAAAGGAACTGGCTTGTTGGGCCTAATCTTATCCTAGTATGTTTTCTTATTTTCTTAGCCACCCACACGTTCAAAACAGTCTGACATCATCATTATTCAGATCCAAGTGCAAATCTTAGAAACCACCCATTGAACAAAATGCTTGATTTCATAAATTGGGCACCATCGATACAGTATCCAGCAAGAGGCGGCAATATGCAGAAATGCCAACGTGGACTCGATGTTTGGACCCCCTCATAACACAAGAATTAGGAGCAGGAGTAGGCCATTCGGCCCATCGAGCCTGCTCCGCCATTCAATAAGATCGTGGCTGATCTTCGACCAGAACTCCACTTTCCCGCCCGATCCCCATATCTCTTAATTCCTCTGGAGGCCAAACCTGATTGAATTTTTTGAGCAGGTAACTAAAGTAGTGGACAGGGGAATGTCTATGGATATTATTTATTTGGACCACCAGAAGGCATTTGATAAAGTCCCACATAAGAGACGGAATTGAGGGCAAATGATTGACCTGGTTAGGAAATTGGCGCAGCGGCAGGGGACAGAGTAGGGATAATGGAGAGATACTCAAATTGGCAGGATGTGACTAGTGGTGTCCCGCAGGGATCTGTGTTGGGGTCTCAACTATTCACAGTATTTATTAACGTCTTAGATGATGGCATAGAAAGTCATATATCCAGATTTGCCAATGACACAAAGTTAGGCGGCATTGTAGGTAGTGTAGATGAAAGCATAAAGTTACAAAGGGATATTGACAGATTAAGTGAATGGGCAAAGCTGTGGCAAATGGATTTCAATGTAAGCAAATGTGAGGTCATCCACTTTGGACCTAAAAAGGATAGAACAGGGAACTTTCTAAATGGCAAAAAGCTAAAAACAGTGGAGGCCCAAAGAGACTTGGGGGGGGTTAGTCCAGGTACATAGATCATTAAAATGTCATGAACAGGTACAGAAAATAATCAAAAAAGCCAATGGAATGCTATCTAGAGGACTAGAATACAAGGAGATACAAGTTATGCTGCAGCTATACAAAACCCTAGTTAGACCACAACTGGAGCACGGTGAGCAGCTCTGGGCACCACACCTTGTTGATACGGATTTTTTTTCCCTCAATCTGTTTCAGCGAATACACTGACACGCGAACATCTCTTGCCTTTTCTGTAAAAGACCTTTATTGAAGATTCTCCGGCCGGGACTTGTCAAGACAAAGGAACACTCTCAATCAGAGCCCGTTTACCTTCCCCTGGACAAGCCCTTTTCAGCGCGAAACGCACAATAGATATACATTTTCAAAACAGAACACATTTGATTAGCACTTGGTCTATTCAATCCCTTTCTGCTCCCCGCTCTTTCCCCCCCCCCCCCCCCCCCCGAGTACGTCCAATGGCAGGCAAGTCTCCCAATTAGGGCTGGTGTCAGGTTAGTTATAGCTTTGCTACACTGTCTTCCCTCATCAGTAAAGAACCCAATTAGTTTCCCTTCCTCCTTATCAGTAGAAGCTATTACTTTTCCCTTCCTATCTAGGATTGCTTTCTTTCTTTGTGCTGCCTTGGGCTTTCTCATGACCAGTGTCTAACCTCAACTTCAACTCTTGGTAACCCCTTTTTTTTCTGTTGATTTTGCAGTTGTCTGCATCTTGACATTTCTTTAGCTATTTTCCCATGATTCCCTATCTCCATCCATCTACCACTTTCGCAACCCTTCTTTACACATTCTCAACCTTAGGAAGGATATATTGGCCTTGTAGGAAGTGCAACGTAGGCTTACCAGAATGATAACCGGACTTCAAGGGTGAACTTATGAGGAGGGATCACACAAATTAGGGTTGTATTCCCTAGAATTTAGAAAGTTAAAGGGTGATCTGACAAATATTTTCAAGATATTAAGGGGAACAGATAGGGTAAATAGAGAAACTATTCCCGCTGGTTGGCGAATCTAGGACTAAGGGGCATAGTCTGAAAATTAGAGCCAGACCTTTAAGGAGTGAAATTAGGAAACATTTCTACACACAAGGTGGTAGAAGTTTGGAACTCTCTTCTGCAAATGGCAATTGATGAGATCAATTGTTAATTTTAAATATGAGATTGATAGTTTAACCAAAGGTATTAAGGGATATAGCTTTTCATTAACCAAAGGTATTAAAGGGATATGGGCCCTTATTTTTCCCAGGATTGTGCAATGATTTTTGGCGCCCAGCTATTTTTTCTGGCGTGGATGGTCATTTCAAAGTTTACCCAACATTTGGGCGCCGGCGGCGACTAACACCACCAGAATTTTTGGCGCCATATATTCTGCTGCTGGTGTACTGTAAAAGTTCCACTCAAGAGACTTGAGCATAAAAATCTGGGCTGATACTCCAGTGCAGTACTGAGGAAGTGCTGCACTGTCGGAGGTGCCGTCTTTTAGACGAGACATTAAACAGAGGCCCCGTCTCCCTCTCAGGTGGATGTAAACTATCCCATGGCACTATTTTGAAGAGGAGCAGGGGAGTTATCCCCAGTGTTCTGGCCAATATTTATCCCTCAATCAACATCACTAAAAAAAGATCTGGTCATTATCACATTGCAGTTTGTGGGAGCTTGCTGTGCGCTAATTTGCTGGTGCGTTTCCAACAGTGACTACACTTCATTGGCTGTAAAGCTCTTTGGGACGTCCGGTGGTCGTGAAAGGCACTATATAAATGGAAGCCTTTTTTTTTTCGGGTGATGTGTTTCTGCTTCTGGTTCTGGGTACATTCAGACCTAATGTTGCACCCCACCCCTGGTCCGGTTGCGATCAGCTAGTTCGAGATGATTCTGGGACTCAGTGTGTGCCTTATTACCACTGCACACCATGCATTTACCCACAGAACCATTCCGGGAGCAAGTCACATTCTACTTTTAAATTCATTGAGTAAATTGCTGGATAAAATGAAGAGGGGTTTTGATAAGAGTGAGTAAGGAGAAATTGTTTCCATTGAGAGGGTCAGTAACCAGAGGTCATAAATTTAAGGTAATGGCAAAAGAACCAGAAGCGAGATGAGGAGAATTTCTTTTTACGCAGCGAGTTGTTACGATCTGGAATGCACTGTCAGAAAGGGCGGTGGAAGCAGATTCAGTGATAGCTTTCAAAAAGGAATTGGATACATTCCTGAAAAGGAAAAATTTGCAGTTCTGTGGGGAAAGAGCCAGGGAGTGGGACTAATTGGAGAGCGTTTTCAGAGAGCTGGCATAAACACAATGGCCTTGTGTGCTGTATATTGAGTCCCAGAATCATCTCGAACTAGCTGATCGCAACCGGACCAGGGGTGGGGTGCAACATTAGGTCTGAATGTACCCAGAACCAGGAGCAGAAACATCTCACCCGGAAAAAAAAGGCTTCCATTTATATAGCGCCTTTCACAACCACCGGACGTCCCAAAGCTCTTTACAGCCAATGAAGTACTTTGTGAAGTGTAGTTGGAAACACACCAGCTAATTAGCGCACAGCAAGCTCCCACAGCAAGTTCCTACAGGAACATCGGCAGGGCCCAGGTACAGCGGAGGAGTGGCAAGGTCGGGGCGGGTGAGCAGAGAGAGATCGTGGCGGAGGTGCGGCAAATGTTTGTGGCGGAGGAACGGTGAGAGATCGTGGTAGAGGAGCAGCGAGAGATTGTGGCGGAGGAGCGGCAAATTAAGATACGGGGCCCTGAAGAGCAGAGGGCCCAGGGGCAGCACAGGCCAGTCCACACTGCAATATGCGAGCGCACTAGGTCCGTGCAGCAGAGGTGGTCTCCAGTCATCCTGGTTGACCCTTGCCACTGGATAAAGATCTAACTCTGTCAAGCCCGTGTGGTATGCAACAGCCACCGGACATTAAAAAAAATCCACACACAGGCATCTTCCACCCCTTCAATTGGAGTTCAGGATTAGAATATCAATTCCATTGAAACATCTGTGAACCCATGTGGAAGCAAGTCATCCTTGTTCGAGGCTCCGCCTACGATGACTAAAAAGCTGTTTACGCGCCGTTTCGACCATTAAGGCCACTTTCCCCAACAACATTTTTTTTTAAAACTGTGCGCGCACACATTGAATACTGTTTGAAAAAAAGCATACCTACACTTAAAGAAATCGGCGCTGGCCTGCTCCTATCCCTGGCCGAAGGACCACCATGCCTTTTTCTACCAAATAACTGCAGACTCCTCTTTGGTTGAGAAAACTGCAAGCAAATTAAACACGAATCTTCTCCACTCGCCTTTTCCATCGAAGCTCCAACTGGATACAAATTGCCAAAGAAACTCCAAGGAACTCCAAAAGCACCAAAACAAGATGAGGCAGAACTCCAGCAAACACCCAGGGCAACCGTTACCTACTCTTCAACGCAGCCAACTCGACCCACTGCTATCCCTGGCCGATGATCCTCCACGCACGTGACCTGCTGCTATCCCAGGCCGAAGGTCCTCCTGATTTTTTTTTTTAAACAGCGCATGCGCAGTGAATTTTAGGGCCCCCCCTCCCCCACCCCCGAGATGGACTCGGGTAACGCGGCGCTACAATTAGCGTTTGTTTCGGGTAAACAAATGTTTTTTTCCCCCGGCGCTGACGGTGGTTAGAAAAACATGCACACAGATAAGTGGACGCCATAAATCTTCTTTGGGGAAAATAGGGGCCATGGGAAGGATATGGAGTTAGGTCACAGATCAGCCATGATCTCATTCAATGGCATAACAGGCTGGAGGGGCTGAATGGGCTTACTCCTGCTCCTATGTTCCTTCCTTCCTAAATCTATCTATCTCAGCCTTGAATATACACAACAACTGAGGATCCACAGCTCTTTGGGGCAGAGAATTCCAAAGATTCACAACCCTCATCCTACAGACACACAAAAAAAACCATTAGCACATTATACCCCAGTGGGCTGAAGCCATGGTTACACTACACTGGGCAACAGATTTCCACTCAGAATAGTAAGCCTTTGGTGCAAGGGTTTTCCAACAAGCCAGCAGCATTGTCACTACTAATTACAGTATATGGAGCTCCATTATAGCATCCCTTTCAGGAATCTTTGGGGCCTGACAGCAAGTGGACAAGGACGGACTCTCGAGAGACTTAACGCCTATCCACAACACAGCTAGCAGTAACATCGACTATATCCTGAAGTTCAGCCTCAATGACAGAGGTTGGGGTGATCTTGGACCTGGACTGGAGGCGACGTAGGTTAAACAGCTTCCCACTGGTTCTGTGGTTTAGTTCCACTCCAGCGCGGTGCTTGTGTTGTCTGTGAGGTGGAGCGAGAAAGATTGAGAAGAGGATTGGAGTGATGACTCAGCCCTGTTTGACCCCGGTCCGGACGTGGATTGGGTCTGTAATGGATCTGTTGGTAAGGATCATGGCCTGCATATCTTCGTGGAGCAGACGAAGGATAGTGACAAACTTTTGGGAGCATCCGAAACGGAGGACGACGCTCCATAGACCCTCACAGTTGACAGTGTCAAAGGCCTTTGTAAGATCGAAAAAGATCATGTATAAGGGCTGGCGCTGCTCCCTGCATTTTTCCTGCAGTTGTCACACTGCAAAGATCATGTCCGTTGTGCCCCGTAGGGGACGAAATCCGCACTGTGATTCCGGGAGGAGCTCCTCGGCCACAGGGAGAAGACGGTTGAGGAGAACTCTAGCGACAACTTTCCCAGCATGGGCCTTACGCTTAACATCCATAAGACAAAGGTCCTCCACCAGCCTGTACTCGCCGCACAGCACTGTCACCCAGTCATCAAGATTCAAGGCGCGGCCCTCGACAATGTGGACCATTTCCCATACCTTGGGAGCCTCTTAAGAGCAGACATTGATGCGGAGATGCAATACTGCCTCCAGTGCACCAGTGCAGCCTTCGGCCACCTGAGGAAAAGAGTGTTCGAAGATCAAGCCCTCAAAATCTACCACCAAGCTAATGGTCTACAGGACTGTAGTAATACCCGCTCTCCTGTATGGATCAGGGACATGGACGATGTACAGAAGACACCTCAAGTCGCTGGAGATATACCACCAACGATGTCTCCACAAGAACCTTCAAATCCCCTGGGAGAACAGGCGCACCAACATCGGTGTCCTCGTCCAGACCAACATCCCCAGCATTGAAGCACTGACCACACTCGATCAGCTTCGCTGGACAGGCCACATAGTTCGTGTGCCAGACACGAGACTCCCTAAACAAATGCTCTATGCGGAGCTCCTTCACGGCAAATGAGCCAAAGGTGGGCAGTGGAAACGTTACAAGGACACCCTCAAAGCCTCTCTGATAAAGTGTGACATCACCACTGACACCTGAGAGTCCTTGGCCAAAGACTGCCAGAGGTGGAGAAAGTGCATCCCGGAGGGCGTTGAGTTCGTCAAATCTCAATGCCAAGAGCATGAAGAGGTCAAGCACAAGCAGCATACGGCAAACCACTCCCACACAACCCTTCCCTCGGTGAATATCTGTCCCACCTGTGACAGAGTCTGAGGCTCTCGTATTGGATCGTTCAACCACCAAAGAACTCACCAGGAGTGGAAGCAAGTCTTCCTCGATTCCAAGGGACTGCCTATGAATGAATGAATGCAGTAAATATACATGATTACTCACCACAAAGATCTTCTTAGATGAAAACTTCGATAATTTATGTAACTAGGAAGTGTTAATTTACCTTATATCCTGAAAGTTGTAATCAGTAGTTATTTTATGTTGCTTATTTGCGGAACACAATTTGTTTAAAAAAAACACAAGCAGCTTATTTTACCCATAGAAGTTTACAACACAAAAGGAAGCCATTCAGCCTATTGCGTCTGTGTGGGCTCTTTTCTAAAGCAATCCGCTGCAATTATTTTCTACCATTATTGCATATCTTCCTCTGCTTCAAATATTCATACAATTTTCTCTTAAAAGATGCAATGGTCTACAATTTAATCACTCCCTGTGAAAAGTACTCCATGCTCAACCCTTTGTATAAAGAAATTTCTCAACCTCTGTGACCATTTTAAATAGATGGTCCTTCATCGTCATTATGTATAATGTATGTACTCTAACACTAGTCCACTGAATGTATCTTCACCCTGTATACACCTTACCTGTACCACCAGAGGGTGCTACTGGTGGAGACCCAAGGGTCACCTGCACACTGCAGCTAACCAAGTATAAAAGGGAGCTCACCTCATTGTGTCCTCACTCGAGGAGCTGCAATAAACAGACCAAGGTCACTACAGTTCAAGTACAATATCCTTACCTCATGGAGTCATTATTAGAGTGCTTGCATATACCACAACTGGCGACGAGGTTAAGAATTTCCTCGCACAACATGTCTAACCTAAGCAACTTTCTATAATTCGCTGATGGGGAAGATGGGGAAGATTGGGATGCCTTTGTGGAAAGGCTCAAACACTACTTCATTGCAAATGACCTAGCAAGGGACGACCCGGCCTCGCTGGCTGACAAGCACAGAGCTATCCTGCTCAGCAGTTGTGGGCCCACAGTCCATGGCCTCGTAATGACCCGCTAGCCCTAGCGAAGACGACAACCAAAACTTATGCGGAGCAATAATACAGGAACAGCTCAAACCTAAAGAGAGCATCCTCACAGCCAGACACCGGTTCTATACCCACCGGCGGCCCGAAGACCAAAAATTGCAAAATATGCTGCAGACCTGAGACGATTAGCATGTGATTTTGGTGACCACCTCACCGAAGCACTAAGGGACATTTTTGTTATTGGGAATCGGCCACAAGGGCCTCCTCCACATGCTGCTCTCTGCGGACACTACGATCACCCTGCAAAAGACAATTAAAGTGAACCAGGCATTCATGATTTTGGCCTGCGATTCCAAGAGGATGATGACTCACCCCCAGGACTCTAACCCGACGAGAACAGTGAACCGAATGGCGCCTTTCAGAAGCAAGGCTGCTGCCCCGAGTCCGCCACATGGGGCCAACCGGCTAGCCCCGTGCTGGCTCTGTGGAGGAAATCACAGGGCCCACCAGTGCCGATACAAAGACTATACTTGCAAAGGTTGCAACACTAAAGGTCATCTCCAGAAAATGTGTTGAAGAAATTTTACTCACCGAGTCGCTGAAGAGTTGGCTGATCACCCGGGCTCCAGCGCTGATGAAGACTTAGAGTATGAAGCGGCTCAGCCCCTGGAAGATGTACGGAGTGTATACCTACTCCACGGAGAGTTCCCTGTGGAAAATGGAGGTTGAAATCAACAGTATTCCAGTCTCGATGGAGGTCAACACAGGGGCGAGATATACGCTGATGAATCAGACGGCCTTCGAGAAACTCTGGGACAATCCCGCCAAACGATCCAAAATGCTCCCATTCCAGGTGAAGCTGCTCACTTACGCAAAAGACACCATCCCAGTCGTTGGCAGCGTGGATGCCAGGTTTCCCATGGCGGCGCGATGCACGAGCTACCTTTGTGGATCGTTGCTGGTGATGGCCCAACGCTGCTGGAAAGATGATGGATGAAGCAAATCCAAATCTGTTGGAGCTGGGAAAGCCTCCAGGCCCCGGTGATCGACATCCTACGCAGCCCCAAACTTGGATCCATCACAGCACCTGGAAATCCTACTGTCCAACTCGACTGCGTGGTGACGACAGACTGCACAACTCAATGGCGAGATGATCCAACCTGAACGACCAGACCTCACCTTCCAGGCTCCAGTGGGAGAACTCTGAGGGAAGATGATCTGCGCAGAAGGTAGATTCTCGGCTTCCGTGGCAGAACCTGGGGAGAAAAGGATCATCGCAGCCGACCTCGTGGAGAGAAAGAAGATGGCGCTCGCACCACGAGGTGAAGCACCTGAAATCAAGATGGCCGCGACCAGACCACAAGGGACAGCATTGAGGGAGCAACACGTTACCGAGCAGCAAACCGGATTGGGGTAAAGATTGCAAGGCCGTTTTAAAGGAGACCGGCAACCCAGAACTATTAAAGGGACAGTTCCACTCTTTGTATAACGATGCCGGTGACACGAATGATAAAGATGTAATTAACGAATGCAAGTATATAAATGTACTGTTAAACAGTGATGCTAGTAATACTAATGAAAAAAATTTAATTAACCAATGTAGGTATCTAAATGTAACCTTGCATCGAGATGCTGATAGTACACGGAAAGTGATGTAATTAACAAATGCGAAAGTGTAAAGACAAATAATAATGTCGAGTCGGCTGATTGTGGTTGGAGCCAATGTATCATGAATGCTAATGATGAAATGAGATATGATGCCAGGTTCTACATGCACACCGACAAAGCCAAAGCACCCAGGTCCAGTGGGCTACCAGTTAGAATGGGTGACTTTAATATGCACATAGATTGGGCTAACCAAACTGGAAGCAATACGGTGGAGGAGGATTTCCTGGAGTGCATAAGGGATGGTTTTCTCGACCAATATGTCGAGGAACCAACTAGGGGAGAGGCCATCTTAGACTGGGTGTTGTGTAATGAGAGAGGATTAATTAGCAATCTCGTTGTGCGAGGCCCCTTGGGGAAGAGTGACCATAATATGGTGGAATTCTGCATTAACTGTTAATTCAGAGACCATGGTCCAGAACTTAAAGAAGGGTAACTTTGAAGGTATGAGGCGTGAATTGGCTAGGATAGATTGGCGAATTATACTTAAGGGGTTGACTGTGGATGGGCAATGGCAGACATTTAGAGACCACATGGATGAACTACAACAATTGTACATTCTTGTCTGGCGTAAAAATAAAAAAGGGAAGGTGGCTCAACCGTGGCTATCAAGGGAAATCAGGGATAGTATTAAAGCTAAGGAAGTGGCATACAAATTGGCCAGAAATAGCAGCGAACCCGGGGACTGGGAGAAATTTAGAACTCAGCAGAGGAGGACAAAGGGTTTGATTAGGGCAGGGAAAATGGAGTACGAGAAGCAGCTTGCAGGGAACATTAAGACGGATTGCAAAAGTTTCTATAGATATGTAAAGAGAAAAAGGTTAGTAAAGACAAACATAGGTCCTCTGCAGTCAGAATCAGGGGAAGTCATAACGGGGAACAAAGAAATGGCGGACCAATTGAACAAGTACTTTGGTTCGGTATTCACTAAGGAGGACACAAACAACCTTCCGGTTATAAAAGGGGTCGGGGGGTCTAGTAAGGAGGAGGAACTGAGGGAAATCCTTATTAGTCGGGAAATTGTGTTGGGGAAATTGATGGGATTGAAGGCCAATAAATCCCCAGGGCCTGATGGACTGCATCCCAGAGTACTTAAGGAGGTGGCCTTGGAAATAGCGGATGCATTGACAGTCATTTTCCAACATTCCATTGACTCTGGATCAGTTCCTATGGAGTGGAGGGTAGCCAATGTAACCCCACTTTTTAAAAAAAGGAGGGAGAGAAAACAGGGAATTATAGACCGGTCAGCCTGACATTGGTAGTGGGTAAAATGATGGAATCAATTATTAAGGATGTCATAGCAGTGCATTTGGAAAGAGGTGACATGATAGGTCCAAGTCAGCATGGATTTGTGAAAGGGAAATCATGCTTGACAAATCTTCTGGAATTTTTTGAGGATGTTTCCAGTAGAGTGGACAAGGGAGAACCAGTTGATGTGATATATTTGGACTTTCAGAAGGCTTTCGACAAGGTCCCACACAAAAGATTAATGTGCAAAGTTAAAGCACATGGGATTGGGGGTAGTGTGCTGACATGGATTGAGAACTGGTTGTCAGACAGGAAGCAAAGAGTAGGAGTAAATGGGGACTTTTCAGAATGGCAGGCAGTGACTAGTGGGGTACCGCAAGGTTCTGTGCTGGGGCCCCAGCTGTTTACACTGTACATTAACGATTTAGACGAGGGGATTAAATGTAGTATCTCCAAATTTGCGGATGACACTAAGTTGGGTGGCAGTGTGAGCTGCGAGGAGGATGCTGTGAGGCTGCAGAGTGACTTGGATAGGTTAGGTGAGTGGGCAAATGCATGGCAAATGAAGTATAATGTGGATAAATGTGAGGTTATCCACTTTGGTGGTAAAAACAGAGACACAGACTATTATCTGAATGGTGACAGATTAGGAAAAGGGGAGGTGCAACGAGACCTGGGTGTCATGGTACATCAGTCATTGAAGGTTGGCATGCAGGTACAGCAGGCGGTTAAGAAAGCAAATGGCATGTTGGTCTTCATAGCGAGGGGATTTGAGTACAGGGGCAGGGAGGTGCTGCTACAGTTGTACAGGGCCTTGGTGAGGCCACACCTGGAGTATTGTGTACAGTTTTGGTCTCCTAACCTTAGGAAGGACATTCTTGCTATTGAGGGAGTGCAGCAAAGGTTCACCAGACTGATTCCCGGGATGGCGGGACTGACCTATCAGCTGGCTTGTATTCACTGGAGTTCAGAAGAATGAGAGGGGACCTCATAGAAACGTTTAAAATTCTGATGGGTTTAGACAGGTTAGATGCAGGAAGAATGTTCCCAATGTTGGGGAAGTCCAGAACCAGGGGTCACAGTCGAAGGATAAGGGGTAAGCCATTTAGGACCGAGATGAGGAGAAACTTCTTCACCCAGAGAGTGGTCAACCTGTGGAATTCTCTACCACAGAAAGTTGTTGAGGCCAATTCACTAAATATATTCAAAAAGGAGTTAGATGTAGTCCTTACTACTCGGGGGATCAAGGGGTATGGCGAGAAAGCAGGAATGGGGTACTGAAGTTTCATGTTCAGCCATGAACTCATTGAATGGCGGTGCAGGCTAGAAGGACCGAATGGCCTACTCCTGCACCTATTTTCTATGTTTCTATCATGTAGCCTGCACCTTCGGGACCAATGTGATGCCCCAGGGAAGATGGTCTCACACACACAGCGGGAGCATACCCAATGTAGGGCCAGTGATCAATGGACGGCCAGGCACCACCACTGGCACCCTGCCCCCAAGATTGGCCTTACCCCCCTGGCCACTAGGGCAGGAGACCCTGCAGCCCTCAAAAGGATAGGGAGGCCCACACACTCCTGTGGCTCTGCCCCACCACTAAACGTCCTCACCCACTTGCACCCACACCCCAGGGGTCATGGAAACATAGAAAATAGGTGCAGGAGTAGGCCATTCGGCCCTTTGAGCCTGCACCACCATTCAATAAGATCATGGCTGATCATTCCCTCAGTACCCCTTTCCTGAACGTATCTTCCATTGCTTGGCCTGGAGCAGGAGGGAGGAGTTCGGCTACAGTGGGTACACACTTTTCCTCACAGCCAACCAAGTCCAGATGAATGGTAACACCCGCGCTGCGTATTAACTAGGGGCCTTAACAAATTCAGGAAAACCCATTGCATCTTTACAGATGGCTTGTAACTGACCAGATCTTGATTAACCCGATGGCGACAATGCATATAAGACCGTAAGCACTGCCAAGCATCAGCCAGTAACAGGGGACCCCCTGACTTGGGGGACCCGCTGAAACCGTGCGCAGGGAGGCTGGAGAAATTAAAACCCCTGAAGAGGCTGCCACACAGAAACCCGGGGGTGGGGGGGTATCACTTTTACCAAACTCGCCTGGCAGGAATCACCACGGGATGGGATGGGACGGCAGTATTACCCCACTCCCGATACTGACTCCAGACTGTAAAGTCAGCGCTGGCCCCCCCCATCCCTCCATCCCGGCAGTTCCCCGCGGGGTAGGGTGGCTCAGGATAAAATTGCCCCCCCCCCTCCACCATTCAAAGGCTTGTCAGGCTATGTCACCAATTGCTCTGATAATCAATACGAGAACAATTCATGGGAAAAAACTCCAGATCAAAGGGGCTGTATTAACTTTGGGGCAGTTTTTGGGATCGGCTCCTCTAAACAGTCTGTTGCCAAAACTGTTGGCGTCAGTCAACATCTCTCCAGTTCCATCAAAGGTTAGTAGTAAAGACAAATATGTCAGTATGGCACTGACTGGGTCATCAAGGACCCTTAGGGCGACACAGTGACAAACCTTAAATCTCTTACCTGGCATTGCTCAATTGGGCACATTCAAAGCATTACTTCCAACTGGCAGAGGGTGGGGGAGGGGAAGAGAGACCGCAATACCACGAATGTACCCTACCCGTAATATGTACTCGCTCCACCACTGCTGAACTCTAAAACGGTGACATAACCAATCCGAATCTTTATTCTCTGTACATGTATGCTCATGCAGGTGTTGTGCCACACACATGGTCTATGTTTGGGGGGCGGGGGGGTGGGAAATGGATGTATATAGTCATGGACACATGGATCACACCCAGAACCCACGCAACCCTCACTGCAGCCTCCAACCGATGTATAATGTATGTACTGTAACACTAGACCATCGAATGTATCTTCACACTATATACACCATACCTGTACCACCAGAAGGTGCTACTGGTGGAGACACTGCAGGTAATCAAGTATAAAAGGGAGCTCACCTGTGTCCTCGCTCAGGAGCTGCAATAAACTGACTAAGGTCACTATAGTTCAAGTACAATACCCTTACCTCGTGGAGTCATTATTAGAGTGCTTGCATATTCCACAATCACCCCAACCGATTCACGATCGAAGCCCTTCACAATTTAAAATTTTTTTATTACATCTTCTCTTAACCTTCCCAAAGCAAGCACTCTACTCAGACCTCCTACACGGCAAGCGAGCCCCAGGTGGGCAGAGGAAACATTTCAAGGACACCCTCAAGCCTTTTTGATAAAGTTCAACATCCCCACCAACACCTGGGAGACCCTGGCCAAAGACTGCCCTAAGTGGAGGAAGAGCATCTAGGAGGGTGTTGAGCACCTCGAGTCGCGTCGCCGAGAGCATGCAGAAAACAAGCGCAGACAGTAGGAGCGTGCGGCAAACCAGACTCCCGACCCACCCTTTCCCTTCAACGACTGTCTGTCCCACCTGTGACAGAGACTGTGGTTCCCGTATTGTACTGCTCAGTCACCCGAGAACTCACTTTTAGAGTGGAAGCAAGTCGTCCTCGATTTCGAGGGACTGCCAATGATGATGATGATGACCTACAGCAGAACTATCCAGACAACCTCGAGTTCCGCAACACTTCTTGGATAAGATGTTTAGAACAATGTTTTATTAAACTTGTGTTCTCAGGATGTGGGCGATGCTGCAATCGTCCCTTCTTGCCCTGAGAAGGTGGTGGTGGGCCTTCTCCTTGAACTACTGCAGTCCTTGTGGTGATGGTCCTCCCACAGTAGTTTTCGATAGAGAATTCAAGGATTCTGACCCAGTTGCAATGAAGTGAGAGGTGTGTAAATTAAGATAGTGTGTGACTTGGAGGGAACTTGGAAGTGATGGGGTTTCTCCAACATGGCTGCTATTGTCCTGCTCCGTAGTAGAGGTTGCAGGAGAGGGAGGTGCTGTCGAGGTAACCTCAATGAGTTGCTGCACTAATTCTACTGCCCTTTGCTTATTTTCGCCACTTTTTGGCCCCAAGTTTCCACAGGCTACATGTCTGCTTGGCGCGGCGCCCAGGGGGGCGGAGCCTACCACTCGCGCCGATTTTGTAAGTGGGAGGGGGCGGGTACCATTTAAATTAGTTTTTTCCTGCCGGCAACCCTGCGCGTGCGCGTTGGAGCACTCGGCCATTTTTGTAGTTCTTTGTAGCAGTTTAATTTTTGAACATTTTTTAATAAAAGCACATTGCCCTTCCATGATCAGCACTGAGACTTCTTGCAGCAGTGAGAAGGCAGCAGGAAGCTTCAGAAAGTTGAGGCAGCCATTTCCCGATGGCCTGCCCCCCCTGCCGTCGGGAATGGCTGCTCAACTTGTGAGGCTTCCTGCAGCCTGCTCACTGTCTCCTTCCCCCCCTGCCTGCCGTCAGGAACGGCTTCCTCCTCCCCCCCCCCCCCCCCCGCTGCAGTCGGTCCCGCACGCCCTCCCTCCCCCCCGCCTGCCGTCTGGAACGGCTTCCTCCACCCCCCCGCTGCGGTCGGTCGGACCCGCACTCCCTCCCTCCCTCCGCCCGCCATCTGGAACGGCTTCCTTCTCCCCCCCCACCCTCCCGCTGCGGTCGGTCGATCGGTCGGGCTCGCACTCCCTCCCTCCCCCGCCCGCAACGGCTTCCTCCCCCCCCCCCCCCCCCGCCGTCGGGAACGAACGGCTGCCTCAACTTGAGGCTTCCTGCAGCATTCTCCCTGGCTGAAGAACTTTCACACAGGTAGGAAGATGGTTTATTTAATCTTTTCTTTGATTATAAATTTTTTATTCAGGTTGGATTTATTTGTATAATATTTGTATAAGTATAAATAAGGATTTATTGTAGAATTTAATGACTTCCCCCCCCCCCCCACCTCGTTCTGGACGCCTAATTTGTAACCTGCGCCTGATTTTTTAATGTGTAGACAAGGTTTTTTCAGTTCTACAAAAATCTTCACTTGCTCTATTCTAAGTTAGTTTGGAATATGTTTTCACTGTGGAAACTTTGAAATCAGGTGTCAGTGGCCGGACAAGCCCCCTTTTGAAGAAAAAATTCTGTTTCAAAGTGAAACTGACTAGAACTGCAGAAAAAAAAAATGTGGAGAATTGCGATTTCTAAGATAGTCCATTCTCCACCAGTTGCTCCTAAAAATCAGGCGCAAATCATGTGGAAACTTGGGGCCTTTATGTTTAAGTAAATGATTCATGACACTTGAGAATTTTTCTCCTAGAGATCGATTCTGCAGACTATCCCTGCCATTTCCCCTGCCCTATGGGGCCCCTCGAATACCTGCTAAATTACTTTTCCTACCAGTTAGCTGTTTCGGGCCTTTTACAATTGGTTACTATTTTCAAATGCATTCTGAGAAAAATTTACTTTGCTCTGGCAAGAAAAATAATAAATAAGATTTGCATTTATAAAGTTCCTTTCAAGGTTATCCCAAAGTGCTTTACAATGAAGTAGTTTTGAAGTGCACTGCTGTAATGTAGGAAAGGCAGAAGTCAATTTGCACACAAATGTGATGATTGGCCAGATAACCTGTTTTAGTAATATTGGTTGAGGAATAAATATTGACCAGGATATGGGGAGAACTCCCCTGCTCTTTAAAATAGTGCCATGGGTCTTGTTTTAACATCTCACTCGAAAGATGGTACAGTACCTTTGACACTGCAGCACTCCGTCAGTCATGCACGGACTAATCTTAGATTATGGGCTCAAGGTTCTAGAGTGGAACTTGAACCTGCAATCTTTGGACTCGGGCAAGTGTGCTACCACTGAGCCACAGCTGACACTATTGCATTGATGCAGTTCCACAGGAGATCACTAGTATTCCAGATTATTACTACATCAATTCAGCAGATAACTTTAGCAAAAGGAAAATTTTGCATTTCATAATTTTTTTTTTTTTTAAATGTTCTATTGTTTCATTCATTTAACTATGGCATTTCTCGGTATTGCAGTATGTGTCTCGGGTAGACACAATTTTTCATATCGTCACAGTGTGGTAGTTCAGGTGGATGCAAAATATCCCATGGTCCTATTCAAAGAAGAGCAGTATCCTGACCAACATTCCTTCCTCAACTACCACCATCAGAAAAACAGATCAACTGTTTATCATCTGTTTTGTTATTTGTATGACTTGCTGTGACCAAATATGCCAGCATGTTTGCCTACATAATAGTGACTTTGCTTAAAAAGGAATTCACAGGTTGTGACTTCCAGGAGATCTAATAAGGCATTATATAATTGCAAGTTGTTTCTTTCTTCCTTAAACCACAAGAAATGAAAACCTCTTACTACCAGTGAATATCATTCAGATCCCAGGTTTGATTCTTGGTGTGTGCCAAGTTAGATACTCTCAGTCAGGGTGGCAGCAAGGCTCTATTGCCCTGTTTTGCTAGGATTCCCACTTCTTGATCTCTATGTAGTGACTCCCTGGTGCTGGTGGAAAGTGTACAGTTGTGGTTGCCGGACGATTGGAGTTGGCTGTGATGTTCTACATAGTCAAACTCACTATCTTGAGCTCACGTCAAGAATGGCCACTCGGAAGTGTATACTATTACAAAAACATGATTACTAATCCAGATTTATAATAATGGTCCTAACACGTTAGTACCTAGTAGCTTTGTCCTTGAATAGGGGTTGATTTGGGACAAGCCCATTACACCTCAAATAGACTATTCTGATTGGCAGTTGATATAATTTAAAACTTGGCTCAAAATCCCTATAGGGACTACTAAAGACCTGTTCAAACCAAATAGTCTGTAGTGATTTGAACTAGTATCGGTTGGAATGTGGAGCAGGTTATCCTCAAGTGACACTGCAACAAACTGAAACTATGTCGCAAAAAAGAAATAAATAGCTCTGAATCTATGGGTAGAAGCATTCTAAATAAATTTAAGTCCCTTGAACAATAGTACTGCAAGAAGTACCTTCACTATCTATTCCCCCCCCCCCCCCCACCCCCCAAGTGCTCTTCACATAATAAGAGCCTACAGAGCCTGACAAGTGCACGTTAACAGGGACAAACAGTTCAGACTCGCTGCAGTTCATGTTTCCTCTTGATTCATAGTGTTGACTGAGTTTGCAGAAGCTGTAGATTTACAGAATTCACTTAAGTCCAGGGTAGGCTCAGCATGACACCATTTTTATTAACATCTCTTTAGATTAAAGAATTAAGTTTGAACAGTATTTAAATACACACTGCCAAGTGTAATGTGTTACATACAGTTCAGAGAATTAGGGGTCCATGTATATAGATTAAAATGTAGCAATCAGGTACAAAAAAAATCAAAATGACAAACGGAATGTTACCCGTTCTATCTAGCGCGCTAAAGAAAGACTGGCATTTATATAGCGCCTTTCACGGCCACCAATGTCTCAAAGTAATTTACAGCTAATGAAGTACTTTTGGAGTGCTGTCTATATTGCAATGTGGGAAACGCGACAGCCAATTTGCACACAGCAAACTCCCACAAACAGCAATGTGATCTGACCAGATAATCTGTTTTTGTTATGTTGATTGAGGGAGAAATATTGGCCAGGACAACGTGGATAACTCCCCTGCTCTTCGAAATAGCGCCATGGGATCTTTTACGTCCACTTGAGGGGGCAGGTGGGGCCTCGGTTTAACATAGAAACATAGAAAATAGGTGCAGGATAGGCCATTCAGCCCTTCTAGCCTGCACCGCCATTCAATGAGTTCATGGCTGAACATTCAACTTCAGTACCCCATTCCTGCTTTCTCGCCATACCCCTTGATCCCCCTAGTAGTAAGGACCTCATCTAACTCCTTTTTGAATATATTTAGTGAATTGGCCTCAACAACTTTCTGTGGTAGAGAATTCCACAGGTTCACCACTCTCTGGGTGAAGAAGTTCCTCTGCATCTCGGTCCTAAATGGCTTACCCCTTATCCTTAGACTGTGACCTCTGGTTCTGGACTTCCCCAACATTAACATCTCATCCGAAAGATTGCACCTCTGGCAGTGCAGCTCTCTCCCTCAGCACTGCACTGGAGTATCAGCCTAGATTCATGCTAGAATATAATGGGGTGGAAGTTCTGTTCCAGCTATACAAAGCCCTGGTTAAACCACATCTGGAGTACCGTGTACAGTTCTGGGCACCGCATCTTAGAAAGAATATACTGGCCTTAGAAGGAGTGCATCGCAGATTCACCATGGTGTTACCAGGGCTCCTAGGGTTACATTATGAGAGATTACATAAACTAGGCTTGTATACCCTGGAATGATTTGATTAAGGTTTTTAGGATTTTGAAAGGAATTGATAGAATAGATAGAGATAAACTTTTTTCACTAATGGGGGAGTCTGGGACAAGGGGATATAACCTTAAAATCAGAGCCAGGCCGTTCAGGAGAGAAGCTGAGAATCATTTCTTCAAACAAAGTGTGGTAGAGTGTAGAACTCTCTCCCACAAAAAGCAGTAGATACTAGCTCAATTAATACATTTTAATTTGAGATTGATAGATTTGTGCTAGCATCAGCAGAGGATTACATGTACGGCACAGAAATAGGACATTCGGCCCAACCAATCCATGCCAGCGTTTATAAGAACAAGAAACAGGAGCAGTATGGCCCTCGAGCCTGCTCCGCCATTTAATACAATCATGGTTGATCCGATCATGGACTCAGCTCCACTTCCCTGCCCGCTCTCCATAACGCCTTATTCCCTTATCCTTTAAGAAACTGAATAAATTTAAGACAGAAATAGACAATGTCCCAGCTTCCACAGCTCTCTGAGGCAGAGAATTTCTCAGATCCACAACCCTCAGAAGAAATTTATCCTCATCTCAGTTTTAAATGGGAAGCCGCTTATTCTAAGATTATACCCTCTAGTTCTAGTCTCCCCCATCAGTGGAAACATCCTCTCTGCATCCACCTTGTAAAGCCCCCTCATAATCTTATACGTTTCGATAAGATCACTACTCATTGGAATTCAGAAGAATGAGAGGAGGCCCAACCTACTCAACCTTTCCTCATAAGTCAACCTCATCATCTTCGGAATCAACCTAGTGAACCTTCTCTGAACTGCCTCCAGAAGCAAGTATATCCTTTCGTAAATATAGAAACCAAAACTGTACGCAGTATTCCAGGTGTGACCTCACCAATACCTTGTACAACTGTAGCAAGACTTCCCTGCTTTTATACTCCATCCCCTTGTTTATGCTCCACTCGCACCCCTTCCCGTTTTTCCTCATCTAAATCCATCAGCATTACCCTCTATTCCCTTTTCCCTCATATGCTTGTCTAACCTCCCCTTAAATGCATTCATACTATCTCCTTGTGGTAGCGAGTTCCACATACGAGAACACGTCTTTGGTGAAGAAGTTTCTTCTGAATTCCCTATTGGATTTCTTAGTGACTTATCGATAGCCTCTAGTTATGTTCCTCTCCACAAGTGGAAATATTATGTTCCTGTGAAGCATCTCGGGATGTTTTACTATGTAAAGGTACAATATAAACGCAATTTGTTGTATTGCAACAACAACAACTTGCATTTATTTAGTGCCTTTAACATGGTGAAACGTCCCAAGGCACTTCACGAGTATTACACAGAACAAGATCCATTTGTGTTCCTCTGATCTGCCAGTGGATGGCAGACAACAGTACAGTTCAGTGGATAACATGAGAAGACATCAGTTCCAGATAGTTTTGTGGTACTGAGTTGGGAGGGTGATAAAATACGAGAACATGTCTGTTGTGTAGAAATTGATTGATTTCCATGCACGTAGTAAATGTTGTTTTTGTTAGATTGTAGATTATTACTGCTACCAAAGTACAAAAATAACATTCCCTAACCATTTGTCTAATCCTGTACATATTTGGATAAAAATTTGTTAGTACTTATGCAAAACTATTGAATGACCCTTGGGCAGCCAACTGATTTACAGCACCATTAGCTTGACAGCTCAAAAAGTATCAGTTTTAGTCAGTCATTTTTTAAGTGCAGTTCTAATTATAAGCACCCATGTGCATTAGTGTTGCAGACTACCATCAGATAGTGAGAGATTAGTACTGTGCTGTGTTATGTGATTCTGAGTTACCTTTATTGTAAAATAAGATTAAGTGGCATGAATTCCACATAAACCGGTCCCGTCAGAAAAAGAGACCGAACTGATGCTCTTACTTCTGGTGTTTTTCTTACCATAATCAATTAACTCAAATGAATAGGTCATTTCTTACCTTGTACTTAATCTTCAGAATCTTAGTGTAACGTAACCCTGTTGATGCTTAACTCTAATTTTTCAAAAAAGGAGCGATTGAGATGAGGGAAAACAGCCAGGGTTGTTCCTGGAATCTATCAGGGACAGAGTGTCTGAGCACTTGAACATGTGTCAGCTGATCAAAGACACTGCAAGGATTTGTGAAGAGTAGATCATGTCCCAGCAGGTCACCAACGTGGTGGACAGGGTAGTGTCTATGGATGTTGTCTCAAGAGACTTTCTAAAAGACATTTGATAAGGTTTCGCACAAGAGATTAGCAGCAAAAATAAAAGTTCAGGGAATTGGAGCTAACCTTGCGACATGGGTTTGTAATTGGTTGACAGACAGTAGGGGTAGTGTTCATTCTCTAATTGGTGGGATGTGTTCTGGGGTCTCGGCTTTTCACCATGTACATCAGTGACCTGGATGAAGGTATATTCAAGGCTGAGATAGATAGGTTTAGGAAGGAAAGAAAGGAAGGAAGGAAGAAACATAGAAACAGGAGGACGACATTCAGCCCACATGCAATGAGATCATGGCTGATCTGCGATCTAACTCCATATACCTGTCTTGGGCCCATATCCCTTAATACCCATAAGAACATAAGAAATAGAAACAGGAGTAGGCCATATGGCCCCTCGAGCCTGCTCCGCCATTCAGTAAGATCATGGCTGATCCGATCATGGACTCAGGTGCACTTCCCTGCCCGCTCCCCATAACCCCTTATCGTTTAAGAAACTGTCTATTTCTGTCTCAAAATTATTCAATGTCCCAGCTTCCACAGCTTTCTGAGACAGCGAATTCCACAGATTTACAACCCTATGAGGGAAGAAATTTCTCTTCATCTCAGTTTTAAATCGGCGACCCCTTATTCTATCATGCCCTCTAGCCCATCAGTGGAAACATCCTCTTTGCATCCACCTTGTCAAGCCCCCTCATAACCTTATACGTTTCGATAAGATCACCTCTCATTCTTCTGAATTCCAATGAGTAGAGGCCAATCTACTCAACCTTTCCTCATAAGTCAACTCCCTCATCTCCAGAATCAACCTAGTGAACTTTCTCTGAACTGCCTCCAAAGCAAGTATATCCTTTCGTAAATATAGAAACCAAAACTGCACTCAGTATTCCAGGTGTGGCCTCACCAATACCCTGTATAGCTGTAGCAACACTTCCCTGCTTTTATACTCCATCCCCTTTGCAATAAAGGCCAAGATACCATTGGCCTTCCTGATCACTTGCTGTACCTGCATACTATCCTTTTGTTGTATGCACAAGTAACCCCAGGTCCCACTGTACTGCAGCACTTTGCAATCTTCATTTAAATAATAACTTGCTCTTTGATTTTTTTTCTGCCAAAGTGCATGACCTCACACTTTCCAACATTATACTCCACCTACCAAATTTTTGCCCACTCACTTAGCCTATCTATGTCTTTTTGGAGATTTTGTGTCCCCTCCTCACAATTGCTTTCCCTCCCATCTTTGTATCGTCAGCAAACTTGGCTATGTTACACTCAGTCCCTTCTTCCAAGTCGTTAATATTGATTGTAAATAGTTGGGGTCCCAGCACTGATCCCTGCAGCACTCCACTAGTTACTGGTTGCCAACCAGAGAATGAACCATTTATCTCAACTCTCTGTTTTCCGTTAGTTAGCCAATCCTCTATCCATGCTAATATATTATCCCCAACCCGTGAACTTTTATCTTGTGCAGTAACCTTTTGTGGCACCTTGTCAAATGCCTTCTGGAAGTCCAAATACACCACATCCACTGGTTCCCCTTTATCCACCCTGTTCGTTACATCCTCAAAGAATTCCAGCAAATTTGTCAAACATGACTTCCCCTTCATAAACCCATGCTGACTCTGCCTGAACGAATTTTGCTTTTCCAAATGTCCTGCTACTGCTTCTTTAATAATGGACTCCAACTTAATGGTCAACAAAAAGCTAACAATCTCATATTTAAAATTATCAATTGATCTAGCATCAACTGCTATTTGCAGAAGAGTATTCCAAGCTTCGACCACCGTGTGTGTAGAAGTGTTTCCTAATTTCACTCCTGAAAGGTCTGGCAATTTTTAGACTATGCCCCCTAGCCCTAGACTCCCCAACCAGCAGAAATAGTTTCTCCCTCTCTATTCTCCTTAATATCTTGAATAACTTTAATCAGATCACCCTTTAACCTTCTAAATTCTAGGGAATACATCCCTAATTTGTGTCATCTCGCCTCATAACTTAACCCTTAAAGTCCGGTTATCATTCTGGTAAACTTACGCTGCACTTCCTCCAAGGCAAATATATCCTTCCTAAGGTGTGGTGCCCAAAACTACTCAGTATTCCAGGTATAGTATAACTAGGGTTTTATATATCTGCGGCATAACTTCTACTCCCTTGTATTCTAGATACAAAGACCAGCATTCCATTAGCCTTTTTGATTATTTTCTGTACCTGTTGATGACATTTTAATGATCTATGTACCAGAACCCCCAAGTCTCTTTGGTTACCCACTGTTTTTAGCTTAACATTTAGAAAGTTCCCTGTTCTATCCTTTTTAAGTCCAATGTGGATGACCTCACATTTGCTTACATCGAAATCCATTTGCCATAGATGTGCCCATTCACTTAATCTGTCAATATCCCTTTGTAACTTTATGCTTTCATCTACACTGCCTACAATGCCACCTATCTTTCGGCCCAAGTTTCGGGCCGCACCTAGAACGGCGCAGCCCCGACCTGGACGCCCGTTTTTCGCGGCACAAAGTGCGCCTAAAAAAAAACCTTAGATTCTCCGGCTCCCTGCTGGTCCTCTGGAGCCGGGCGCGGCGCAGCACGAGCTTTGGGGGGGCGGAGCTAGGTCCCTGCGCTGAAAACAGTGCCAGAACCTCTGCACATGCACGCTACAGTGGGCGCACATGTGCAGTAGCTCCAGGCGCCCAAAACTGTGGGGGAGGGGCCCGAAGCACGCAGCCCCTAGCCCTGGCCAAATGGCCTCATTGGGGCTGCGTGCATAAGGCTGCCTCGCACGCCCAGCTCCTGCTTCCTCCAGACCCGACTCCCGCTTCCCCCCGACTGGCCCCGTCCCGCGCTCCCCCCCCCCCCCCCCCAACCCGACCCAACGCCACCTACCTGTAAATCTGGTGCTGGGCCCGGCCCGTTCAGCCCCCCTTCCCCTTTTCCCCTCCCCCTTCCCTTCCCCCCCCCCTCCCCCCTCCCCTCAACACAGACACTGACAGACAGAGACACTGACAGAGACACACTTGGGGGGGGGGGGGGGGGCATCCCAGCATGCTGTTGGAGGGCTCCCGGTGCTGCAGTCGGTAAGTAGAAAATGTTTTAATAATTATTGATGTTTTAAAAAATTATTTCTTAATTTTTTTTGATTGATTTATTGGTTGATTTATTGATTTTTTAATCATTTATTATTGATGATGGCTCTTTATTTGTAAAACTGAAGTGTTTAATGTTTGTAAACTTCCCTTTAACCCCCCCACCCCATTCCCTACGCCTGATTTGTAACCTACGCCTGATTTTATAAAGTGTAGACAAGGTTTTTCGAGCGTACAAAAATCTTCACTTACTCCATTCTAAGTTAGTTTGGAGTAAGTTTTCACTGCCTAAACTTTGAAAACAGGCGTAAGTGGCCGGACACGCCCCCTTTTGAAAAAAAAATTCTGTTCCAAAGTGAAACTGTTCTAACTGATTAGAACTGGAGCAAACTAAATGCCGAGAATTTGAATTTCTAAGATACTCCGTTCTACACCAAAAAATCAGGAGCAACTTGGGCCCTTTGTGTCCTTGGCAAACTTGGATATATGACTTTCTATGCCATCTAAGTTGTGACTAAATACTATGAATAGTTGAGGCCCAACACCAATCATTGCAGGGCACAAATAGTCACATCCTGCCAATTTGAGTACTTACCTGTCTCCTACTGCTCAGCCAATTTCCTAACCAGGTCAATAATTTGCCTCAATTCTGTGAGCTTCTACCTTAGTCTTGTGTGGGACTTTAGAAAATAACTCTGGAAGTCCATATAAATAACATCCACAGACATTCTCCTGTCCACTACTTTAGTCCCAATCAGGTTTGGATTCTAGAGTCGTCGAAGGATATGGGGACCAGCTAGGAAAGTGGAGTTGAGGTCGATGATCAGCCATGATCTTATTAAATGGCAGCGCATGCTCAAGGGACCATATACCATGCCCTTGCTCCTAATTCTTATGTTCTGGAAGTCCATGTGCACCATATTTATTGTATTTCCCCCATATTTTGTGTCAGTCACTCCTATCTTCCCTTTTGTTCTTTCCTCTCCTTCTTCTTGCCACTCCACATGCTTAAAATCTGTTGCCTCTCTAAATTTTTCAAGCTCTGATGAAAACTCTGTTTCTCTCTCCACAGATACTGCCTGACCTGTGTATTATCAGCATTTTCTGATTTTTATTTTGGATTTCCAGCATCCGCAATATTTTGTATTGTGGTAATTTTGTATGTCGTTAATGAAATTCTCTACATCAGGAAGCAGCTTTGACGCAATGTAATGGAATTAAAAAGGTCAAGGAAGGGACCTGACTAGGACTGGAACAAAGAGCATTCAACATATTCTACAAAAAACAGGCATAGCTAGGATCCATGGGCTCCCATAGCGATGGCTTTTATCTCAAAGTAGTGAGTGGAGTGTAAGGAAAAGTTGTTCAGCTTGGTGAAGGAGGGTATTGGTGGATAGGGACTGCTTGGGGCATTGTTCGGGGGAAGAAGAGGTGGACTTGCAGGCCGTCCTGGTGGGATTGAGATGTCACAGGATTGTGCGTCCGTAATAAAAGGTATATGGGTAGGGCCAGAAAACCGGTAGCAGAAGGTATTGGAAGTGCCAGCAACATAGGAGAGAAAAAGAGACTGAACATAATGGAGGGAAGTCAAGATAAGGGGTAATTCATTTGGTGGGGCAGTAGCAGGCTGAAACAATCAGTCTATAGGGACAGTTTGTTTGTATATCTTGGAGGGGTAAAAGCAGTGTGTGGGGGGTTGGGGAACTATAGAGGTTGGTGGCTGTGGAGGGAAGTAACAGACAATTTCAGTATGTGACATTTCAGATTGTGTTTCCTTTACTTTGTTATAAGTCAAACAGCTACAGAAAGTAAAAATGTCAACTGAAGCTAATGTACTAACCTGATTTCTGGCCATTAGAGAAGGAGAAAACATTCTGCAGCAAGAAAATAACATGTTTGGGAATACATAACTTTTATCAGATTCAACATTACCGTTTAAGAAAATGAGAGCATATTTTCTACATTGTGTGCAGTGTGTAAAAGAAAAAAAAAAAGAGACTTGCATTTATATAGCACCTTTCATGATCACCAGACATCTCAAAGTGCTTTACAGCCAATGAAGTATAGTCACTGTTGTAATGTGGGAAACACGGTAGCCAAATTGCCCACAGCAAATTCCCACAAACAGCAAGGTGATAATGACCATATAATCTGTTCTTATGTTGATTGAGGGATAAATATTGGCCAGGACACCAGGGATAACTCCCCTGCTCTTCTTCGAAATAGTGCCATGAGATATTTTACATCCTCAGTTTGACATTTCATCCAAAAGACAACACCTCCGACAGTGCAGCACTCCCTCAGCACTGTGACAGCCTAGATTTATGTGCTCAAGTTCCTGGAGTGGGACTTGAACTCTCAACCTTCTCATTCAGGTGAATGTGCTACCCACTGAGCCACAGCTGACACTATGAGGCAGAAATACTGTGTATTCACACAGTGAGTCATAATCCTTAGATTCTGATGACAACACAAACTGAGCTTTGCTGTCATGATATTACTTCATTGTAACCTCCGAGTAATATATTCCCTTCTTATTCTTTATCTCTCGAGACAGAGGATTAATCAATCCTTAGTGTCCTCAGTAAACTGTTGAAGGCTTTTCTGTTGAAGGCAATAAGCACAAAATACACCAGTCACAAATTTTGTAGAAGTTTTTGAATAAATGAAGGAGTATCGCTCTTTTGCATGTGCAATTCCTTCTCTGATATAGATCAATAGTTGGAAATATGAATTTTCAGAAAGGTATCAAATAAAATGCCTCAAGCGGCTTATTAAAAAAATTAGGACTATGATATTGTTAGAGGGGTTCTTATTTATAATTTACTCCTCAAATCAATAAGGTTCATAAACATTGAATATCATGCATATAGATTTATTAAGCATACAGCACATGTAATGGTACATAAACATAAACTTAACACAGTGCTTGCAACCAGCCCTGCTGGCTTAGTTGAGGGATTCAAACACATCACAGTTCCAAATTCGATATACAGGCTGATCAAACCTTCATTGAATCCAAATCATTACAAACACAAATTTTATACATTTCTCTTACTCCCTCCACGTGACAATCCACACAATTCTGCATTACATAATTATAAAACAAGTTAAAATACAACTCCTTAGAAAATAATTTAATTGACTTATCCTTAATCTATAATCTTAGTTTTCCTTACTTAAAGGAGCTCTTTTTCTCCCCCACAGACCAATACAACTCCTTTAATTTGTTATCTTAGCGATAGTTTTAGTCTTGTCACATATAATTGCTATTCCACCAAGTGAAACTTTAAATTACAAGTTTGTCTTTGATTCGGTCCCATTCCATACTAGTCAATGTCTTGCTTCTATAGAAACACTAGTTAAAAAGGATGATGTACAACCAGACTTTTTCCTTTGCAGAGCTAACTTTTTCCAGACTGTTATCAAATGATTCAATGGCAGGCTTTAAGGCTCTTAGTACTTCACCCTGAAATTGGCCATTGCTGCAGGGTCAGCCCTGGCTCGGTAGCCCAGTGAAACTTGAAACTGACTTAATAGCCCCAAGTTTCCACATGATTTGTTCCTGATTTTTAGGAGCAACTGGTGTAGAATGGAGTATCTTAGAAATCGGAATTCTCCACATTTAGTTTTCTGCAGTTCTAGTCAGGTAGAACAGTTTCACTTTGGAACTGAATTTTATTTTCCAAAAGGGGGCGTGTCCGGCCACTGACACCCGATTTGAAAGTTTCCAGTGAAAACGTACTCCAAACTAACTTAGAATGGAGCAAGTGAAGATTTTTGTATGCTTGAAAAAACCTTGTCTACACTTTAAAAAATCAGGCGCAAGTTACAAATTAGGCATCGGGAACGAGGTGGGGGGAAAGGGGGGGGGGGAGAAGGGAAGTCATTAAATTCTACAATCAATCCTTAGTTATACTTATACAAATATTATACAAATAAATCCAACCTGAATAAAAATTTATAAGCAAAGAAAAGATTAAATAAACCATGTTCCTACCTGTGTGAAATTGCTTCAGGCAGGCCTTTCAGGCAGCGGTGTGGCGTCGGTCTCGACGGCAGGGGCAGGCAGCAAGCAGCCTTGGTGCTGAGCTTCAGTGCTTGAGGCAGCGGTGTGGCGTCGGTCTCGGGGGCAGGCAGCAAGCAGCCTTGGTGCTTGAGGCAGGCCTTCATTCCCCGCGAAGATGCAGCACCCGGACGGACTTGAGGCCATTCGGCCATGGGATTGCAGCGGCGTCAGTGGCTGGTCGGGAGCAGCAGCAGCCTTCGAGCTGTGAGGGGGACTGACTGAGGCCATTTGGACAGGGAGAGGCAGCCACATCGACATCTTTATATTTAAATTTGCAGAATGGTGCACCACATATTATGCAATGGTTTGCTTCCTCATGCAAGAAATTCTTTGTTCTTGGTGGAAATTGATCCATTGCAAAGTTGAATTGGCACTTTTATTTCTCCAAACACACAGTCCTTAATTTGCAGGCACCGGTTCTGCAAGTTTAGCAGTGAAAAGCTGAACTCACTGATTTCAGCAGGTGAGTTATTCAGCAGTGCTGCTAAAAGCACTCCCTCACACACAGAAATATCAAGAAAATTAAAATGCAAGCCTTTGCAGGGGTCCAAGAAACAAATCTTCACTTTTTCTGCAGCACTTTTAAAAATGGCCGAGTGCCAATGTTTACTTCAGACTGCGCGTGCGCGAACGCTCCAACGCGCATGCGCAGGGTTGCCGGCACCAAGAAGCCTCATTTAAATTGTACCCGCCCCCTCCTACTTACAAAATCGGCACGGGTGGTAGGCTCCGCCTCGTGCGCCGCGCCAAGCAGACATCGAGCTCCAGAATACCGCGGTTTTTTTCAGGTGCTGTTTTCGACGCGAAAAACAGGCGCCCAGCTCTGAGGGGCGCCTTTTTCGCCGCGTGTGGAAACTTGGGGCCATTGTCCCTGTTTAACAGGCAAAAGCTAAAGGTTAACATTTCTACAATATAAAGAAAAGTCAATAGTAGTTTAATATTAGTATATGTCAGGACAATCTGATTAACCCTTTCCTTACTGCAGGTGGGCAGAACAGTGGTGAATGGGATTCAATCTGGAGAAGTGAGAGGCAATACATTTGGAGAGAGCTAACAAGGCATGGGAATACACATTAACCAGTTGATGTGGTATATTTGGACTTTCAGAAGGCTTTCGACAAGGTCCCACACAAGAGATTAATGTGCAAAGTTAAAGCACATGGGATTGGGGGTAGTGTGCTGACGTGGATTGAGAACTGGTTGGCAGACAGGAAGCAAAGAGTAGGAGTAAATGGGGACTTTTCAGAATGGCAGGCAGTGACTAGTGGGGTACCACAAGGTTCTGTGCTGGGGCCCCAGCTGTTTACACTGTACATTAATGATTTAGAAGAGAGGATTAAATGTAGTATCTCCAAATTTGCGGATGACACAAAGTAGGGTGGCAGTGTGAGCTATGAGGCTGCAGAGTGACTTGGATAGGTTAGGTGAGTGGGCAAATGCATGGCAGATGAAGTATAATGTCGATAAATGCGAGGTTATCCACTTTGGTGGTAAAAACAGAGACAGACTATTATCTGAATGGTGACAAGATTAGGAAAAGGGGAGGTGCAACGAGACCTGGGTGTCATGGTACATCAGTCATTGAAGGCTGGCATGCAGGTACAGCAGGCGGTTAAGAAAGCAAATGGCATGTTGGCCTTCATAGCGAGGGGATTTGAGTACAGGGGCAGGGAGGTGTTGCTACAGTTGTACAGGGCCTTGGTGAGGCCACACCTGGAGTATTGTGTACAGTTTTGGTCTCCCAACTTGAGGAAGGACATTCTTTCTATTGAGGGAGTGCAGCGAAGGTTCACCAGACTGATTCCCGGGATGGTGGGACTGACCTATCAAGAAAGACTGGATCAACTGGGCTTGTATTCACGAGTTCAGAAGAATGAGGGGGAACCTCATAGAAACGTTTAAAATTCTGATGGCTTTAGACAGGTTAGATGCAGGAAGAATGTTCCCAATGTTGGGGGGGAGGGGGGGGAGTCCAGAACCAGGTGTCACAGTCTAAGGATAAGGGGTAAGCCATTTAGGACCGAGATGAGGAGAAACTTCTTCACCCAGAGTGGTGAACCTGTGGAATTCTGTACCACAGAAAGTTGTTGAGGCCAATTCACTAAATATATTCAAAAGGGAGTTAGATGAAGTCTTTACTATTAGGGGGATCAAGGGGTATGGCGAGAAAGCAGGAAGGGGGTACTGAAGTTGCATGTTCAGCCATTAACTCATTGAATGGCAGTGCAGGCTAGAAGGGCCGAATGGCCTACTCCTGCACCTATTTTCTATTTTTCTATGTTTCTAAATGGTAGAACACAGAAGTGTAGAGAAACAATCTCTGAAGGTAGGCAGCCAGGTAGATAAGGTGGTTAAGAAAGCATATGGAATACTTGAATACTTTATTATTGCAGATGGAATATAATGTGGGAAAATGTGAGGTTATCCACTTTGACAGAAAAAGTAGAAAAGCAAATTATAATCTAAATGGAGAAAAATTGCAAAGTGCTGCTGCAGTACAGAGACCTGGGAGGTCCTTGTGCATGAAACACAAAAGTTAGTATGCAGGTACAGCAAGTAATCAGGAAGGCTAATGGAATGTTGGCTTTTATTGCAAAGGAGTAAAGTATAAAAGCAGAGAAGTCCTGCTACAAGTGTACAGGGTATTGGTGAGGCCACACCTGGAGTACTACATACAGTTTTGGTCTTCGTACTTAAGGATATACTTGCATTAGAAGCTGTTCAGAGAAGGTTCACTCGATTGATTCTGGAGATGAGGGGGTCGACTTATGAAGATAGGTTGAGTAGGTTGGACCTCTACTCATTGGAGTTCAGAAGAATGAGAGGTGATCTTATTGAAACTTTTAAGATAATGAGGGGGTTTGAGAGGATATTTTCACTTGTAGGGGAAACTAAAACTAGTGGACGTAGTCTTAGAATAAGGGGCCGCCCATTTAAAACTGAGATGTGGAGAAATTTCTTCTCAGTGGGTTGTAAATCTGTGGAATTCTCTGCCCCAGAGAGTTGTGGAGGCTGGGTCGTTGAATATATAAGGCGGAGATAGTCATATTTTTGAGTGATAAGGGAGTAAAGGGTTATGGGGAGCGGGCAGGGAAGTGGAGCTGGGTCCATGATCAGATCAGCCATGATCTTATTGAATGGTGGAGCAGGCTCGAGGGGCCAAATGGCCTACTCCTGCTTCTAATTCTTAAGTTCTTATTAGCCGAGGCATAGAATACAAGAGCAAAGAGGTACTGCTTGATCTCTATAAAACACTAGTTAGGTCACAGCTAGGTTACTGCATGCAAGTCTGGTCCACAATACAGAAAAGATGTGATTGCACTAGAGAGGGTAGAGAGAGATTTATGAGGATGTTGACTGGACTGGAGAATATTAGGCCATGAGGAAAGATTGGATAGGCTGTGCTTGGTTTCTTTGGAACAGAGGAGGCTGAGGGGAGGCTTTATTGAGGCGTATAAAATTATGAGTGATAGGACTATTTCCCTTAGCAGAGGGGTCAACAACCAGGGCACATAGATTTAAAGTAATTGGTAGAAGGTTTAGAGGGGATTTGAAGGGAAATTTCTTCACCCAGAGGGTGTGGGGTTCTGGAACTCACTGCCTGAAAGGGTGGTAGAGGCAGAAGTACTTAAAAAGTACTTGGATATTCACTTGAAGTGCCATAATCGACAGGGATACGGACCAAGAGCTGGAAAGTGGGATTAGGCTGTAAAGCTCACTGTTGGCCGGCACGGACATGGGGGGCCAAAATGGCCTCCTTCCGTGCTGTAAATTTCTATGATTTCTTAGAGACTTGTGTCGGGCATGCAGACAACGTGGCCCGCCCTACAGAGTTGGTCAGTGCTTCAATGCTGGGGATTTTGGCCTGGTCGAGAACACTGACATTGGTGCATTTATCCTCCCAGGGGATTTGGAGGATCTTGCGGAGACATCATCGTCTCAACGATGGGAGCTCAATAAGCTCCCCACTGGAGTGGAACTAAACTATAGAACCAGTGGGAACCTGTTCAACCTTCGTCGCCTCCTCTGTCGTCGAACCGCAGTACAGATGACGCTTGCGTCTGCGCACATTCAGAGGCTGAACTCCAAGCCATCGTCAACATCTTCACTGAGGCATACGAAAGCATGGGCCTTACACTAAACATCTGGAAGACAAAGGTCCTCCACCAACTTGACCCCACCACATAGCACTGCCACCCCCCCGGTCATCAAAATCCACGGCGCGGCCTTGGACAACGTGGATCACTTTCCATACCTCGGAAGCCGACTATCAGCAAGGGCAGACATCGACGACGAGGTCCAACACCACCTCCAGTGCGCCAGTGCAGCCTTCGGTCGCCTGAGGAAGTGTGTGTTTGAAGATCAGGACCTCAAATCAGGCACCAAGCTTATGGGCTACAGGGCTGTAGTGATACCCGCCCTTCTGTATGGCTCAGAGATGTGGACCATATACAGTAGACACCTCAAATCGCTGGAGAAATACCACCAACGATGTCTCTGCTGTAGGTATACGTAGGATATGCGTGTCACAGAATGGCGATGCCCAAATAAAGAGTGCATGACATTCAAAGAAAATGTAATATATTGTGGATTTTGTATTGTGTCCTTAACTGAAGAAATGTAGGTTATCTATCACTGGTGAACAACTTTAAATCAACTTGGAAAGTGAACAGTGAGCAACTTGCATTTATATAGCCTTTAAAGTAGTAAAACATCCCAAGGCACGTGTTAAAGTTTAGATGCAACAAAGACATTGCAATGAAACATGGGGTTAACGAGATACAGTAATATCTTGAGGAATGTACATAGTAATTAAGAACAATAAAGATGCCCCAGTGGAGTAAGCATCCTGACACACAATTTTACAAAGCAAGCAACAGACATTTGACACAATGCATTTTAAACTGAGGAAATTTTAATGACCTGTCTTAAATTCCTGCCTTTTAAATTGACCAAGAACCTCAGCAATGAAATAAAAGTAAAAAATAATTCCATGAAATCATGCACGAGTTAGATTGAAAGTCATTGTGTGTTCCGACTCGGAATACAATGTGTCTATGAAGTCACTACATGTTATGCATAAATATAGATGGTGTTGAATTAAATTCGTCCACTTTAACAGTGTACTAGTCACTTGATTACTATTATATGAGCTTGCAGATCTTCAGAAGCTGCTTAGACAGGCAGCTCCTGCAGGGAAGAGATATCAAAGTTTATAAAAATGGCAAAATATTTAATCCTCATTTATACTGGGAGTTTTTTTTAAAAAAACAAGAAAGGAGAAAGGATCAAAAAAAAAATACTGAAAATGCTGGAAATCAAAATGAAAGCAGAAAAATCTGGGACAACTCAGCAGGTTGAGGAAGGATCTCAGAATTGAAACATGAACTGACTATGGTTTCCCTACAGATGCTGCCTGACGCAGAGTATTTCCACCATTTTCTGCTGCAAAAAAGGAAGCTGTGCACGGAGTCTAAATCCAGCCTTGAAGATACATTTGCCTATCCTTGTGCTTTCTTCACATTCTCAAATCTGCCAATTTAAACCTATATCTACACCTCTACCTCACCATAACCTCTCTCCACCCTTCCACTGCCTCTGCATTGTCAGACTACCTGTCCGACAAGTCACAATTTCCTCCAATTAAAGAATAGCATGACCAAAGCCATTGTCTCCAGCCCCCACCACAAACTCCGCCCCCTAGCCACTGATTCCATTCCTCTCCCTGGTCACTGACTCAGGCTGAACCCAACCGTTTGCAATCTCGGTGCCCTATGTGACCTTGAGCTGAGCTGAGCTTCCAACCCCATATCTCTCCATCACAAAGACCATCTACTGCCACGTTCGTACGATTCCCCTATCTCCACATCAGCCCATCTGCTGCTGAAACCCGCATCCATGCTTTTGTTGCCTCCAGACTGGACTATTCCAATAGTCTCCTGGCCGACCTCCCATCTTCCACCCTCCATAACCATAAGCTCATCCAAAATTCTACTGCCCATATCCTAACTTGCACCAAGTCCCCCTCACCCATCACCACAGTGCTTTCTTACCTAAATTGGCTCCTGGTCTGCCAATGTCTCAATTTTAAAATTTGCCCCTCAATATCTCTAACCTCCTCCAGTCCTCCATGAACTCTGCAGTCCTCCAGCTCTTGTGCATCCGCCACTACCTTCGCTCCAACATTTGCGGCCATGCCGTCAAAGCCCCAAGTTGTGAAATGTCCTTCCTAAACCTCTGCACTTCTGTCCTCCTGCAAGACACTCCTTAAAACTTACCTCTTTGACCAAGCTTTTAGTCGCTCTTCCTGATATCTCCTCCTTTAGCTCCGTATCAATTTTTATCTGATTATGTTCCTGTGAAGCACCTTGGGATGGTTTCCTATGTTAAAAACACTATATAAATGCATATTATTGTTGTTGACAGATGTACTGCATGAAGTTGTAAGAGACTCAGAGATTTAGGGGACTTATGCCCAACATACCCAACCAATGCAAAGCAGCAATCAATAAAGCAAATAGACTGTTAAACTACATAGCCAAAATGGTAGAATATGAATCCGAGGAAATCATGATCAAACTATGTAGCACCCTAGTCAGACCACACTTTGAGTACTGCGTCCAGTTCTTGTCACAGACATTCAAGCATTGAAAGCAATACAGAGAAGAGTCACAAGGCTGATCCCGAGAGTCAGGATCAGGATACGAGAAAAGATTGGAAACACTTGAGTTTTTTAAATCTTGAAAGGAGATGTACAAGAGAACAAGTGATGTGGGAAAGGTAAATCTGAAAAATTACTTAACCAAATTGTTGAGTATAACAAAGACACAGGTTCAAACTAGTAGAAAACTAGTATAAGGAAGTTGTTCTTAGCACAAATAAATAGTGATCAATACATGGAATGGACTCCTAGAGGAGGCAAAAACCATTAAGTCATTTCAGAACCAATTGGATGCTTCATTGGGGTGACTTGAGTGTCTTGCTGGATGGATGAACTAAGATGTGCTAAATATCCATTATTTGTAATTATTTGGAGAGAGGAATGTTATGGTTAGACATGTACTAGCTCGAGTAGCAATAGGGTGCTTCAGTTGGCCTCAGCGGTTATTGGTTATGGAGTGGAAATTTTGTTCGAAGACATCACGTCTTCGGATGATTTCAGCAAGAGGCAGCATGTAGATGAGAAAAAGGAATGACAGCTCCTTGGGGAACTCCAGAGGCAATGGTTCGGGGGTGTGAAGAAAAGCCATTCCAGGAGATTCTCCAGCTACAACTTGATATGCAAGAGTAGAACCAGATGAGGGAATTCCCACTCAACTGGACAACGGAGGAGACATTCAATGAGGATGGCATGGTCTACTGTGTCAAAGGCTACAGAGAGGTCAAGAAAGGAGAGACGGGATAGTGCACCACGGTCAGTCACAGAATGTCATCGATGACTTTAATTAACGCTGTTTCAGTGCTGTGGCAAGGGTGGAAACCTGACTGGAGAGACTCAAACATGGAATTGTGCAAAAGATAGGCATGGATTTGGGAGCTGAGGACACTTTAAAGAACTTTCGGAGATAAAAGGTAAAGTTGGAGAAAGGGGTGGTAGTTTGCAAGGTCATAGGGTTCAAGGATGGATTTTTTTTTTTTTTTTTTTTTGAGTAGAGGGACGATGCCGTCAGATTTGAAAGGGAGGGAGAGGGTGTCAGCTAGCTTCGAAGTTGGGTGGTCTGCAATTTAATGGGAATATAGTCACGAGAATAGGATCTGGATTTCATGGACAACATGAGCTCGGATGGGCATGAGCGGAGATAGGAGAGAAACTGGATAAAGATGCAGGTTCAAGCCCAGGGTAGGGGGGAAACCATAGAAGGACATCACCCAGCCGATCATTCCTTGGGGGAAGCTAGGCATGGTGAAGAATGTATGGCTGCATCAGAGGTAGCTGAATGGATGGTCCCAATCTAAGCGACAAAGTGTTGATACGGATTCTTTTTCCCTCAATCTGTTTCAGCGAATACACTGACACACGAACACCTTTTGCCTTTTCTGTAAAAGACCTTTATTGAAGATTCTCCGGCCGGGACTTGTCAAGACAAAGGGACACTCTCAATCAGAGCCTGTTTACCTTCCCCTGGACAAGCCCCTTTTCAGCGCGAAAAGCACAGTAGATATACATTTTCAAAACAGAACACATTTGATTAGCACTTGGTCTATCCAATCCCTTTCTGCCTCTCCTCCCCACCCCCAGTACATCCAATGGCAGGCAAGAAAGTCTCCCAATTAGGGTTGGTGTCAGGTAGGTTAGTTATAGCTTTGCTACACTGTCTTCCCTTATCAGTAAAGAACCCAATTAGTTTCTCTTCCTCCTTATCAGTAGAAGCTATTACTTTTCCCTTCCTATCTAGAATTGCTTTCTTTCTTTGTGCTGCCTTGGGCTTTCTCATGACCAGTGTCTAACCTCAACTTCAACTCTTGCTAACCCCTTTTTTTTCTGTTGATTCTGCAGCTGTCTGTATCTTGACCATTTCTTTAGCTATTTTCCCATGATTCCCTATCTCCATCCTTTTGCCACCTTCTCGAGTCATCTACCACTTTCGCAACCCTTTTACACATTCTCAAAAGTAGTCCCTGAGCTCTTCACACGTTGTTGGAGGCGAGGATATAAGGGGTGGGAAGTGGAGATGCTTGGTAGTGGAGAAAAAGCCAGGGGTTATAGAAACATAGAAATTAGGTGCAGGAGTAAGTCATTCGGCCCTTCAAACCTGCACCACCATTCAATATCATGGTTGATCATTCAACCTCAGTATCCCTTTCCTGCTATCTCTCCATACCCCTTGATCCCTTTAGCCGTAAGGGCCACATCTAACTCCCTTTTGAATATATCTAACGAACTGGCCTCAACAACTTTCTGCGGTAGAGAATTCCACAAGTTCACAACTCTGAGTGAAGGGGATGGGAACCTATGCAGGGAGATAGAGGGAAATAAAATGGAGGCAGAAGCAAAAGATAGAAAAGAGAATAGTAAAAGTGGAGGGCAGAGAAACCCAAGGCAAAAAGCAAAAGGGCCACATTACAGCAAAATTCTAAAGGGGCAAAATGTGAAAAAAAAATAAGCCTGAAGGCTCTGTGCCTCAATGCGAGGAGTATTCGGAATAAGATGGACGAATTAACTGCGCAGATAGCAGTTAACGGATATGATGTAATTGGCATCAGAGACATGGCTCCAGGGTGACCAGGGCTGGGAACTCAACATCCAGGGGTATTCAACATTTAGGAAGGATAGACAGAGAGGAAAAGGAGGCGGGGTGGCACTGCTGGTTAAAGAGGAAATTAATGCAATAGTAAGGAGGGACATTAGCTTGGATGATGTGGAATCTGTATGGGTAGAGCTGCGGAATACCAAAGGGCAGACCACCAAACAGCAGCAGTGAGGTTGGGGACAGCATCAAACAAGAAATAAGGGGTGTGTGCAATAAAGGTACAGCAGTTATCATAACCGACTTTAATCTACATATTGATTGGGCTAACCAAACTGGTAGCAATGCGGTGGAGGAGGATTTCCTGGAGTGTATTAGGATGGTTTTCTACACCAATATGTTGAGGAACCAACTAGAGAGCTGGCCATCCTAGACTGGGTGATGTGTAATGCGAAGGGACTAATTAGCAATCTTGTTGTGCGAGGTCCTTTGGGGAAGAGTGACCATAATATGGTAGAATTCCTTATTAAGATGGAGAGTGACAGTTAATTTGGAAACTAGGGTCCTGAACTTAAGGAAAGGTAACTTCGACAGTATGAGGTATGAATTGGCTAGAATAGACTGGCAATGGATACTTAAAGGGTTGACTGTGGATAAGCAATGGCAAACATTTAAAGATTACATGGATGAACTTCAGCAATTGTACATCCCTGTCTGGAGTAAAAATAAAAACAGGGAATGTGGTTCAACCGTGGCTAACAAGGGAAATTAAGGATAGTGTTAAAACCAAGGAAGAGGCATATAAATTGGCTAGAAAAAGCAACAAACCGGAGGACTGGGAGAAATTTAGAATTCAACAGAGGAGGACTAAGGGTTTAATTAAGAGGGGGAAAATAGAGTACGAGAGGAAGCTTGCAGGGAACATAAAAACTGACTGCAAAAGCTTCTATAAATGTGTGAAGAGAAAAAGATTAGTGAAGACAAATGTAGGTTCCTTGCAGTCGGATTCAGGTAAATTTATAATGGGGAACAAAGAAATGGTAGACCAATTGAACAAATACTTCGGTTCTGTCTTCACGAAGGAAGACACAAATAATCTTCCAAATGTACTAGGACAGTGGGTCTAGTGAGAAGGAGGAACTGAAGGATATCCTTATAAAGCGAGAAATTGTGTTAGGGAAATTGATGGGATTGAAGGCCGATAAATCCCCGGGGCCGGATAGTCTGCATCCCAGAGTACTTAAGGAAGTGGCCATAGAAATAGTGGATGCGTTGGTGATCATTTTCCAACATTCTAACGACTCTGGATCAGTTCCTATGGACTGGAGGGTAGCTAATGTAACACCACTTGTTAAAAAAGGAGGGAGAGAAAACGGGTAATCATAGACCGGTTAGCCTGACATCAGTAGTGGGGAAAATGTTGGAATCAATCATTAAGGATGAAATAGCAGCGCATTTGGAAAGCAGTGACAGGATCGGTCCAAGTCAGCATGGATTTATGAAAGGGAAATCATGCTTGGCGAATCTTCTGGAAACTTTTGAGGATGTAACTAGTAGAGTGGACACGGGGGAACTAGTGGATGTGGTGTATTTGGACTTTCAAAAGGCTTTTGGCAAGGTCCCGCACAAGAGATTGGTGTGCGAAAATCAAAGCACATGGTATTGGGGGTAATGTACTGACGCGGATAGAGAACTGGTTGGCAGACAGGAAGCAGAAAGTTGGGATAAACGGGTTATTTTCAGAATGGCAGGCAGTGACTAGTGGAGTGCCACAGGGCTCAGTGCTGGGACCCTAGCTCTTTACAATATACATTAACGATTTAGATGAAGGAATTGAGTGTAATATCTCAATTTGCGAATTACACTAAACTGGGTGGCGGTGTGAGCTGTGAGGAGGACGCTAAGAGGCTGCATGGTGACTTGGACAGGTTAGTGAGTGGGCAAATGCATGGCAGATGCAGTATAATGTGGATAAATGTGAGGTTATCCACTTTGGGGGCAAAAACACGAAGGCAGAATATTATCTGAATGGCGTTAGATTAGGAAAAGGGAGGTGCAACGAGACCTGGGTGTCATGGTTCATCAGTCATTGAAAGTTGGCATGCAGGTACAGCAGGCGGTGAAGGCAGCAAATGGCATGTTGGCCTTCATAGCTAGGGGATTTGAATATAGGAGCAGGAAGGTCTTACTGCAGTTGTACAGGGCCTTGGTGAGGCCTCACCTGGAATATTGTGTTCAGGATTGGTCTCCTAATCTGAGGAAGGACATTCTTGCTATTGAGGGAGTGTAGCGAAGGTTCAACAGACTGATTCCAGGGATGGCTGGACTGACATATGAGGAGAGACTGGATCAACTGGGCCTTTATTCACTGGAGTTTAGAAGGATAAAAGGGGATCTCATCGAAACATATAAGATTCTGAAGGGACTGGACAGGTTAGATGCGGGAAGAATGCTCCCGATGTTGGGGAAGTCCAGAACCAGGGGACATAGTCTTTGGATAAGGGGTGGGCCATTTAGGACTGAGATGAGGAGAAACTTCTTCACTCAGGTTGTTAACCTGTGGAATTCCCTGCCGTAGGGCGTTGTTGATGCCAGTTTTTTGGATATATTCAAGAGGGAGTTAGATATGGCCCTTACGGCTAAAGAGATCAAGGGGTATGGAGAGAAAGCAGGAAAGGGGTACTGAGGGAATGATCAGCCATTATCTTATTGAATGGCGGTGCAGGCTCGAAGGGCCGAATTGCCTACTCCTGCATCTATTTTTCTATGTTTCTAAGTTTCTAAGAAGTTTCTCCTCATCTCGGTCCAAAATGGCTTACCCCTTATCCTTAGACTGTGACCCCTGGTTCTGGACTTCCCCAGTATTGGGAACATTCTTCCTGCCTCTAACCTGTCTAGTCCCGTCAGAATTTTATATGTTTATGAGATCCCCTCTCATTCTTTTAAACTCCAGGTGACTACAAGCCCAGTCGATCCAGTCTCTCCTCATAGGTCAATCCTGCCATCCCGGGAATCAGTCTGGTGAACCTTCGCTGCATTCCCTCAATAGCAAGAATGTCCTTCCTCAGATTAGGAGACCAAAACTGAACACAATATTCCAGGTGTGGCCTCACCAAGGCCCTGTTCAACTGCAGTAAGACCTCCCAGCTCCTATACTCAAACCCTCTAGCTATGAAGGCCAACATGCCAATTGCCTTCACTGCTTGCTGTACCTGCTTGCCAACTTTCAATGACTGATGTACCATGACACCCACATCCCCTTTTCCTAATCTGTCACCATTCAGATAATATTCTGCCTTCCTGTTTTTGCCACCAAAGTGGATAACCTCACATTTATCCACATTCTACTGCATCTGCCATGCATTTGCCCACTCACCTAACCTGTTCAAGTCACCCTGTAGCCTCTTAGCATCTTCCTCACAGCTCACACCGCCACCCAGCTTAGGGTCATCTGCAAACTTGGAGATATTACATTCAATTCCTTCATCTAAAATCATTAATGTATATTGTAAATTGCTGGGGTCATGGCACTGAACCCTGCGGCACTCCACTAGTCATTCTGAAAAGGACCCATTTATTCCAACTCTCTGCTGCCTGTCTGCCAACCAGTTCTCTATCCAAGTCAATACATTACCCCCAATACCATGTGCTTTAATTTTGCACATTAATCTCTTGTGTGGGACCTTGTCAAAAGCCTTTTGAAAGTCCAAATACACCACATCCATTGGTTCTCCCTTGTCCACTCTACTAGTTACATCCTCAAAATGTTTTAGAAGATTTGTCAAGCATGATTTCCCTTGCATAAATCCATGCTGACTTGGACCAATCCTGTCACTGCTTTCCAAATGTTCTGCTATTTCATCTTTAATAATTGACTCCAACATTTTCATCACCACCGATGTCAGGCTAACCTTTTTTAAAAATTGGTGTTACATTAGCTACCCTCCAGTCCATAGGAACGGATCCAGAGTCAATAGACTGTTGGAAAATGATCACCAATGCATCCACTATTTCTAGGGCCACTTCCTTAAGTTCTCTGGGATGCAGACTATCAAGCTCTGGGGATTTATCGGCCTTCAATTCCATCAATTTCCCCAACTCAATTTCTTGACTAATTATGATTCCCTTCAGTTGCTCCTTCTCACTAGACCCTCGGACCCCTAGTATTTCCAGAAGGTTATTTGTGTCTTCCTTCATGAAAACAGAACCAAAATATTTGTTCAATTGGTCTGTCATTTCTCTGTTCCCCATTATAAATTCACCTGACTCTGACTGCAAGGGACCTACGTTTGTCTTCACTAATCTTTTTCTCTTCACATATCTATAGAAACATAGAAAATAGGTGGAGTAGGCCATTCGGCCCTTCGAGCCTGCACCACCATTCAGTAAGATCATGGCTGATCATTCACCTCAGTACCCCTTTCCTGCTTTCTCTCCATACCCCTTGATCCCTTTAGCCGTAAGGGCCATATCTAACTCCCGCTTGAATATATCTACCGAACTGACCTCAACAACTTTCTGCGGTAGAGAATTCCACAGGTTAACAACTCTCGAGTGAAGAAGTTTCTCCTCATCTCGGTCTTAAATGGCCTACCCTTTATCCTAAGACTATGTCCCCAGGTTCTGGACTTCCCCAACATCGGGAACATTCTTCCTGCCTCTAACCTGTCCAATCCTGTCAGAATTTTATATGTTTCTATGAGATCCCCGATAGAAGTTCTTAGTCAGTTTTTATGTTCCCTGCAAGCTTCCTCTCATACTCTATTTCCCCCCTCCTAATTAAACCCTTTGTCCTCCTCTTCTGAATTCTAAATTTCTCCCAGTCCTCAGGTTTGCTGCTTTCTCTGGCCAATTTATATGTCCCTTCCTTGGATTTAACACTATCCTTAATTTCTCTTGTTAGCCACGGTTGAGCCACCTTCCCAGTTTTATTTTTACTCCAGACAGGATGTACAACTGTTGAAGTTCATCCATGTGGTCTATAAATGTCTGCCATTGCCTATCCACCGTCAACCCTTTAAGTATAATTTGCGAGTTTATCCTAGCCAATTCACGTCTCATACCATCGAAGTCACCTTTCGTTAAGTTCAGGACCCTTGTCTCTGAATTAGCTGTCACTCTCCATCTTAATAAAGAATTATCTTTGTATTCCAGGAAGATCCTGGAGCAGGGAGCAGTTTTGGCAGGAGAGAGCAAAGCCTGATAGTGATCCAGCAATAAATGCCTAAACCAGTTGTGCGCCATATACTTTCATCTTTGCGCCCTTTGGACTTAAGGAAGTGAAGGGGGGGGGGGGGGGGGGGGAGGTAGGGAGGGGGAGTGCAAGGGTTTTACGGGAGAATGGGCATCGAAGGCAGTGGTGAGGGAGTAATTGAGCAGACCGACAGCTGCAGAAGTAGTGTGGCAAACAGAGAGCCAAAGGCTAAACAGTTTGGAGTTTGAAAGTGCTATTGTAAGTGACTTGGGAGGGGTTTTTATTCCCGGGGAGGATGCAGACGAAGATGCTCCTTTCGGAGAGGGTACAGAGGGAATTCAGATTACATAGGCATGCAAAGATTAGGATAGATATATCCAGGTTGTAAACGTGGGATGGGGAAAAGACAAGAGTGCAAAGTTAAAATCAGATTTTCCTTCTCATGAACAGTACTTTACACTTGTCTGCATTAAATTCCATCTGCCATTAATCTGCCCAGTTAATATTTTGTCCAGCTCATTTTGTAGATTCTGAGCTGCCTCCTCCAATTCCATTACATTTGTAAATTATATTGAGTTTCTGAATTCAAGTCATTAATATAAATTAAAAACTACAATGGCCCCAACACTAAGCCCTGGAGTGCCCCACTCAGTACTTTCCACCCCAACATAATTCCTCTAACATGTACTCACTTCCTCACCTTTAGCCAATGTCTTTACCCTGGATTCCTGCAGTTTTGAGCTTAACCAATAGCCTTTCACATGGAACCTTGTTAAATGCCTTTTGGAGGTCTTGGTACACCACGTCATCATGCTTTCCATCAGTCACTCAGAAAATCGAGGATATTGGTCAGGCAGGATCTTTCCTTATCTGAATCCATGTTGACTATTCTTTACTAAGTTATGATTATATAGATAATCCTCAGGTTTACTCCTAATAATTGATTCTATTATCTCACATCGAACTGAAGAAAAACTAATGGGGCTCTGGTTGTCTGTGCCTGTTTAGTCACCCCTTCTAAATTTGGACATCACATTAGCCTGTTTCCAACACCACAAAAATTGCTTTCAAATATGAGCTTTCTTCAATCTGTATCCTCAGACAATACTATTAAAATTTTTCTCAGGGAAATTATTATCCCCAGCCAGAAATCACAAACCAAAGATTTTTCCAACTGTAAAAGATTTGTTCCATTTTAGAAACCAGATGGGAAGAGCCACAAGAAATATGCTGTCAGCTCTTTCCCTCACTCAGCCCAAGAATTACAAATGGCAGCTCTTGCAGAGATTAATGCAATGGTCCCATCAATGACTGATCATGGGTTAAAATATTATAAGCAAATGAAATAGGCTTTTTTTTTTTTTAAAAAGTAGCATTTTAAAATCACAATATATTAATTACATGGACCAAAATGTCAACAGAAAGCACAAGTAAAGCATCTGACATAAAAATCAGAGTCAAGAAGAACCACAGAATGTGTTAGGAGCACAAGTATGAAACGCAAGGCGAAGAGGCAGGATAAAGTCTTACTGCTATATAATACTTTACTTTCATACCAATTAAAACGCAGCCATTTTTACACAAAATAATTGCTAATAACAGAATTATTGTAAATGCATCACAAGCATTTGTTATTTTTTTTAAACTATGAAATTAGCCAAATTGTTTAGTTCTTCATTTTCACTAGCTATTCTTCACTCATTCAGTTAACTAGGTCTCATAATAGTTAACACTCCCCACCCCCCTCCAAGCACTGGCATTCATAGCATAGTATGCTTTTGGTTACTGAGATACTCAGGACCTACACAGAGACAAGCATGATCACAAACAAAACCCTGGTTGTCCAGGCTCTGGTGATATTTAATGTCATCTTATTACATACTTAACCTTTACATGTACATGTAGGTATTACTGTATGAATTTGAATCTCATGAAATAGAATATATTCCTATACTACCCACACAGCTAAATAATGTTTTTCCCCTTAAAAAAATATTTTATTGTACTATTAAGCAAACTGAAGTTATATATACACCAATAGTAAAACAGATTTCAATCTGTATAACTAATGCCATGTATGTGCTAATACATCTAGTGCTAATATATAAAATTGATAGTAAACCATTAAAACTATTCAATGTGAACTATTCTGCTTACAAACTCCTCCATTTTACATGCCTGCCATTATAATGAATAGCCTGTTTTTAACAAAACAAAATTACAAAACACTGCACACAATTTTACAGTAGCAGGTGCATTACAAGCTAAATACAATCAACTTATCTCCATCCCTAATAGCAATGTTTTGCTGCCCTTGCAGCCCAAGCAACCCCATTGCCTGAAAGCTATTTTCCCAATACTACAAGCCACAAAGCATTCCAGAGTGTACAAAATACACATCAATAATATATGTACAGTCACAACCATTTAATCAAATGGAAGAGGTTGCCAGATTAAGAGATCTAATATTGTGATTCAGGAAATACAACAATATCTGGAAGTGGCTAATGCATAACATACTGTAACAGAGGCCAGGCCGTAAAGTTTGTCTGGTTGAATGCTTCCACCTGATTTGGCAGTGATATTTTTACACACAGGATTATATTTATTGCTGAAGACCCAGGGCATAACATTTCACCACACTACCAGCATCAAATATATATTTTTTTAAATCCATGTTTGTTCTATAATATTCTCAATTGAAGAAAAAAAAACACCATAATTTTATTTGGATTAAACCAAACTGTATATTTTGCTCTGAATTTATATTAGCTATCAAGGCAATTACATCAATGAGAGTTACTGCAGTTGTGAATTTTAAGATATCATCAAATGCAATTGATTGGAAGGTTGACATCAAGGAACAATTCAATGAGCTTATACCCTGGACCATTGAATAGTGCCTTAATCGATGTTGCAGCAAAATCTCTCGTTTACGCCTGAATGAAAACCCATCAGTCATTTTAATACTTTCAATACTAGAATTAAATACATTGCCAGAGTTGGCTTTAGCAATGAAACAGTTTTTTAAATTTTCTCTCACTAATAAAGTGCAACTCATTTATATTAAATCAGTAATTAAATACTTGATAATCAACCGAAAATGTAAATGCAATGAGGGAAGTACTGTAATATAATTAACAGTAATAAAAAATACTAGTCTCGCGTCCTCTGATTTAATGCACAGCAAGACTGCAGGAAGACACTGGGCTTTAGATTTTAATCATGAATAATTGTGCTATAATTACCCGCCCCCCAACACCACACTCACAACTACCTTCAGATGCCATTTTATCCAAATGGGAATTTTACAAAATAAGCACTTAATTAAAAATGTATAAATACATAATTGTATATAATAAAAATAAAATCTGCTGCAATGCCTGGTGGTGTAGTCTGCACATTTCTCGAGAGACAGAAACTAAATGGCCTAAAAAATCACTGACCTGTTTCCATGAAGAGACAATCGGAGAAACCGTGATATAGGATAAAAAAGACTCTACCTCACTGCACCTGAGCACAAGAGCAGTGCCCTCCCCTCTTCTCCCCCTCTCTCTCTTTCCTCCCCTCCAAAAAATTACAGGACTTCAACTAGAATTATATTTGGGTCTTACCTGTGCCCCTCGCTGTGCAGGTGTGGGTTTGTTGGATGGGGACAGCTGCCTCCCGCCAGCGAATGCCGCTCCAGCCACACTCCACCTCAGCCGCTGCCTCCCCGCCTCACACCGGCGGACGCACTCTGGCTGCGCGCGCACTCCAGCTCCGCCGCCCTCACGTGCCCTGTCACTCAAGCGGACCCCGCCCCCTTGGCGCACGCGCTTCAGCGGCCCATTCAAATCGCGGCACCGCCAACGGCTGCCCGCGGCGCGTGCTCCTGGACTTGGCGGGTGGTCCGGCGTCCGGCGTCCGGCGTCCGGCCTCCTCACAGCTCACAGGCTTCTTCAGGTCAATCCTCTATCCGTGCTAATATATTACCCCAACCCTGTGATCTTTTATCTTGTGCAGTAACCTTTTATGTGGCACCTTGTCAAATGCCTTCTGGAAGCTCAATACACCACATCCACTGGTTCCCCTTTATCCACCCTGTTCGTTACATCCTCAGAATTCCAGCAGATTTGTCAAACATGACTTCCCCTTCATAAATCCATGCTGACTCTGCCTGACCCAATTTTGCTTTTCCAAATGTCCTGCTACTGCTTCTTTAATAATGGACTCCAACATTTTCCCAACCACAGATGTTAGGCTAACTGGTCTATAGTTTCCTGCTTTTTTGTCTGCCTCCTTTTTTAAATAGGGGCGTTACATTTGCAGTTTTCCAATCTGCTGGGACCTCCCCAGAATCCAGGGAATTTTGGTAAATTACAACCAATGCATCCACTCTCCCTCCGCTACTTCTCTTAAGACCCTAGGATGCAAGCCATCAGGTCCAGGGGATTTATCCGCCTTTAGACCCATTATCTTACTGACTACCACCTCCTTAGTGATTGTGATTGTGTTACATTCCCCCCACCCCCATAGCCCTTTGACTATCCACTGTTGCTGACTTGGCAGGAAGAGGACCAAGCTGGGGAATTACGACTTGCCTCGTTCATAGGCTGAGCCTCGGCATCAGATTTCAGCACGGAACTGGAGATCAAAGGCGGGTGTCAGGTTCCTGGGAAAAATATCGAGGTGTTGATCAATCTCAATGATTTGAGGGGACATAACCCCTGACACCCCGACCCAGCTGGGCCACTGGGTTCACAGTGGCTCGTTCATTTTCCAGCCCTATAGCTTTAGTGACGTAGAATGACAGATCTGAATCCCTTAGTGATTCACAGCTGAAACTATTTTATTTTGTGAGACCGGTTTCACTTATCCTTGGCCTGGCCACAAGGGTGCGGTGTTGGTTGATCGGTGCGGTCCTGCAGAAGGGTGACTGCCATCTGGTGACTAAATACAGAATGGCACCACCGTCAGGCGTGTCCAACCTGCACCAACCCAAGCTGAAGGGCCAAGTATAATATTTGTGACCCTAAAAGTGTCGAAACCTACTCATTATGTTATTAAAACTGACAAACTCTGATTGTTGTAAATATTTTAAAATTGAAGCATTTGGGATTATTCAGAGCTTAATGAAAATCCATTCATCTCAAGTCCTGGAACATGTTGTCACTTCCATGCTCATCTTTCCTGCAACTCACTTTTGAATCCCTCCGATCACGTTTCCGCACCCACCACAGCTCTGAAACAGCCCTAATCAAAGTCACAAATGACATCCTCTGTGACACTGACTGTGGATCATATCTGTCCTGATGACAGCCAGATAATCTCTTGCAATGGCACATTTTCCCACCCCACACCATTACCTCTGGGGTTCCCAAAGGATCTATTCTTCAACCCCTCCTCTTCCTTATCTGCATGCTTCTTGGCAATATCATCTGATACGCAGCTCTACCTCACCACCACATTTTTCAAACCTCTTCACTGCTTCTGTTGTTAGACTGCTTGTCTGACATCCAGTCCTGGATGAGCAGTAGTTTTCTCCAATTAACAATTGGGAAGTCCAAAGCCATTGTCTTCAGCACCTGCCATGAACTCTGTTTCCTAGCCATCAATTCCAACACCATGGCCACTCTCAGGCTGAACCAGACTGTTTGAAACCTTGACATACCCACATTTGACCCCAAATTGAGCACTGACCCCATATCCTCTTTGTCGCACAGACTGCTCACTTCCACCTCCGTAACATGACCCGTCTCAGCCCATCGACTGCTGAAACACTCATCCATGCTTTTGTTACCTCCTGACCGGCCTACCACTTTGTACCCTCCATAAACTTGAGTTCATTCTAATTCTGCTGTCCGTATCCTAACTCATGCTAAGTCCTGTTCACTGACCGCCCCTGTGCTCGCTGACGACATTGGCTCCCGGTCTGGCAACGGCTCATTTAAAATTCTCATCATCGCGTTTAAATCTCCCCATGACGTTGCCCCTCCCCACTCAGCTTCTGACCTCATTACAACCATGGTCAAAACATGGACAAAAGAGCTGAATTCCAGAGGTGAGGTGAGATCGACTGCCCTTGACATTATGGAAATTGCATGTTAAGGCTACCTCGGGTCACCTTAATAACCAGAACCGAGTGCAAATCAATATGGTGGATATCTTGGGCTCAATTGTCCCCAGTGATTTGCGCCGTTTTTTTTGCTTAAGTTAAAAAATTTAAGTTTCCCCAAGGAATGTGTGCCAGCATAACTCAGTTACAATTTTTTTAGGTTAGTTTTTTTTTGCGTCACAGGGGGCGTAACCTGATGTCTGCACCAGTTTTTGTTAATTATGTAAGCTTGCCGCCAAAAACATTTCTCCTCGGTTGGCGTATGTGACCACTCCCGAAAAACCTTCTGGCGAGTTAAGAAAAACCAGCTTGCATTAAAAAATCGGCACAGAAAGGCGCCATTGTTTCTCAGCAAAGTTTTGGAGGGAGTCAAGAACACTTAAATATGCATAATAAAGATTAATTTTTTTCACCTTACAATGCAGTAAATGGAAGTTTGATGGAATTCTGTAAGTTCTTTTTTTTTTAACTGAAACGCCACCACCGAACGTCTGCAAACAGGGCTCGAGTGTTGGAGCATCGGCCCGCAGAATCGGTCCCGCGCCTGGACATGGGCATGGGGCTCAGCTGCAAAAGAAGCCCAGGTGTGGAGGGTTGTGGAAGGCATCAGAAGCCTGCACTATGCATCAAATCAAGCCTGGGTGGGTGGGGGGGGCTGTGGAAAGCATACGGAAGGCATCAGAAGCCTGCACTGCGCATCATATGTAGCTTTGGGGGGGGATTCCCGATCACTGCGCCTGCTCAGACCTGGGTGTGTCATACAGACCTTGTGAGGAGAGAGAACAAAGAACCTTGTCCTGCCTGCCTGCCTGCTGTTTTGAGCTTGCAGAGGTAAAATTTAAGCATGGGGGCAATACTGACAATGCCATACATTGTATAAACCTTTTACATAATGGTGCTGCGGAGGAGGCAATTGATTCGACGTCATCGCATGAGGAACCTCAGAGCCCTTAGGGTGATGGGCAGGAGGCCTTACCCACGTCGGGTATATCGAGACAGGCGTTCGTACCTGCACCTGAGTGATGCAGACTGTGTCAGAAGGCTGCGTTTCCGCAAAGAAGTTGTAACTAAGATGTGAGTTAGTAAAAGCAGACCTGCAACTTAGAAGCATCAGGAGGACTGCTTTGTCAGTTTGTGAAGGTTACAGCTGCACTTTCATTCTATGCATCTGGATCGTTCCAAGCTACAACTGGGGATGTGTGCGCCATTTCTCAACATGCAACACATGTATGCATTCGACAGGTGAATGTTGCACTATATACCTGGAGGAATGACTACATAAAGTTCCCCATGACCGCCCAGGCAATGCGTGACAGGGCTGTGGGCTTCTCCCAGATTGCTAGCTTCCCAAAGTTACAAGGCTGCATTGACTGTACCCACATCACCTTGCCTTTGGAGGATTCCGAGATGTACAGGAACAGAAAAGGCTTCCACTCCATTAATGTGCAGCTCGTGTGTGATGACATGCATTGCATCATGTCAGTTGATGCAAGATATCCTGGGAGCACCCATGATGCATTCATCCTAAGCGAGAGCGTTATATCTGCCATGTTTCAGCAGCAGCCAGAAGGGCAGGGTTGGCTACTGGGAGACAAAGGATATGGCTTCGCCACCTGGCTCATGATGCCCCAAGCATAACCTGGACGGAATCTGACCGGGAATACAACATGTCGCACATTGCGACGCGCTGCATAACAGGACCATTGGCATCTTGAAACAGCGTTTCCGATGCCTGGACCATTCCGGATGCTCCCCTGAAATTGTCAGTCAGTTCAGTGTGTGCTGCATGCCGCATAACTTAGCCATCATGAGGCAGCAGTAGCTGGTAGTAGAAGACCCACCGGAGGTGAGAGTGGCAGATGATAAGTGTTATCTATGCAACCCTGTGTAACCAGCATTCTACCGCCACCAGAGGGCGTACCTGTTGGAGTCCCAAGGGATCCCAGCATCCCTTCAGAGCACTGTATATAAGCAGGCCTCCCATGCTGTACCAACACTCTGGAGTTAGAATAAAAAGACTAAGGTCACACTTAGGTCTACAACTGGCGAAGAGATAATGAACCATCAAGCGAAAATGCAGAGAACTGTTGGTATCCTGGAGAAATTCTCAGAAAGGGACGATTGGGAGGCCTTCATGGAGCGACTCGACCAATAATTCGTGGCCAATGAGCTGGAAGGGAATGAGAACCCTGCCAAATGAAGGGCGATCCTCCTCATTGTCTGCAGGGCAACAACCTATGGCCCCATGAAGAATCTCCTTGCTTTGGTGAAACCAACAACCAAATCGTATGAAGAACTGTGTACGCTGGTCCGGGAGCACCTAAATCTAAAGGAGCGCGTTCTGATGGCAAGGTATCGATTTTACACATGTCAACGGTCTGAAAGCCAGGAAGTGGCGAACTACGTCGCCGAACTAAGGCGCCTTGCAAGACATTGCAAATTTGATGGATTCCTGGAGCAAATGCGAAGAGACCTTTTTGTGCTTGGCATTGGCCATGAGGTTATCCTTCGCAAACTATTAACTGTTGAAACGCCGATCCTGAGCAAAGCCATAACGATAGCCCAGGCATTTATGTCCACTAGCGATAACACCAAACAAATTTCGCAGCATAAAGATATTTCGGCAAGTACTGTACACAAAGTAACGTCGTTTTCAGGCAGGAATGCATATGGCAGAATGTACACGCCTGCAGCTACACGACCTCAGATGACTCAAGTCCGCCATCAAGCGTTAATGCGAGGCAGTTAACACCTTGTTGGCGCTACGGAGGTGATCGAGCCCATCAATGCCACTTCAAACACTATGCGTGCAAAGGCTGTGGAACAATGGGACACCTCCAGCGAATGTGCAGACGAGCTGCAAACCCTGCAAACCACCACTTCGCAGAGGAAGACCGATCCATGGCGGATCAAACTGAACTAGAGACTCAAACCGAGGAGGCAGAAGTGCACGGGGTACACACCTTCACCACGAAATGTCCACCGATCATATTAAAAGTTGAACTGAACAGAATTCCAGTATCCATGGAATTGGACACTGGTGCGAGTCAGTCCATCATGAGCAAAAAGGCCTTTGACAGGCTGTGGTGCAACAAGGCACACAGGCCCAAGCTGAGCCCCATTCACACCAAGCTGCGGACTTACACCAAAGAGCTGGTCCCTGTAATTGGCAGCGCAGCAGTAAAAGTCTCATATGATGTGAGTTCACAAACTGCCACTAAGAATAGAACCAGGAGATGGCCCCACACTGTTCGGCAGAAGCTGGCTGGGAAAAATCCGCTGGAACTGGGACGACATCCGAGCGCTTTCGTCTGTCGACGACGCCTCATGCCCAGGTTCTGAGCAGGTTTCCGTCATTGTTTGAGCCAGGCATCAGAAGTTTCTCGGGGGTGAAGGTGTAGATCCACTTAATTCCCGGTACACATCCATCCACCAAAAGGCACGGGCAGTTCCATAAATGATATGAGAGAAAGTGGAGATTGAGCTGGACAGGCTGCAATGAGAGGGCATCATCGTGCCAGTGGAATTCAACAAGTGGGCCAGTCTAATTGTTCCGGTTCTCAAGGGTGATGGCATGGTCAGAATTTGCGGGGACTATAAAGTAACGATTAGCCATTTTTCGCGGCAGGACTAGTACCCGCTACCCAAGGCAGACAACCTATTTGCGACACTGACAGAAGGAAAGACGTTCACCAAGTTGGACCTAACCTCGGCCGACATGATGCAGGAGCTGGTGGAATCTTCGAAAGGCCTCACCTGCATCAACACGCACAAAGGTCTGTTCATCTACAATAGATGCCCGTTTGGGATTCGATCGGCCTCGGCTATTTTTCAAAGGAACATTGAGAGTCTGCTAAAGTCAGTTCCACGCACCGTGGTTTTCCAGGACGACGTACTGGTCACAGGTCAGGGCACCATCGAACACTTGCAGAACCTGGAAGAGGTTCTAAGTCGGTTAGATCGTGTGGGACTCAGGTTGAAACGCTCGAAGTGTATTTTCCTGGTGCCAGAGGTCGTGTTCTTGGGGAGAAGAATCGCAACAGACGGCATCAGACCCATCAACGCCAAGACGGAAGCCATCAAGAACACGCTGAGACCACAGAACGTGACGGAGATGCGGTTGTTCCTGGGGTTCCTCAATTATTTTGGTAATTTCTCTACATATGTTGCTACACAAGGGAGATGACTGGGTATGGGGGAAATCACAAGAGATAGCTTTTGAGAGAGCCCTAAATCTGTTATGTTCCAACAAACTGCTTGTCCTGTATGATCCTTGTAAACGTTTAGTGCTAGCTTGCGATGCGTCTTCGTACGGGGTCGGGTGTGTATTACAACAAGCAAACGAATCGGGAACATTGCAAGCGGTTGCTTATGCGTCCAGGAGCTTGTCCAAGGCCGAAAGGGCCAACAGCATGATTGAAAAAGAAGCTCTGGCATGCGTTTACGGGGTTATAAAAAATGCATCAGTATCTATTTGGGCTTAAGTTCGAGTTAGAAACTGACCATAAGCCGCTCATATCGCTATTCTCAGAGAGCAAAGGTATCAATACCAACGCCTCTGCTCGCATCCAAAGATGGGTGCTCACGCTGTCTGCATATAACTATGTAATTCACCACAGGCCAGTCACAGAGAACTGCGCTGACACCCTCAGTTGGCTACCATTGCCCACCACAGGGGTGGAAATGGCACAGCCTACAGACTTGCTCTTGGTGATGGATGCATTTGAAAATGAAAAGTCACCCGTTACAGCCCGCCAGATCAGGACCTGGACCAGCCAGGATCCTTTACTGTCCCTTGTAAAAAAAACTGTGTCCTCCATGGGAGCTGGTCCAGCGTCCCAGCGGAGATGCATGAAGAGATCAAGCCGTTCCAGCGGCGTAAAGACGAAATGTCCACACAGGCAGACTGTCTTTTGTGGGGTAATCGTGTGGTTTTGCCCAAGAAAGGCAGTGAAATGTTCATACGCGACCTACACAGTACCCACCCAGGCATAGTAATAATGAAAGCTATAGCCAGATCCCATGTGTGGTGGCCTGGCATCGACTCAGATTTAGAGTCTTGCGTACGCCAATGCACCACTTGCTCTCAACTGAGCAATGCACCCAGGGAGGCACCGCTAAGTTTGTGGTCATGGCCCTCCAAACCGTGGTCTAGGATCCATGTTGACTTCGCTGGCCCGTTTCTAGGTAAAATGTTCTTGGTTGTTGTGGATACTTATTCTAAGTGGATTGAGTGTGTAATAATGTAGTACCAAGCTTATTCTTTCGAACATCTCGGGTAATGCGCACTTCTTTTTGGGGGGGGAGGGGGGTGGGCAGGTGACAATGTGGAAGGCCCGGCTTGGGTCTCTTCAGAGGCTGATCTGGGTATTGGAGCGGGAGTGGTAGTTGATTCTGTCAATGGAAGCGGGGTCTGGGCGTGTTCCCTTATTGCAGCAGCTAACTCCAACATTCCCTCCCTCATGTGCCCTGACAGTGTCTCGACTGCCTCCAATATTCCCTCCTTCATGTTCGCCGAAAGTGTCTCACCTATCTGTGACATGCCCTCCCTCATGTTGAGCAAAAGTGTGTCAACTACCTGCAACATTCCCTTCCTTATGTTCACTGACAGCGCATCAGCTACCTGCGACATCCCCTCCCTCATGTTCTCATTTATTGTGAGAGTGTTGTTACTTCTTCTGACAGTCCCAATACCTCATCACTCACCCCACTGATAGTGTCCAGGAATGATTGGGTAAGGTCAATGCTCTCCGCACTCATTGCCATCATGTGAACTACATCTGTTAGATCCTTCCCCTCCTCACCCTGGGTGTGGCTCGCAGCATCCCAGTGGGACCCGCAGCCTGGGACGGTGGGGCCCTGGGTGTGCCTCACTGCACCCCACTGGAATCCCCAGCCTCGGATGGTGGGAAACCATGGAATATCCCACCAACACTCAAACCACTACTCAGGGAAGGGGCTAGCACCTCAATGGGTGGCACCTGCACCTCCTCCAAAGTGAGTTGGGACTTCATCCATCCCCTCCCCCTCACCCCCATACTCTTGGTCTGGAAGGTGGGATTGGAAGATGTTTCCCTCTTCAGGCTCATCCTTGTCTGAATCTCCTTCTGCATCGTCAGGGTTGGCCTCAAGTTCTGCAAAATATAACAGAACAGACAAATGGTTAGCAGCAGAGGAGGAGGCAGGGTGGGTGGTATGAGTAGGCTCACACAGCGCAGGCAGCAGGCTGGTAATGTTAATTCCTGGATTCTTTTACCTCAATCTGGTTCAGTAAAATTACTGAGTCGAATACCTCTTGTGCTTTGAACAAAGCAGTCTTTATTACCGGCCAGTAAGACCTATCAGACAGAAGATATACTCTCTGGATAGAGCGTACACACTCCCTACGGATAGGTGAAGTTACATCGTAAAGCGTTAACAGTTATACAGTTTTGAAATCAGATAACAAAATACAAATGGATTGACAGTCTAACTCAGACACTCATTAGTCAATCTATATGAGATGTTCTTCTTGAAAGCTCAAGTATTGCCTCCAAATGTTTCAATCTAATGGTGTGACTATTTACTGAGACCTTGCAATTCTGCAGATGTATTTCATGTTACAATTATATATTATTGGCAGGATTAGTGACTTGAAACCTTGAGACAGACTGTTAGCTAAGCTGATGTTGCACTATTTGCAATCTGACATTCTCCCAGCTATTCTTCCATGGCTTACACATTTTCATATATCCCGTTTACTTTACTGTCCTTAATTCCATATATTCCGTTCAGATATCCACATCCCCCCTTTTATCATTCTATGATAACATTTAGGATCATTCTATGAGTATTGCATTGTTGAGTAGTTCTCTAGTTTGTTGGATCATAACCCGGGAACCCTTGACCACAAGAGGGTCTGCTAACCTTGTCATTGCTTTACAGCAGAGGTTAAGGCAACCAACAATCAAACAGCAGGTAATTATTATGATGAGAACAATTGCCCCATGTATTAGATAGGATCTCCAAGATCCACCCAGAAACCAATCAAACCTGCTAAGTTCTTTTGCTGGTGTGGATAACTTTTTCACCTCCCTCCTTATGTGATCGGCAAGGTGGGTTATGTTTTCTGAACTATCAGGAATGTAAGTGCAACATTCAGATCCTATCAGGGCACACGTTCCCCCTTTCTCAGCTAACAGGTAATCGAGGGCCATTCGGTTTTGTAATGCTACGGTCCTTATCGCTACCATTTCAGCTGTGATGCCCTCCAGAGCCTCAGCAGTGCGGTGAGCTACCTGTTCCAATATCGTTTCTTTGAATCCATCTAACAGTCTCAGTTAGGGTCAGGGGAACGGTGCGCAAAGGAATTCCCCCTTTGGAATGTATAGGGATATGTGAACACACCCAGCATCTAGTGAAGTGCCCTTTTTCCGCATAAACGTAAGACATATACAAAAAGGTGTTTACATGGAGCTCTCGCCTTTGTCTTCCTTCCCGTGCACCAAAACTGTCATATATCAACACTATTATGCAGACAGTAGCATACAGACACAATCTCATCTTATAAATAGTCCAATTATTTAGCTGATAAAAAGAGTTCTGTTTTCACGTTTCCCTTCAGGTCTCCGTCAGTGTATTTGGTCAAACTGATCCTCCTTCAACTGCCTTGTTCAGCTATAGGGAGGAGGAGATCTGGAATAGAAACAGGAATTAGACTAACCAGCAAAATTTGTTTAAATGGTGATGAGCTTGCAGTGGTGCAGGTGAACCCAGACACTTTTCCCCTCAACCTTGGCTGCAGTGGGGGTAGTGAGTGACACCTAAAAAGGCCCCTCCTATTGTGGCTCTAATCCCTTCCGAATCCATACTTCCCTGGTGCCACGAGGGACTATTCGGGTAAGCATCTTGAACCTGGTTGTGAACTAGTCGCAGAGCCTGAGTCAGAGAAAGAACATAGGTGGTCATCAGTCTAGCTGAGATCTCATATCTAGGAACAATTTACCTCATTAACACCTTAACAACAGTCTGAGTCTTATTGTCCAGGTTAGGGTAGGCTTCAATCCATCTGCTAAACACATCTACTATTACTAACACATATCTGTAACACTGAACTTTTTGCAACTCAATGTAGTCCAACTAAAATATCTCAAAGGGACCTTCGGGTAGGGGCGTTTTACCCCAATCACAGGGGACTCCCTTCCCTGGAATATGTTGCTGGCCAACCAGGCAACGACTACTGATGTTCTGGGTGAGCGCCTGGAGTTTAGGGTGCCACCAAGTAGCCAAAAGCGTATCACTTGTTGCCCTTGCTCCACAATGAGTAGCAAAATGCAGACATTCTATAACCCATGAAGCCAACTCGTCAGACATGCAAGTCTGTTCCGCGGGAGTGGTCCAGAGTTTAGAAACATTGTCATAAGTACATGCATAATATTTCCACAACAGTTTATCTTTTTCAGGAGCGTCCCCCTGTGCTTTTATAACATCTTGGATGGTTGGCATTGGTTTTTCCGAGGCTAACTTATCCTTTGCAGGATTTTTAGTCTGACTCATAATTTTGGGCACTACCATCTGTTGGTCATGAGAGGCCTGTTTGGCCTCTTGGTACAATGGCAATGCGTTTGGGGAACATGAGGGCTTGCAACAAATCAGATACTAGCTGTTTGAGATATCTCATTCCCCTGTGAGGTTAGGAATCCCCTATTTTCCATAATTGTCCGAAATCATGCGCCACCCCAAAGGCATACCTAGAGTCGGTATAGATATTGACTTTGAGATCTTTGGCCAAGATGCAGGCTTGGGTGAGGGCGAATAGTTCAGCTTGTTGAGCAGAATAGGCGGTTTCAAAGCAGCAGATTCCAAGACCTGATTCTCCTGGTTTACTATGGCGTATCCTGAGATTCGTGTATCTTCTGGATTAATAGAAGTACTTCCGTCAACAAACATAAACAATCATGACTGGGTTCTTCCTCATCTTGGGGTGGCTCAGTAAGAAAACAGGCCGGATTAATTGCAGTACAGTGCCGAAAAGTCAGTTTAGGATTGCCTGTGATTTCAGTGGGTTCTGTCGGATAGAGGGCCAGTCCACATTGCCCTGCACTGGGATCTCAATTAATGGGAGTATAACCCACTTCGGAGGGGTCCTCTGCCCACACATGAGGATCCACATAGTCAGGTATGCCGGAGCCAGTATGATGCCATAGAGTTGTTAATACTTTCTCGGGGTCCCCATTAAATTGGACTGTTCGGCCATGTTTTACGATTTGCACATCCCGGCTGGTAGGGTCAGCCTCATCTATGGCCTTGTGTACCATAACTCCCAAATCTTTAGCATGGTGAGGGGCTAATACTTCACGAGCAATATGCGGTGCCATTGTTAGGGGCTGTTTCCACAGATTCTTATCCACTTCCACAAAATCTGCCTCTCTTTCCAGTCCAGTCACTCTAGCCCTTAATAGAATTCCCTTCATTTCCCCTTCGTGATCCTGATAAAAGTTCTGCAGGTCCTGATTCTTTCCACTGGGATCGTATGCTAGGGTCACGTGATAGGGTGCCTGCGGCAGGTCCAGAGACCACCACTGAGGGGTTCTAGTGGTATAATACTGCCGCTTAAGGGTTTCCTGTTTTACAATAATCCCATTATCTCCACACTCCAAATGCAACTGGAATTTGCAAAGGAGGTCTCTAGCCATCAAGTTACAGTCCAGATTGGTTGTGATAACAACTCGATGTTCCACCGATTCTTCCTGGTAACCCATTTTAACCGGTTCTGACACTGGGAATGTCGAGATTTGTCCCAGGAATCCTGAAAGTTCCTGTGTTTCAGTAGAAGCAGGGAGTTTAAGCTTTGATTGTACAGAAGACATGAAGGCTCCCGTATCTATCAAAAAGGGTTGCCACTCATTCAGAATGGGTTCGTCGTCCGGGGAGGATCCCTGCACAATCAAGCTGCGTAGTCAATCGGGGGACAATTGACCAAAGGGGTTGTTCTGGGAGAAGTTAGTGTAAGATCTTCCTCTCCCCCCTTGCCCCCCTCCTCTTCCTTCTCTTCCTTTTCCATGCTGACGGTAGGGGCAATTTTTTATTCCAATGTCCTTCCTGCCCACAATTAAAACAGTCAATTCCTCTTACCCAGTCCCGGCCTCTTCCCATACCATGCCGGGGACAATAGGGAGGTTTATTAGCAGGGCTCGGGCCGTTTGGTTGTTTAGTATAACCGTATCCTTGCTTATCCATCCAATCCTGTATGCCACACTACGGTTCTATTGATCCTTCCTCCCGAGATGGCTCTTCCTTTCTAGTCACGTATTCAGTCTTGACCCGGGTTGGGGGCGCACCTCCCCCCTCCCCTTTCTTTTTCTGCCAATAATATCTAACTGCCCTTTCCATCTGTCCGGATAGCGTGAGCAATCAAATAGTTGTTTGAAGATCACAGACATCTATAGAGAGGTGGTCTGCAGCTTGTTGTGCATCAGAGTTTGGCATTGGTCTGACAGGGAATTGGTGTCGGGACTTTGGGATCTTGGAAATCATTTCTAGGCCGGAGGATGTTTCAGAGCTGTCTGACTGCTTGACAGTTCTGTGTCTCGATCGGCGGGGGTGTTTGCTATGTCTTTCACAACTTGGACTGGTAGGTTGACTAGAAGATTTACGGGACTGTTTGTGATGTTGAGATATAGTTCTGCCCTTTCGAGTGTGAGATCTGGTCCTTTCGGCTGTATTGCTTGTAAACTGGGGATCCGAATCGCTATCAGAGGATGAGGAGTCAGTTTGGGTTTGTTGCTTTGGTGATATGTGGTTGTTCCTAACTCTTTTTACCGGAGTGTTAGGTGGAGGGTGTTGGGAAGAGGACTGGAGCAAGAGGCCAGGGGGTGCGGGAGGCGCCGTTGGGCGCTGAGTCAGTGGCCACTCATCAATTTCATCATCAGCCTCGGTTAACACAAAGCCAGCCATTTTAACTTGTAGTTGATCAATACCTTTCTCAGAGGTCCCAGAGGATCTCTTAGCAAGTTTCTCGTGCGCACATTCATTCTTTTTTTTTAAAGACGTCTACAGTTTTAACATGTGTTCCCTCTGTCAATGCAAGTCCTAATTTAATAGCATTGTTTGCCAACTCGATAGAAGTGATGCATCTTTTAATTTCTGACAATAATGTCGCCAGGTTGCAATTAAATTTTTTTATCCCCTTTTCCTCGTCCCATTTCCAAATTAATCCCTGTGCTTTTTTTTTACCTCTACGCTTCTAGTGTCACTGGTCATCCCCTAATAATTTGTTCAGGGCTCCTGATAATTTTCTAAAGTCTTCAGCTCTTTCAGGGAATTCCTCACATAACTTTTGTAGCGGACTACCCGCATCCGTGGTTTTATCTAACTGATTTCCCATTTTCACACTGCCCCTCGTATTACTGTGTCGCTACGCGTTCGTGTCGTCGTGCAATTTAAACAAACTTACAAATAGACACAGACTTTACAGAACTAACACGGACTTTAACTAACTCCAAATCTAACACTTACCCGCATCACCGCACGGTCCGCGTCGCCGCACGATCTTAATACTAAACTACCACGTCGCCTCGCAGTTCACGTCGCCGCGCAATCCGCGTCGACCCGTGGCTCGCGTCGCCGCGCGAGTTAAGATACTTTAACTTTACTTCAAACACTTACCCGCATCGCCGCACGGTCCGCATAGCCGCGCGATCTACAAAATAGACAAAGACTTCTAACACTTACCCGCATCACCGCACGGTCCGCATAGCCGCACGATCTACAAAATTACCCGCATCACCGCACGGTCCGCATAGCCGCGCGATCTTAATACTAAACTTAAAACTCTAAACACTTTAAGACTTACAGACTTACTGGCATTAGCACTGACTTTCGCGATTCGCGTTGCTGCGCCTCTGCGTCACTACGCGTCGGCGTCACTGCGCGTTTACGTCACCGCGCGTCTACGTCACTGCGCGTTGACGTCACTGCGCGTTCGCTTCACTGCGCGTTTACGTCGCTGTGCGTTCGCTTCGGCCCTTCTCTCGGCCGCGCGTTCGCGTCGGCCCTACCTTCCGAGTTGCTGCGGGGTTTTTTTTTTAAATTCAATCAGAGCCTAGACGGGCCAAGTGATATACAAGGTCGACGTCGTACCTGAGTTGAACACCTATCCTCTATTTAAATCCCCATTTTATTCCCTGTGAGCCTAATTTTCTAATTTTGATTTCTTATAAGCCTCAATTAATTTATTTTAGTCTCCAAATTTCCCTATCCTTTGACGTTACTGCGCAGTTTAAATTCAATCAGTCAATGAAAGCCCTAATTTAATGGAGTTTTTCTGCCAATTGGACAGGAGTGATTTTATATTTTTCATAATTTAAAATCTCAGAACATTTTTTTCTTTTGGCATCTATTTAGTACGTTACTTTTTTTTTTATAACTAGAGAGAAGTCTGGCACGTAGGCTGTGGACTGCTTTTCGTTATCTCAATTGTTCCAGCCTCAAGGTCGTGTTATTTAATATAATTTTTTTTTTTGAAATCCTTTTGAATCCATCTCAGTTGTTTTGCTGTGCCTTCTCTGAATGTTTGCTTTCAACAAGTTTTTCTTTTTTTTTTTAACCACCGGGACCATGTATTTTTTCTTTTTTTAACAAATCTATCCTTTGGGCATTTCCTGGCTCCGCAACTTATCATCCGAATATACGTAATTCAATAAGGTTCACACTCTTAAACTTCCCACATACAGGACAACACTACGAAGGGTTAAAACAAACTTTCATTCTGTTTGAGATAAAACAAACCACAACTCCCCGGCTTTTTTTTTCAGTAAAAGTCACAGAAGCATTTCTCATTTAAACAGAAATTCATGAGTCTCTTTTCTTTCCTATTAATTTTTTTTGGATCCATGATTGATCATCTATCCCTATCTAGCTCTAACTATCTTTCCAAGTCGCCGCTTGGTTTGCATCATCGCACAATTTCCCTATCTCTATCCCTATTCTAAGTTTGAAAGGTATTCACCAGATTGTCCTGGATCTCGTTCAGACACTACCTGAGAACCAGCGAGTGGCTAAACTTTCCTCAGACTTTTGAAACCGGGGGAAACTGGAGCAGTATTGAAATCATACTCACTCCAGTGGCCATTTTCCCCTCGTCTCGTCCAAGGCTAGTCTGGCTCTTAATTCGCAAGTTTTCGGCAGTCGTCCGTTGAGATCCCACTTCTGACACCAAATGTTAATTTTTGGATTCTTTTACCTCAATCTGGTTCAGTAAAATTACTGAGTCGAATACCTCTTGTGCTTTGAACAAAGCAGTCTTTATTACCGGCCAGTAAGACCTATCAGACAGAAGATATACTCTCTGGATAGAGCGTACACACTCCCTACGGATAGGTGAAGTTACATCGTAAAGCGTTAACAGTTATACAGTTTTGAAATCAGATAACAAAATACAAATGGATTGACAGTCTAACTCAGACACTCATTAGTCAATCTATATGAGATGTTCTTCTTGAAAGCTCAAGTATTGCCTCCAAATGTTTCAATCTAATGGTGTGACTATTTACTGAGACCTTGCAATTCTGCAGATGTATTTCATGTTACAATTATATATTATTGGCAGGATTAGTGACTTGAAACCTTGAGACAGACTGTTAGCTAAGCTGATGTTGCACTATTTGCAATCTGACATTCTCCCAGCTATTCTTCCATGGCTTACACATTTTCATATATCCCGTTTACTTTACTGTCCTTAATTCCATATATTCCGTTCAGATATCCACAGTTTGAAGGACCACGATGAATGATAGCATATTACATCAACCGAAGCGTAGCTAAGGGAGATATCCCCATGAACCGAAGCATGGCTAGCCCGCGCAATACTTAACATTTAGCAAAGCCAGGCAGTGGAGTTTGCAGGACTTACCCTCTCCCTCGAGTGTAGGTCCAGCTTGTGCAGTGGTGGTTGCTTTTCTCCAGACAGGACCCATCAAAGCAGCGACCCTCTCTTCCAAGGGTGTCAGTGGGTGCAGATTTTCTGGGCCTCCTCATGTTCGAGTTCTTTCCCTTTTGTTGTGTGCCATCTTCCTCTGCAAAGATGAAAATATAACTTCTTAGAGAGTGTGTCTTTTTGCTGGGTGGGACATATACAGATGGTCACATTTACAATTACACTAACTACTTGACCAAGGTCCTGCCACTTCTTTTTGCACTGGCCTCCAGACCTCTGGATGGTCACCATTGCACAGTAATCTTCTGCAAATTGGTTCCAGTGTTTCTTCATTTCTTTGGGTGGAACTTTTATGTGACCTCTGGTGGTATCCAGCTCGTGTTATCTGGCTTCAATCACAGTAACTAGTGCCTCCACTTCATCCTGTAAGAAATTCTTGGTCCTTGCATCAAGTTGCATCTTATATTGCAGCTCCGATTTTTCCAATGAGAATTAAAGTTCTCACATACAACTGGCTCTTGAAAAATGGCCAATTGCAGACCGGGAGCTGTACTGCGCATGCACACCATAGGAATCACATCAAAAATGTCCTTTTTCTTTCCGCACATACACAAAAGGGGCAGCATTGTTTTTTTGGAGCAGACATTTGGCTCCACACATACACCCCCCACCCCCCCCGCACCGCCCCCCTAGGCTACAGGCCAGGCTGTGCGGCACCAATTTTTAAAAAATAGAGCGGGGAAACTTGGTACATTTATTTTTGGAGCAGTTGTGGCCTAGAAAAATGGGCGTAACTCTGGCAGTACGTCAAAAAACGGCTTTAGGCAAAATTGAGCCCATTGTGTTTATTCAAAGTTTAAGACGGAATACAATGCACGAGTTATACAGCAAATGCATCTGGCCATGAAAAGCAGTTCTCCGGCTTATGACCTCTCTTCCTTTCGTCTAGAACCCCAAGAGTGATTGACTTCAATGAGCGGGGTCCACTCTCGAAACAGCTTTCAACCAGCTCACCCTTGTGTGGTTCTCCCTTTCTGATCTGTCTGAATGAGTCCTCTTTTTAGGGGTGGGCCTGGGATCATATTGACAAGACTATTCGACCGATGGAGGCGCCCTTAAAAACTCATTTCCCACTAGTATTTCTAGTTCTTTGTCTCAACTTGTCGATGAAGACCCACCCCGAAGGAGAGGTCTTTGCAACCATTACACACCTTTTCTTGTTTATAGTTTTGAAGGCCAATCCATTCATCTGGACCCCCCCCCCTTATCTCGTCAAGCCCTGTTCCCTCATTGCCTCGTGGAGTCATTATCAGAGCATCCAAGGACATAACAATAGCAATGTGTTGTACTTGAACTGTAGTGACATTAGTCCTTTATTGATAACTCCAGAGTGAGGATCACACCTGGTGGCCTGCCTTTTATACTAGGCCAGGCACACTGTACAGGTAACCTACAAGTCTCCCACTGCTGTGCCCTCTGGTGGCACACCTTGTGATAGTACAAACAGTAGCCATGTAGGATACATGACAGCTATAGTCTCATATCTCATCCTGTCTTATCCTCCCTGCTCCTGTCTCAGGTGTAACCGTAGGCCATTAAATTAAATAGTGGCCCATTGTTAGAAATGTCTCACTCCAGCCGGTTGTCATGGAGACTACTAACTCCCATTTCTTCTATTCTGTGTCTTTTATACCAATTAACTTTTAATTATGTTTGCAAGCAGTTCTGTTAAATAAACTCGAAATTCTACCTTAGCATTATAATTGGTTATTAGTAATAATGGAAGAAACATTAGGTTGGGCCTTCATTCGCCAAATTAAAGACTAAATCAAAATGTTATGCATTCTCTCATCTAACTCATTAAAATCAATGTCTGAGACAAGTCTATCAGGAAAGTGAAACTTACACATTCTCAAGTAAAACATAGCTTATACATTAACCCTTTACTTTTCTCGAGCAGAAACATACAATCATTTAAAGACATTATCACCTTTTCAGGTAATCCTATTTCTAACAGCAGCATTTGACCAAGTGTGGTATCAAGGAGCCCCAGTAAAATTGAAGTCAATGGGGATCAGCGGGAAAACTCTCCACTGGCTAGAGTCATACCTAGCACAAAGGAAGGTGGTTGTTGGAGGCCAATTATCTCAACCCCGAGCCATGGCTGCAGAAGTTCCTCAGGGCAGTGTCCTCCCCAACCATCTCCAGCTGCTTCATCAATGACCTTCCCTCCATCATAAGGTCAGAAGTGGGGATGCTCTCTGATGATTGCACAGTGCTCAGTTCCATTCACAACTCCTCAGATAATGAAGCAGTCCATGCCCACATGCAGAAAGACCAGGCTTGGGCTGATAAGTGGCAAGTAACATTTGCGCCACACAAATGTTAGGCAATAACTATCTACAACAAGAGGGTGTCTAACCACCGCCACTTGACATTCAATGGCATTACTATCGCTGAATGCCCCACCATCAACATCCTGGGGTTATCCATAGACCAGAAACTTAACTAGACCAGCCGCATAAATACTGTGGCTTTAAGAGCAGGTCAGAGGCTGGGTATTTTGCGTCAAGTCTTGTTTCTCCAAAGACTTTCCACTATCTACAAGGCACAAGTCAGGAGTGTGATGGAATATTCTCCGTTTGCCTAGATGAGTGTTGTTCCAACAACACTCAAGAAGCTCGGCTCAACACCAGCCAAACAAAGCAGCCCGTTTGATTGGCACCTCTGTTGAGATTATCTTTGGTCTTTCGAATAATCAAGATCGACTGCAATCAATATGGTGGATATATTGTTTATAATTGGAGTTTAAGGTTATATGGCAAAAACGTACGATCTTGACAAGTAGTGAGCACCGGACCCGATCGGACAGACGGCTGGCGTGCGTGAACAGCTCTGCTTCTCGTATCTCTCTTGAACTGTCCAAGAGTGTTAGACCAAAGTCAGCGTGGATCCACTCTCAGGAGCTCTCCACCGTCTGCGCTGGAAGCTTTTCATGTCTTTTATATTCTTTTTAGGGGCTGACCTGGGGTAGAATATGCTGAGAACTGTTTTCCCCTTATCTCATCTGGCCCTGTCCTCTCAAGTTAGAGGCAAATTTGCAGTCAACAGTTCCGTGACATTCCATTCAGCCTTCAGATTTTTCCAATCAGAGCCCCATTGCTTTCTGTTATCATTTATTTATGTTCAAAGCTGCTCATGCAGCCAGCTGTGAAAACTAACTATTTCAATCCATTATCAGACTATTGTACCAAGGATTGAATCATTAAATTCCCAAAGATACCCTCTATTCTATTCTCTCACACTGGTTAACGTACTCATTTTAGCAAGCAGTTTTGTTAAACAGAGTCAAAATCTTAAATTAGCGTTATAATATGGTTATTAGTGGTAATGGAAGAAACATAGACGTGGGCCTTGATTGTATTTTTAATTTGGCCAATCAGCAGCCTTCATAGCACGAAACAGCGGACAGCTAGCCTGGGAAGCAAGGCCACATGTGACTGCCACTGTGTGGAATGTTATAACATCTGCAGGGAATGAAAAACATAGGCAAATTTTAAGCATTTATCCAGCTACTTTAATGCTAGTCTGATAATCATTTCGCAAGTTTAAGCAATTCTAGTCAAACGCAACTTGTACGTTAATCCTTGCTTGTCTCAAGCTCTAATACAATCATCTAAACACAGTATTATCCCCTTCACAATTTCATTCACGTAACCATATACATTTTAGATACTCCATTCACCACCTTAAACATCCACTTCCTCCACCACCGGTGCACCGTGACTGCAGTGTGTACCATCTACAAAATGGACCGCAGCAACTGCGAAGGCTTCTTCGGCAGCACTTCCCAAACAAGCAACATCTAGCACCTAGGAGGGCAAGGGCAGCAAGTGAATGGGAACACCATGCAAGTTTCCCTCCAAGTTACACACCATCGTGACATGGAAATATATCGCAGTTCCTTCGTTGTCGCTGGGTTAAAATCCTAGAACTCCGTCCCTAATGGTACTGTACGAGTAGCTTCACTACGAGGACTGCAGCAGTTCAAGAAGGCGGCTCACCATAACCTGACAGAAGCGGGCGGAAGCGAATCAGCCGCCATTTTGTCTACAAAACAGCCCTTAACTACCAGTGTTAAACCCCTGAATTTCTAGGCTAATGTGTCCACATTGAGTAAGGTACAGCAGCTTTTGTTTTTTGCACAACACCAGAATGCTTTTCGGTCATTGCTGCAGCCCCCTCAGTGCAGACCCCAGTGCAATTTGCCCAGCTGATTTCTGCTGAAGTCATGAAATCATCCAACAATTTGAAAATATCATCTGACTTTGTTGTCGAGCTCTTTGCAAAACAATAAGTCTTTTGTTTCCTTATTCCACCAAACATAGGCGAGTAAATGGGACATTTTAGAAATGCCAGTGGCTTCAAGTTGTATAGCAAAGTTATTGTCACCCAGCCGAACAATGCACTGCCAAAACTATATATTTCAAACCAGTTTGACAATGTCATTTGAGATCTATATTTTTCCCAGTTACTTGGCTTTCTGCTATACAAACAGGCTCGTTTTGTGCACAGTCGGTCGGAGTGGCTTAAAATTCCAGGTTCACAGCCTCCATTTCGGAAAGAGAACTTTCCTCTTATTTCAATACAAACCCAACGCAATGATGAAAGCCAGAAACTTGAATTAAAAGCACTGAGGCAGATGGCACATGATAGAAATGGAGAAATAAACAAGTCACTGAGCAACTTTATCCACCCAGCTTCATTGCCATAAACTCTTTCCTCCTCCCCAACCTTTTCACAAATAGCCGGGCGGTATCAAAGGACACGAGCACCCAGACTAGGTTTATCCATCCGTCAAAGAAGCACATGGTCATGCATATAAAGTTCTCAGTCCGAGGTACAAGGAAAATCATGATAAAACCCTCAGCTATTTTATTAACTCAGACTGAAGACATTGAAGGAGAGTGTCACAGTGGATTCTGATTATTACTTCCTTGCCACGGAACCAAAGACTGAACAGTCCCTTTCTGCCTCCCTTTCCCCCATTCAAGGCCACATGGCGCTCACACTCTGTCTATTGAAGGCGCACCCTCCCTGTCATGTATGTAACCATCATGCAACTGTAATCTTCATGTAACTGTAACCTTCATGCAACTCCTGTACATTGAATGGCATCCCAGTGCGCATGGAGCTGGATACGGGAGCTAGCCAGTCACTTATGAGCAACCAACAATTTGAGAGACTATGGCCACACAGAGCTAGCAGGCCCAAACTGGAACGCATTGAGACGCAGTTACGGATGTACACCAAAGAGATCATCCCAGTGCTAGGCAGTGCAGACTTGGTGGTAACACATAATGGATCACAGAACCAGCTGCCACTCTGGATCGTCCCGGGAAATGGTCCTGCGCTCTTGGGGAGGAGTTGGCTAGCCGAGATGAATTGGAAATGGGGGTCATTTCATCTGTGGAGTGAAGTTCATGCTTACAGGTCCTACAAAAATTCGGGTCACTGTTTCAACCCAGTGTCGGAACGTTCAAGGGCACTAAAGTAGTGATACGCATCACTCCGGACGCCAGACCAGTGCACCACAAAGCCAGAGCAGTGCCGTATGTGATGCATGAGAAAATTGAAAGTGAATTGGACAGGCTGCTCAGAGAGGGCATAATTTTGGCTGTTTAATTCAGCGACTGGGCAAGTCCCATCGTTCCTGTCCTTACGATGGAATACAATGTCAGAAAATGTGAGGTCATCCACCTTGGAAAAAAAAACAGTAAAAGGGAATATTATTTGAATGGGGAGAAATTACAACATGCTGCGGTGCAGAGGGACCTGGAGATCCTTGTGCATGAATCCCCAAAAGTTAGTTTGCAGGTGCAGCAGGTAATCAGGAAGGCGAATGCAATGTTGGCCTTCGTTGCAAGGGGGATGGAGTACAAAAGCAGGGAGGTCCTGCTGCAACTGTACAGGGTATTGGTGAGGCCGCACCTGGAGTACTGCGTGCAGTTTTGGTCACCTTACTTAAGGAAGGATATACTAGCTTTGGAGGGGGTACAGAGACGATTCACTAGGCTGATTCCGGAGATGAGGGCGTTGCCTTATGATGATAGATTGAGTAGACTGGGTCTTTACTCGTTGGAGTTCAGAAGGATGAGGGGTGATCTTATCGAAACATTTAAAATAATGAAAGGGATAGATAAGATAGAGGCAGAGAGGTTGTTTCCACTGATCGGGGAAACTAGAACTAGGAGACACAGCCTCAAAATACGGGGGAGCCAATTTAAAACCGAGTTGAGAAGAAATTTCTTCTCCCAGAGGGTTGTGAATCTGTGGAATTCTCTGCCCAAGGAAGCAGTTGAGGCTAGCTCATTGAATGTATTCAAATCACAGATAGATAGATTTTTAACCAATAAGGGAATTAAGGGTTATGGGGAGCGGGCGGGTAAGTGGAGCTGAGTCCACGACCAGATCAGCCATGATCTTGTTGAATGGCGGAGCAGGCTCGAAGGGCTAGATGGCCTACTCCTGTTCCTAAATTCTTATGTTCTTATGTTCTTAAAGCAGATGGTTCCGTCAGGATTTGTGGCGACTACAAAGCCACCATCAACCGAGCGTCGCTGCAAGACCAATACCCGCTCCCGAGAGCGGAGGATCTTTTTGCCACGCTGGCAGGTGACAAGCTGTTCACGAAGCTGGACCTCATGACTCAGGAACTGGCTGAAGAATCCAAGCTTCTGACCACCATCACGACGCACAAGGGATTATTTATCTACAACAGGTGTCCGTTTGGCATTCGTTCGGCGGCAGCTATCTTTCAGCGGAACATGGAAAGCTTGCTCAAATCCATTCCTGGAACAATCGTATTCCAAGACGACATCCTTATAACGGATCGAGACACCGGGGAACACCTCCACAACCTTGAGGAGGTGCTACGCCGACTGGACCGGGTAGGCTTGCAACTGAAAAAGGCCAAGTGTGTGTTTTTGGCCCCAGAGGTCGAGTTTTTGGGCAGGAGGGTTGCCGCAGACGGGATCCGGCCCACTGAATCAAAAATGGAGGCAATCCGTCGGGCACCCAGGCCCAGCAACACGTCAGAGTTGCGATCATTCCTGGGACTTTTGAACTATTTTGGGAACTTTCTGCCGAACTTAAGCACATTGTTGGAGCCGTTACACATGCTCCTGTACAAAGGTTGTGAATGGCTGTTGGGGGACTGTCAAGAACGGGCTTTCAATAAGGCAAGGAACCTGCTGTGTTCTAACAAACTGTTGACTTTGTATGACCCCTGTAAAAAACTGGTTTTAACTGGTGATCGCTGAGGCGTGAGTCCGGGGATCAGCAGAGGCCTATAAAAGGCCGCGAGAGGCAGCGGGAGTTCGTGGTCGCTGAGGCGTGAGTCCGGGGATCAGCAGAGGCCTATAAAAGGCCGCGAGAGGCAGCGGGAGTTCGTGGTCGCTGAGGCGTGAGTCCGGGGATCAGCAGAGGCCTATAAAAGGCGTACTTGTGCAGCTACAGGGAGAAGGCAAAAAAGAAGTAGAAAGAAACAGAAAGGTGACGTCACAGCCTAGGGGGTAAGTGATTGGCTGGTGATTGGTGAGTAGTTTTTCTTTTTCTTTTTTATATTAGTTAGTAACTTTTAACATTGCGTTGCCTATTTAAGTGTATTTAAGTGTATCTAAGGGTTAAGTCATGGCAGGAGAGCTCGGTCGGGTGTTATGCTCCTCCTGTACCATGTGGGAACTCAGGGACACTTCCGGTGTCCCTGACGACTACGTGTGCGGGAAGTGTATCCGCCTCAAGCTCCTGACTGTCCGCGTTGCGGAGTTGGAGCTGAGGGTGGATTCACTCTGGAGCATCCACGATGCTGAGAATGACGTGAGTAGCACATGTAGCGAGTTGGTCTTACCGCAGGAGAAGGGTCCACAGCCAGATAGGGAATGGAAGACCAGCAGGAAGAGTAGTGCAAGGAAGGTAGTGCAGGGGTCCCCTGTGGTCATCCCCCTGCAAAACAGATACACCGCTTTGAGTGCTGTTGGGGGGGATGACTCATCAGGGGAGGGCAGCAGCAGCCAAGTTCATGGCACCGTGGCTGGCTCTGCTGCACAGGAGGGCAAGAAAAAGAGTGGGAGAGCGATAGTGATAGGGGATTCAATGGTAAGGGGAATAGATAGGCGTTTCTGTGGCCGCAACCGAGACTCCAGGATTGTATGTTGCCTCCCTGGTGCAAGGGTCAAGGATGTCTCGGAGCGGGTGCAGGACATTCTGAAAAGGGAGGGAGAACAGCCAGTAGTCATGGTGCACATTGGTACCAACGACATAGGTAAAAAAAGGGATGAGGTCCTACGAAACGAATTTAAGAAGCTAGGAGCTAAATTAATAAGTAGGACCTCAAAAGTAGTAATCTTGGGATTGCTACCAGTTCCACGTGCTAGTCAGAGTAGGAATCGCAGGATAGCGCAGATGAATACGTGGCTTGAGCAGTGGTGCAGCAGGGAGGGATTCAAATTCCTGGGGCATTGGAACCGGTTCTGGGGGAGGTGGGACCAGTACAAAGCGGATGGTCTGCACCTGGGCAAGACCAGAACCAATGTCCTAGGGGGAGTGTTTGCTAGTGCTGTTGGGGAGGAGTTAAACTGATATGGCAGGGGGATGGGAACCAATGCAGGGAGACAGAGGGAAACAAAAAGGAGACAAAAGCAAAAGACAGAAAGGAGATGAGGAAAAGTGGAGGGCAGAGAAACCCAAGAAAAAGAACAAAAAGGGCCACTGTACAGCAAAATTCTAAAAGGACAAAGGGTGTTAAAAAAAACAAGCCTGAAGGCTTTGTGTCTTAATGCAAGGAGTATCCGTAATAAGGTGGATGAATTAACTGTGAAAATAGATGTTAACAAATATAATGTGATTGGGATTACGGAGACGTGGCTCCAGGATGATCAGGGCTGGGAACTCAACATCCAGGCGTATTCAACATTCAGGAAGGATAGAATCAAAGGAAAAGGAGGTGGTGTAGCATTGCTGGTTAAAGAGGAGATTAATGCAATAGTTAGGAAAGACATTAGCTTGGATGATGTGGAATCTATATGGGTAGAGCTGCAGAACACCAAAGGGCAAAAAACGTTAGGGGGAGTTGTGTACAGACCTCCAAACAGTAGTAGTGATGTTGGGGAGGGCATCAAACAGGAAATTAGGGGTGCATGCAATAAAGGTGCAGCAGTTATCATGGGTGACTTTAATATGCACATAGATTGGGCTAGCCAAACTGGAAGCAATATGGTGGAGGCGGATTTCCTGGAGTGCATAAGGGATGGTTTTCTAGACCAATATGTCGAGGAACCAACTAGTGGGGAGGCCATCTTAGACTGGGTGTTGTGTAATGAGAGAGGATTAATTAGCAATCTCATTGTGCGAGGCCCCTTGGGGAAGAGTGACCATAATATGGTGGAATTCTGCATTAGGATGGAGAATGAAACAGTTAAGTCAGAGACCATGGTCCAGAACTTAAAGAAGGGTAACTTTGAAGGTATGAGGCGTGAATTGGCTAGGATAGATTGGCGAATGATACTTAAGGGGTTGACTGTGGATGGGCAATGGCAGACATTTAGAGACCCCATGGATGAACTACAACAATTGTACATTCCTGTCTGGCGTAAAAATAAAAAAGGGAAGGTGGCTCAACCGTGGCTATCTAGGGAAATCAGGGATAGTATTAAAGCCAAGGAAGTGGCATACAAATTGGCCAGAAATAGCAGCGAACCCGGGGACTGGGAGAAATTTAGAACTCAGCAGAGGAGGACAAAGGATTTGATTAGGGCAGGGAAAATGGAGTACGAGAAGAAGCTTGCAGGGAACATTAAGGCGGATTGCAAAGGTTTCTATAGGTATGTAAAGAGAAAAAGGTTAGTAAAGACAAACGTAGGTCCCCTGCATTCAGAATCAGGGGAAGTCATAACAGGGAACAAAGAAATGGCGGACCAATTGAACAAGTACTTTGGTTCGTTATTCACTAAGGAGGACACAAACAACCTTCCGGATATAAAAGGGGTCAGAGGGTCTAGTAAGGAGGAGGAACTGAGGGAAATATTTATTAGTCGGGAAATTGTGTTGGGGAAATTGATGGGATTGAAGGCCAATAATTCCCCAGGGCCTGATGGACTGCATCCCAGAGTACTTAAGGAGGTGGTCTTGGAAATAGCGGCTGCATTGACAGTCATTTTCCAACATTCCATTGACTCTGGATCAGTTCCTATCGAGTGGAGGGTAGCCAATGTAACCCCACTTTTTAAAAAAGGAGGGAGAGAGAGAAAACAGGGAATTATAGACCGGTCAGCCTGACATCGGTAGTGGGTAAAATGATGGAATCAATTATTAAGGATGTCATAGCAGCGCATTTGGAAAATGGTGACATGATAGGTTCAAGTCAGCATGGATTTGTGAAAGGGAAATCATGCTTGACAAATCTTCTGGAATTTTTTGAGGATGTTTCCAGTAAAGTGGACAAAGGAGAACCAGTTGATGTGGTATATTTGGACTTTCAGAAGGCTTTCGACAAGGTCCCACATAAGAGATTAATGTGCAAAGTTAAAGCACATGGGATTGGGGGTAGTGTGCTGACATGGATTGAGAACTCGATGTCAGACAGGAAGCAAAGAGTAGGAGTAAATGGGGACTTTTCAGAATGGCAGGCAGTGACTAGTGGGGTACTGCAAGGTTCTGTGCTGGGGCCCCAGCTGTTTACATTGTACATTAATGATTTAGACGAGGGGATTAAATGTAGTATCTCCAAATTTGCGGATGACACTAAGTTGGGTGGCAGTGTGAGCTGCGAGGAGGATGCTATGAGGCTGCAGAGTGACTTGGATAGGTTAGGTGAGTGGGCAAATGCATGGCAGATGAAGTATAATGTGGATAAATGTGAGGTTATCCACTTTGGTGGTAAAAACAGAGACACAGACTATTATCTGAATGGTGACAGATTAGGAAAAGGGGAGGTGCAATGAGACCTGGGTGTCATGGTACATCAGTCATTGAAGGTTGGCATGCAGGTACAGCAGGCAGTTAAGAAAGCAAATGGCATGTTGGCCTTCATAGCGAGGGGATTTGAGTACAGGGGCAGGGAGGTGTTGCTACAGTTGTACAGGGCCTTGGCGAGGCCACACCTGGAGTATTATGTACAGTTTTGGTCTCCTAACTTGAGGAAGGACATTCTTGCTATTGAGGGAGTGCAGCGAAGATTCACCAGACTGATTCCCGGGATGGCGGGACTGACATATCAAGAAAGACTGGATCAACTGGGCTTGTATTCACTGGAGTTCAGAAGAATGAGAGGGGACCTCATAGAAACGTTTAAAATTCTGACGGGGTTAGACAGGTTAGATGCAGGAAGAATGTTCCCAATGTTGGGGAAGTCCAGAACCAGGGGTCACAGTCTAAGGATAAGGGGTAAGCCATTTAGGACCGAGATGAGGAGAAACTTCTTCACCCAGAGAGTGGTAAACCTGTGGAATTCTCTACCACAGAAAGTAGTTGAGGCCAATTCACTAAATATATTCAAAAAGGAGTTAGATGAAGTCCTTACTACTAGGGGGATCAAGGGGTATGGCGAGAAAGCAGGAATGGGGTACTGAAGTTGCATGTTCAGCCATGAACTCATTGAATGGCGGTGCAGGCTAGAACGGCTGAATGGCCTACTCCTGCACCTATTTTTGTATTTTTTTTATGTTTTCTAACGTGCGATGCATCGTCCTACGGGGTTGGGTGTGTGTTACAGCAGGTTAATGACAACGGCCGACTCCAACCGGTGGCTTATGCCTCCAGGTCGCTCTCCCAGGCAGAGCGTGGATACGGCATGGTCGAAAAGGAAGCACTCGCTTGTGTTTACGGTGTGAAAAAAATGCACCAGTACCTTTTCGGTCGACGGTTCGAGCTAGAGATGGACCACAAGCTGTTAACATCCCTGTTGTCTGACAGCAAGGCTGTCAATGCCAATGCGTCACCTCGCATACAGCGATGGGCTCTCACGCTGGCTGCGTATGACTACACCATACGGCACCGAAAATTGCGCTGACGCACTCAGCAGGCTCCCACTGGCCACCACCGAGGGGGCAGGGAGCAAAGCGCTGAGATGGTCATGGCCTTTGAGGCTTTCGACACCGCAGGCTTCCCCATCACAGCCCGCCAGATCAAACTCTGGACCAACAGAGACCCCCTCCTATCCATGATAAAGAAATGTGTCCTGACTGGGGATTGGGCGCCTGCACACAGGGCGTGCCCCGAGGAGGTCAGACCGTTTCAGAGACGGATGGATGAGTTCTCCATCCGAGCCGACTGCCTGCTATGGGGCTGCCGGGTAGTCATGCCCCAGAAAGGAAGGGAAGCGTTCACTGGGGAACTCCACAGTGAGTACTGTGGCATCGTGTTAATGAAGGGCATTGCCCGGTCACATGTATGGTGGCCAGAGATTGACTCAGACCTGGAACATTGGGTTCGCAGGTGCACGACGTGTGCCCAGCTGGGCAATGCCCCCAGGGAGGCCCCAATCAGCCTGTGGCCCTGGCCCACCAGGCCATGGTCACGTATTCACGTAGACTATGCGGGCCCGTTCATGGGGAAAATGTTCCTGATCGTTGTCGATGCGTACTCGATGTAACTGTAACCTTCATGCAACTCCTGTACACGGTACTTATACCCTAGAAATGACACCCTGACCACAGGGGATGAACTTGTGGGAGACACTCCTCACCTGGGTTTCCAAGTATAAAAGGGGAGGTCCCACCCAGGGTCAGCACTCCTTGGTCCTGGGAATAAAGGTTAAGGTTGCGTAGTGACTGTGTCTGCAGTACATGCCTCGTGTGAGTTTGTAGTACGGTGCAGGAACACCACACTCCCCATTTCAAACACCAGGAAAAAATATGGTCTCTTTTCAACTGACACAAGGTAGCACCGCGCGAGAGTAAAGAAAAATGCTGAAAGGAAGGTTCGCGCTACCTCAGCCCACACAACGGCAGATTAACTCACGGATTTCCCTACACCCAACTCCAGTTTTACTCGCCCTGAACAGAAGTTATATCTCCCACTATTTTATTTAATAGTTAAACATGAGATAGGCTGTTGGTTCCGTTGTTCACTGAGATCCCAGATGCCCCATTGCACTCGCTGCACAGTTATCAGCTGAAGGGTGCTGGAATCTAACTAACGCAGTGCACCGTGAGAGTTCTGGCCTATTAACCCTCCGTCTCCACATTAACCCTCCTGACCTGCTGAGTGTTTACAATATTTTCTGTTTAATTTTAAATTTCCAGCATCTGCAGTATTTTGCTTTTTACAAATATAATTAATTTGGATTAACACATGAAAACTGTTCAAATGCAGATGATATTGCAACACTCACAGAAGTGCAAACACATTTTTATAGATGTTAGTGATGTTGAGTTTCACTAACTGACCTTTGCCTGCAGACTAAGGAAATGTTACATTTGTCAAGGAGTTCTCTGCAATGTCAATACATTCTTTACTCATGTATTTGCCAACAACTCCTGCACTTTAAGTGTTCAAGTACGAGGTCCTCAATAAATGTGGGTAGGTCTTCAATGTTTTAAGCAAGTTTGTGACCTTCCCAGCACGTCAGTTTTAAACTCCTGCAATTGCCTGCTGTTTCCTAATGGGTTGTAAAAAGTCAAATAAATAGCCATTCTCTGCATAAATATTTGCTTCCCTGGTACTTTCCCTTGGTGATCATAATAAGGACATAAGAAATAGGAGCAGGACTAGGCCATATGGCTGCTCGAGCCTGCTCTACCATTCAATAAGATCATGTCTGATCATCGACCTCAGCTCCACTTTCCCGCCCTATCCCCATATCCCTTGATTCCCCTAGAGTCCAAAAATCTATCTATCTCAGCCTTGAATATATTCAGAGACTCAGCATCTACAGCCCCCTGGGACAAATAATTCCAAAGATTCACAGCCCTCTGAGTGAAGAAATTCCACCTCATCTCTGTCTTAAATGGCCTACCCCTTATCCTGAGACTGCCCCCTAGTTCTAGACACACTAGCCTGGGGAAAACAACCTCTCAGCATCTACCCAGACAATCTCCTTCAGAATCTTGTATGTTTCAATGAGATCACCTCTCATTCTTCTCAACTACAGAGAGTATAGGCCCATTCTACACATCTCTCATCATAAGACAGCTCTCTCATCCCAGGAATCAATCTAGTGAACCTCCATTGTACCGCCTCCAAGGCAAGTATATCCTTCCTTAGATAAGGAGACCAAAACTGTGCACTACTCCAGCTGTGGTCTCACCAAGGTCCTATACAATTGTAGCAAGACTTCCTTAGTCTTATACTCCCAACCCTCTTGCAATAAAGGACAACATGCCATTTGCCTTCCTTATTGCTTGTGGTACCTGCATGCGAGTTTTCTGTGTTTCTTGCACAAGGACACCCAAATCTCTCCAAACACCAACATTTAAAAGTTTCTCACCATTTAAAAAATATTCTATTTTTTTACTCTTCCTACCAAAGTGAATAACCTCACATTTCCCTACATTATACTCCATCTGCCACTTTACTGCCCACTCACTTAGTCTATCTATATCCCTTTGCAGACGTTTTGTGTTCTCCTCACAGCTTACTGTCCCACCTAGCTTTGTAACGTCAGCAAACTTGGATACATTACACTCAATCCCTTCATCGAGGTCATTAATATAGATTGTAAATAGCTGAGGCCCCAGCACTGATCCTTGAGGCACGCCACTAGTTACAGCCTACCAACCTGAAAAAGACCCGTTTATCACTACTCTCTGTCTTCTGTCCGTTAACCAATCCTCTATCCATGCTTGTACATTACCTCCAATCCCATGAGGCCTTATCTTGTGTAGTAACTTTTTATATGGCACCTCATCGAATGTCTTTTGGAAATCCACTACATCGACTGGTTCCCCTTTATCTACCCTGCGAGTTACATCTTCAAAAAACTCTAATACATTTGTCAAAGACAATTTCCCTTTCATAAAACCATGCTGACTCTGTCTAATCATGTTGTGATTTTCTAAGTGCCCTGATACCACTTCCTTAACAATGGATTCCAGTATTTTCCCGACGACTGATGTCATGCTAACTGGCCTATAGTTCCCTGCTTTCTCTCTCCCTCCTTTCTTGAATAGTTGCAGTTGCTACCTTCCAGTCTGCTGGGACCGTTCTAGAATTTAGGGAATTTTGAAAGATCAAAACCAATGCATCCACTATCTCTGCAGCCACCTCTTTTAGAATCCTAGGATGTAGCCCGTCGAAGGAATTTGTTGACTTTTGGTCCTATTAGTTTCTCTAGTACTTTTTCTCTACTTATATTAATTACATTAAGTTCCTCACCCTCATTCGACCCTTGGTTCCCCACCATTTTAGGTATACTTTTTGTGGCTTCTACTGTGAAGACAGATACAAAATATTTGTTTAGCGTTTCTGCCATTTCCTTATTCCCCATAACAATTTCTCCTGCCGCAGCCTCGAAGAAACCAATGTTTACTTTTGCTACTCTTCCTTTTTACATACATGTAGAAGCTCTTACAATCTGTTTTTATATTTCTTGCTAGATTTCTCTCATAGTCTATTTTTATCAATTTTTGGTCATCCTTTGCTAGTTTCTGAAAGTCTCCCAAACCTCAGGCTTACTACTATTCTTCGCAACATTATAAATTTCTTCTTTCAATCTAATGCTATCCTTAACTTCTTTACTTAGTCACGGATGGATCATTTCTCCTGTGTAGTTTTGGAATGTACTTTTGTTGAGAATTAAGAAATGTTTCTTTAAATACCAACCACTGTTTATCTACTGCTATATCTTTTAATCTTTTTCCAATCTACCTCGACCAATTCGCCCTTCATACCTATGTAATTGGCTTTATTTAAGTTTATGACTCTAGTTTCGGACTGAGGCAAGTCACTCTCAAACGAAATGTGAAATTCTATCGTATTATAATTACTGTGCCCCAGAGGATCTTTTATTATGAGATTGCTAATTAACTCTGTCTCATTATACAATACAAGATCTAAAATAGCCTGTTCGCTGGTTGGTTCCATGATGTCCCGAATGCATTCCATGAACTTGTCCTCCACACTACCTTTACCAATTTGATTTGGTATACCTATATGAAGATTAAAGTCCCCCATGATCCTTTGTTACAAGCTCCTACTATTTCTTGATTAATGTTCTGTCCACTGGTATAAGCTACTGGTGGAATTCTGCATTAGGATGGAGAATGAAACAGTTAATTCAGAGACCATGGTCCAGAACTTAAAGAAGGCTAACTTTGAAGGTATGAGGCATGAATTGGCTAGGATAGATTGGCAAATTATACTTAAGGGGTTGACTGTGGATGGGCAATGGGCAATGGCAGACATTTAGAGACCGCATGGATGAACTACAACAATTGTACATTCCTGTCTGGTGTAAAAATAAAAAAGGGAAGGTGGCTCAACCGTGGCTATCAAGGGAAATCAGGGATAGTATTAAAGCCAAGGAAGTGGTATACAAATTGGCCAGAAATAGCAGCGAACCCGGGGACTGGGAGAAATTTAGAACTCAGCAGAGGAGGACAAAGGGTTTGATTAGGGCAGGGAAAATGGAGTACGAGAAGAAGCTTGCAGGGAACATTAAGACGGATTGCAAAAGTTTCTATAGATATGTAAAGAGAAAAAGGTTAGTAAAGACAAACGTAGGTCCCCTGCAGTCAGAATCAGGGGAAGTCATAACGGGGAACAAAGAAATGGCGGACCAATTGAACAAGTACTTTGGTTCGGTATTCACTAAGGAGGACACAAACAACCTTCCGTATATAAAAGGGGTCGGAGGGTCTAGTAAGGAGGAGGAACTGAGGGAAATCCTTATTAGTCGGGAAATTGTGTTGGGGAAATTGATGGGATTGAAGGCCGATAAATCCCCAGGGCCTGATGGACTGCATCCCAGAGTACTTAAGGAGGTGGTCTTTGAAATAGTGGATGCAATTACAGTCATTTTCCAACATTCCATTGACTCTGGATCAGTTCCTATGGAGTAGAGGGTAGCCAATGTAACCCTACTTTTTAAAAAAGGAGGGAGAGAGATAACAGGGAATTATAGACCGGTCAGCCTGACATCGGTAGTGGGTAAAATGATGGAATCAATTATTAAGGATGTCATAGCAGTGCATTTGGAAAGAGGTGACATGATAGGTCCAAGTCAGCATGGATTTGTGAAAGGGAAATCATGCTTGACAAATCTTCTGGAATTTTTTGAGGATGTTTCCAGTAGAGTGGACAAGGGAGAACCAATTGATGTGGTATATTTGGACTTGCAGAAGGCGTTCGACAAGGTCCCACACAAGAGATTAATGTGCAAAGTTAAAGCACATGGGATTGGGGGTAGTGTGCTGACATGGATTGAGAACTCGTTGTCAGACAGGAAGCAAAGAGTAGGAGTAAATGGGGACTTTTCAGAATGGCTGGCAGTGACTAGTGGGGTACCGCAAGGTTCTGTGCTGGGGCCCCAGCTGTTTACACTGTACATTAATGATTTAGACGAGGGGATTAAATGTAGTATCTCCAAATTTGCAGATGACACTAAGTTGGGTGGCAGTGTGAGCTATGTGAGGAGGATGCTATGAGGCTGCAGAGCGACTTGGATAGGTTAGGTGAGTGGGCAAATGCATGGCAGATGAAGTATAATGTGTATAAATGTGAGGTTATCCACTTTGGTGGTAAAAACAGAGAGACAGACTATTATCTGAATGGTGACAGATTAGGAAAAGGGGAGATGCAAAGAGACCTGGGTGTCATGGTACATCAGTCATTGAAGGTTGGCATGCAGGTACAGCAGGCGGTTAAGAAAGCAAATGGCATGTTGGCCTTCATAGCGAGGGGATTTGAGTACAGGGGCAGGGAGGTGTTGCTACAGTTGTACAGGGCCTTAGTGAAGCCACACTGGAGTATTGTGTACAGTTTTGGTCTCCTAACCTGAGGAAGGACATTCTTGCTATTGAGGGAATGCAGCGAAGGTTCACCAGACTGATTCCCGGGATGGCGGGACTGACCTATCAAGAAAGACTGGATCAACTGGGCTTGTATTCACTGGAGTTCAGAAGAATGAGAGGGGACCTCATAGAAACGTTTAAAATTCTGACGGGGTTAGACAGGTTAGATGCAGGAAGAATGTTCCCAATGTTGGGGAAGTCCAGAACCAGGGGACACAGTCTAAGGATAAGGGGTAAGCCATTTAGGATCGAGATGAGGAGAAACCTCTTCACCCAGAGAGTGGTGAACCTGTGGAATTCTCTATCACAGAAAGTTGTTGAGGCCAATTCACTAAATATATTCAAAAAGGAGTTCGATGAAGTCCTTACTACTAGGGGGATCAAGGGGTAAGGCGAGAAAGCAGGAATGGGGTACTGAAGTTGCATGTTCAGCCATGAACTCATTGAATGACGGTGCAGGCTAGAAGGGCCGAATGGCCTACTCCTGCACCTATTTTCTATGTTTCTATGTTTCTACTGTTAGGGGACCTATATACTACTCCCACCAGTGTTTTCTGCCCCTTGTTATTCCTTAGCTCCGCCCATACTGGTTCTACTTCCTGATCTTCCGAGCCAAGATCCTTTCTCTCTACTGTCCTTATGTCATCCTTTATTATTAGGGCTGTTATGTATGCATTAAAGGTACAAACTGAGTACTGTTTAACTAAACAAGGTGCAACCTTCACTCTGCTTTATTACGGCCCAAAGTGCCTGACCAAATGGCTGGCCTTTTATACCAGAGCAGTACCATGTGCGTGCTGCTCAGTGGCCTCCAACAATTACACCATCTGGTGGCTACAAACAGCATGTACATACATGACAATACCCTTCTCTGAGATCTTATCACAGTCTTTCACAGGTTGAGACGGTCCCAGGTTGACCATCTCAGTTCGATTCCGGCCTTGGGTGAGTGTGCGGGGTCTGTTGTGGCTGGTGGCTGGATGACTGACTTGTTGGAGGTGGCAGTGGCCATGTCAGGAATTGCAAGTCCATTTTTATTGACCAAGTCCGTAATGGAAATTCTGGGTTCACTGATGACCCTTGAGTCCACTGAAGGCTGCTGGTAGGTTGGTTGGTCGGCTTCAGCTTTGTTTGATCCATGTATTTCCTGCAAGTTTGCCCATTCTTGAGCTAAATAACAAATACTCTGTTGCCCCCCCCTTGGCCATGACCGTATCAGCGATCCACTTGGGACCCTGACCATAATTCAACACATATACAGGATCATTAACAGAAATCTAGCGGAACACAGTTGCACGATCGTGGTACCCTTGTTGACTCTGTCTTCTGTATTCAACATGATTACTTAAATCCAGGAGTACAAGAGATAACTTGGTCTTAAGACCTCTTTTCATCATGAATTCAGCAGGCAAGACGCCTGTGAGTGTGTGGGGTCTTGTCCTGTAACTCAGCAGTATGCAAGACAAGCGGGTCTGCAGTGATCCTTGGGTTACTCTCCTCATGCTTTGCTTGATCATTTGTACTGCACGTTCTGCTTGCCCATTGGACGCAGGCTTGAACAGAGCTGACCTTACATGTTTTATGCCATTAAGTTTTACAAACTCCTGAAACTCCTGACTGGTGAAGCGCGACCCATTGTCGCTCACCACAATGTCAGGCAGACCATGTGTCGCGAACATGACATTGGGATTCTCTATGGTTGCCGTGGACGTACTGGATGATATGATTATGCATTCTATCCACTTCGAATAAGCATCCACCACCACTAAAAACATCTTGCCCAGGAAGGGACCTGCAAAATCTACATGGATCCTGGGCCAAGGTTTGGATGGTCATGACCACAGAATCAGCAGCGATTCCGCTGGTGCTTTGCTGAGCTGCATGCAGGTGTTGCACTGATGCATGTATGCTTCCAGCTCAGAATCAATTCCTGGCCACCATACGTGGGACCTGGCGATGGCCTTCATCATCACTATACCAGGATGTGTGCTGTGTAACTCACCCACAAACTTCTCTCTCCTTTTCTTAGGCATTACAACTCGATTGCCCCACAATATGCAATCTGCTTGAATAGACAGTTCGTCCTTGCAACGAATGTACGGTTTGGCCTCCTCGCACATTTGCTTAGGTATGGCAGACCAATCCCCTTTGAGGATGCAACCCTTTACCACCGATAATATCGGGTCCTGACTGGTCCAGGTCTTAACTTGTTGAGCCGTGACAGGGGGTACCTTCACTCTCAAAAGCATCCATGATTAACATTAAATCTGCTGGTTGTGGCGTTTCCACCTCCGCAACCGGCTCAAAGCATCGGCACAATTCTCTGTGCCAGGTCTGTGGCGAATGACATAATCATAGGCAGATAATGTCAGAGTCCACCTTTGGATGTGGGATGAAGCGTTGGTGTTGATACTTTTGCTCTCGGAAAACAACGAAATGAGCGGCTTGTAATCGGTCTCTAATTCAAATCTCAGACCGAACAGGTATTGATACATCTTTTTAACACCATACACACACGCTAAAGCTTCTTTTTCTACCATACCATAGGCTCTTTCTGCTTTAGACAAACTTTTGGATGCATACGCGACAAGTTGAAGTTTCCCCGACTCATTGGCTTGTTGTAACACGCAACCAATTTCATATGATGAGGCGTCACAGGCCAAAACTAAACGTTTACATGGGTCATAATGTAACAGCAGCATGTTCGAGCAAAGCAGATTGGTGGCTTTCTCGAAAGCTCTGTCTTACAATGTGCCCCACACCCAGTTGTCGCCTTTTCTCAATAGCATGTGTAGTGGTTCAAGTAAGGTGCTCAATTTAGGTATGAAATTACCAAAGTAGTTGAGTAGACCCAGGAACGAATGCAGCTCCGTCACGTTCTGCGGCTTGGATGCATTCTTGATGGCTTTGGTTTTTACGTCAGTAGGTCTGATGCCATCAGCGGCGATTTTCCTCCCGAGGAATTCGTCCTCCGGTGCCATGAAGACGCACTTCGAGCGTTTAAGTCTGAGTCCCACTCAGTCCAAACACAGTAGGACCTCTTCCAGGTTATTCAGATGTTCCTTGGAGTCACGACCGAGGATGTCATCTTGGAACACGACGGTTCTGGGAACGGACTTCAGTAGACTTTCCATATTCCTCTGGAATATTGCTGCAGCTGAGCGAATTCCAAACAGGCACCTGTGGTAGATAAACAGTTCTTTGTGCGTGTTAATGCACGTAAGTCTATTCGACGTCTCAACCAACTCCTGTGTCATATAAGCCGACGTCAAGTCCAGTTTTGTGAACAACTTCCCTCTGGCGAGCGTCGCAAACAAGTCATCAGTCTTCGGTAACGGGTACTGATCTTATTTCGAAACCCTGTTGATCATAGCCTTGTAGCCTCCACAGATTCTGACTGCCATCACTTTTCAACACAGGAACAATGGGGCTGGCCCATTCATTAAATTTGACCAGTGACATGATCCCTTCACGCTGGAGTCTGTCCAGTTCAATTTCGACCTTCTCCCTAATCATATACGGCACTGCCCGAGCTTTATGATGGACGGGTCTTCCATCTGAGTCCACGTGGATCTGTACCTTGGCTCCCTTGAAGTTGCCGATACCCGGTTCAAACAGCGAGGGAAACTTGCTCTCTACTTGGGCACGTGTCTTCCTCTGATGACAAGGCCTTTATGACGTTCCAGTTGCATCTGATTTTTTTCCAACCAGCTCCTGCCGAGCAGCGTTGGGCCATTGTTTGGAACAATCCATAGCGATATCTCGTGAACCGCACCGTTATACGACACATTAATTTGTGCACTGCCAATCACTTTTATCAGTTCTTTGGTATAGGTGCGCAGCTTGGCATTAACAGGGCTCAGCCTGGGCCTCACAGTCTTAGTATCCCACAGCTTATTAAATGCCCTCTCATTCATGATCGATTGACTCGCTCCTGTGACCATTCCATCAACACCGGTATCCCGGTAAATTTCACATTAATCAAAATTGGTTTACTCTTGGTTATGAAGGAGTACAGTCCATACACTTCCTCTTCTAGCATCTCTGATTGCGTATCCGGATCTGTGCTAGTCTGACTCTCATCCTCCACGTGTTGTGTCGCAGTTCGCTTGCTCATCGCAGATAGCCTTTTCACTTATGTTGCTTAAATCAGCACTGCTGGTGCCGATGATTTCCCCTGCAACGCCAACGCGGAGAAGTCGGATACATTCCCATTGCCGGACTTTGGGCAGCCACAGGTTTCGCGAACGCAGCCCGATAGGCCCTGCCATGTGCCGCTCTGCCGAACGGCGAATCAATCACATTTACCGTACTTGCCGAGGTTCAGTTCTTCACCGCTATTTGCTTTAGACTACCGGCGTGGTCATACATGATTGAGTGATCTTCATGGCCCTTTTTAAATCCAACTCCTCCACCGGCAGAAGTTTGCGCAGGATCACCTCGTGGTTGATACCGATAACAAATAAGTCCCGCAGCACGTCTGCCAACACCGTCCCGAACTTGCACTGTCCCGCTAGACGTCTCAGGTCGACAACAAATTCCGCCGCGCTCTGGCCCTCCGATCGAACGTGTGTATAAAACTTGTATCTCGAGATGATGATGCCGTCGTCTGGCTTGAGGTGCTCCCGTACCAATGTACACAACTCCTCGCATGTTTTCTCTGTTGGATCACTAGGCATGAGTAGATTCTTTATCAGACCATAGATCTTTGAACCGTGCACAGTGAGGAACACGGCCCAGCGCTGATCTGCCTCGTTGACCCCCTTCATTTTGTTGACCATGAAGTACTGGTTCAAACGGCTCGCAAAGTCTGCCCAATCTTCTCCTTCCACAAATCGCTCTAAAGATTCAATTGTGCTTGTTACATATGAATAAAGAGTCTGACTGGATACTGTGAGCTCAAAGTAAAGTGTGACCTTAGTCTTTTATTGCAGGTCTCCAGAGTGCCTCTCCAGCCTGTGAGGCCTCTTTAAGTACCTGTGCTTCCAAGGGATTGTAGATCCCTTGGGACTCCAGCAGATGAACCCTCTGGTGGCTGTACAAAGTATATACAAGTTTACATACATAACAGTGCTCATTTTGCAAACAAAGGTTCTTGTATTCTCGTCGCCAAATGTTATGTATGCAATAAAGGTACAAACTGAGTACTGTCTAACTGAACAAGGTACAATCTTAGCTCTGCTTTATTACGACCCAAAGTGCCTGACTCTCAAAATGGCTGGCCTTTTATACCTGAGCAGCACCATGTGCGTGCTGCTCAGTGGCCTCCAACAATGACACCATCTGGTGGCTACAAACAGCCTGGGCAATGACATGGGCTAAACCCCGCCCCCCACTGCCCCTTCCCAGGGCTTCCCCGCGCCCCCCCCCCCCCCCCCGCCTTTACCATTCTGCCTGCCTTTTCAAAACATCAAGTACCCTGGAACATTTAGTTCCCAACCTTGGTCACCTTGCAACCACGTCTCTGTAATGGCTATTAGATCAAACCCATTTATCTCTATTTGTGCCACTAGTTTGTCTGTCTTGTTACGTATGCTCCATGCATTCAGATAACGAGCCTTTTATTTAATTTCTTTGCCATTAGTCCCTGCTTTATCTTATTCTCTGCTGCACTGCTACCATTAAACTCTCTGTCCCTTCCTGTCACACTACTTATTTTTACCCAAATCGCTACACTGCTCTATTGTATTGATCTTTGTCTTTAGCTATCTAGATTTCCCCTCACCTGATCCCCCCGCTTCTCCCCCCCACCCCCATTTTTTAGTTTAAAGCCCTATCTATAGCCCTAGTTGTTCAATTCACTAGGATGCTGGTCCCAGCCCAGTTTAGGTGGAGCCCGTCCCGACGGAACAGCTCCCTCTTTCCCCAGTGCTGGTGCCAGTCCCCATGAATTGAATTCCCTTCCACCCACACCACTCTTTAAGCCACGCATTTAACTCTCTGATCTGTTTGACCCAATGCCAATTTGCACGTGGCTCAGGTAGTAATCCAGAGTTATTACCCTTGAGCTTCTGCCTATTAATTTAGACCCTAGCTCCTCAAACCCCCTCAGCAGATCCTCATTGTTAGTTTTGCCTATGTCATTGGTTCCTACATGGATCACAACAATTGGATCTTCTCCCCGCTCCCTCCCCCTCCCTCCAAGTTCTTCTTCAGCCGCGAGGAGATATCTTTAACTCTAGCACCGGACAGGCAACACAACCTCCGGAACTCCCTGTTGCGGTTGCAGTGAACAATATCTTCCCCTGACTACACTGTGATGGGTACTTCTTGTTGTCCACTTACTAATCATAGAATAGAAACATAGAAGTGCTGGCCAACAAGAGGCTTTCCAGCCTAATCCCACTTTCCAGCTCTAGGTCCATAACCCTGCAGGATTCATGAAGGGGAAATTATGCTTAACTAATTTACTGGAATTCTTGGAGGATATAATGAGCATGGTGGATAGAGGTGTACTGATGGATGTGGTGTATTTAGATTTCCAAAAGGCATTCGATAAGGTGCCACACAAAAGGTTACTGCAGAAGATAAAGGTACGCGGAGTCAGAGGAAATGTATTAGCATGGATCGAGAATTGGCTGGCTAACAGAAAGCAGAGAGTCGGGGTAAATGGGTCCTTTTCGGGTTGGAAATCGGTGGTTAGTGGTGTGCCACAGGGATCGGTGCTGGGACCACAACTGTTTACAATATACATAGATGACCTGGAAGAGGGGACAGAGTGTAGTGTAACAAAATTTGCAGATGACACAAAGATTAGTGGGAAAGCGGGTTGTGTAGAGGACACAGAGAGGCTGCAAAGAGATTTAGATAGGTTAAACGAATGGGCTAAGGTTTGGCAGATGGAATACAATGTCGGAAAATGTGAGGTCATCCACCTTGGGAAAAAAAACAGCAAAAGGGAATATTATTTGAATGGGGAGAAATTACAACATGCTGCGGTGCAGAGGGACCTGGGGGTCCTTGTGCATGAATCCCAAAAAGTTAGTTTGCAGGTGCCGCAGGTAATCAGGAAGGCGAATGGAATGTTGGCCTTCATTGTGAGAGGGATGGAGTACAAAAGCAGGGAGACCCTGCTGCAACTGTATAGGGTATTGGTAAGGCCGCACCTGGAGTACTGCATGCAGTTTTGGTCACCTTACTTAAGGAAGGATATACTAGCTTTGGAAGGGGTACAGAGACGATTCACTAGGCTGATTCCAGAGATGAGGGGGTTACCTTATGATGATAGATTGAGTAGACTGGGTCTTTACTAGTTGGAGTTCAGAAGGATGAGGGGTGATCTTATAGAAACATTTAAAATAATGAAAGGGATAGACAAGATAGAGGCAGAGAGGTTGTTTCCACTGGTGGGGGAGACTAGAACTAGGGGGCACAGCCTCAAAATACGGGGGAGCCAATTTAAAACCGAGTTGAGAAGGAATTTCTTCTCCCAGAGGGTTGTGAATCTGTGGAATTCTCTGCCCAAGGAAGCAGTTGAGGCTAGCTCATTGAATCTATTTAAATCACAGATAGATAGATTTTTAACCAATAAGGGAATTAAGGGTTATGGGGAACGGGCGGGTAAGTGGAGATGAGTCCACAGCCAGATCAGCCATGATCTTGTTGAATGGCGGAGCAGGTTCGAGGAGTTAGATGGCCTACTCCTGTTACTAATTCTTATGTTCTTATGTTACAGCACTTCAAGTGCACATCCAAGTACTTTTTAAATGTGGTGAGGGTTTCTGCCTCTACCACCCTTTTAGGCAATGAATTCCAGACCCCCACAACCTCTGTGAAGAAATTTCCCCTCAAACCCCCTCTAAACCTTCTACCAATTACTTTAAATTTATGCCCCTGGTTGTTGACCCATCTGCTAAGGGAAATATGCCCTTTCTATTCACTATACCCCATATATATATCGACGAGGAGGTTCAACACCGCCTCCAGTGCGCCAGCGCAGCCTTTGGCCGCTTGAGGAAAGGAGTGTTCGAAGATTAGGACCTCAAATCTGCCACCAAGCTCATGGTCTACAGAGCTGTAGTGATACCCGCCCTTCTGTATGGCTCAGAGACGTGGACCATAAACAGTAGACACCTCAAATCGCTGAAGAAATACCACCAACGATGTCTCTGCAAGATCTTGCAAATCCCCTGGGAGGACAGACACACCAATGTTAGCGTCCTCGATCAGGCCCACATCCCCACCATCGAAGCACTGACCACACTCGATCAGTTCCATTGGGCGGGCCACATTGTTCGCATGCCTGACACAAGACTCCCAAAGCAAGCGCTGTACTCAGAACTCCTACACGGCAAGCGAGCCCAAGGTGGGCAGAGAAAATGTTTCAAGGACACCCTCAAAGCTCCTTAATAAAATGCAACATCCCCACCAACACTTGGGACTCCCTGGTCAAAGACTGCCCTGGGTGGAGGAGATGTATCCGGGAGGGTGCTGAGCACCTCGAGTCTCGTCGCCGAGAGCATGCAGAAAACAGGCGCAGGCAGCGGAAGGAGCGTGCGGCAAACCAGTCCCACCCTCCCCTTCCCTCAACCACTGTCTGTCCCACCTGTGACAGAGACTGTAGTTCCCGTATTGGACTGTTCAGTCACCTAAGAACTCACTTTTAGAGTGGAAGCAAGTCTTCCTCGATTCCGAGGGACTGCCTATGATGATCCACTATATCTCGGCCCCTCATAATTTTATACACCTCAATGAGGTCTCCACTCAGCCTCCTCTGTTCCAAGGAAAACAAATCCAGCCTATCCAATCTGTCGTCATAGCTAAGATTCTCCACTCCCGGCAACATCCTCGTAAATCTCCTCTGTACCCTCTCCAGTGCAATAACGTCCTTCCTGTAATGCGGTGACCAGAACCAGCTGTGGCCTAACCAGTGTTTTATACAGTTCAAGCATAACTCCCTTGCTCTTATATTCTGTTCCTCGCATATAAAGACAAGCATTCTGTGCCTTCTTAACCATCTTATCTTCCTGGCCTGCTACCTTCAAGGATCTGTGGACATGTACTCCCAGGTCCTTTTGTTCCTCTACACTTCTCAGTGTCCTATCATTTAATGTGTATTACCTTTCCTTGTTAGCCCTCCCCAAATGCATTACCTCATACTTCTCCGGATTAAATTCCATTTGCCACAGTTCTGCCCATCTGACCAGTTGGTTGATATCTTCCTGCAGTCCGCAACTTTCTTCATTATCAACCACACAGCCGATTTTAATATCATCTGCAAAGTTCTTAATCATACCCCCTATATTCAAGTCTGGATAATAATAACTTTTATTTATAAAGTGCCTTTAACGTAGTAAAACATCCCAAGGTGCTTCACAACAATTTTACAACAGTTAGATATTGACCATTGAGGGAGAGAGAGAAAAAGCGTGAGAAGGAAGTGTAAAAGGAGGTTAAAGGCTTGGGTCCGAAGTGGCAGCCAAAATGCAGACGCAGATAGACACGGGCGAAAAAACTAAAAAAAATGAAATTCAAATAACATTATAAAGAATATAATAAGAGGTATACAATAGTAAAATCAGTATAATAAAGATTAATTATAATTAAACAAAATTAAATAATATATAGCATAATTATAAATTAAGTTAAAATTATAAAATCAGCAATTGAATCAAATTAAATCAGTTATTAGATTTCTTTAAGATTCATTCTCTGTCCAGTGATTCAATTAATATGGAAGAACCAATCACTGTCATTGATACCACAAAAAGCAAGGGACCTAGTACTGAGCCCTGCAATCACAAAAGCACCTATCAACCATTACCCTTTGTTTCCTGCCTCTGAGCCAATTTTGGCTCCAACTTGCTACTTTGCCCTGGATCCAATGGGCTTTTACTTTCATGACCAGTCTGCCATGTGGGACCTTATCAAAAGCTTTGCTAAAATCCATATACACTACATCATACGCACGGCCCTCATCAACTCCCCTGGTTACCTCCTCGAAAAATTCAATCAAATTTGTCAGACATGACCTTCCCTTAACAATCTTCACTACTCTTCCTGGTAACCACTTTAACCATTTATGGTGATGGTTCTTCACTCTAATCGTCTGATTCAATTTCATACTTCTCTCTCTTACTCTACCTCTATCATGATTCTCTTTCTGTCTTAATTGTTTCTCTTCTGACTGTGCCAAGTTTGGCTTTAACAACAAGAACCTGGTTCGTGGCTGTTGTTTGAAAAACAACTCTGCTGGTGTTCTACCAGTAGTTGTATAAGGAGTATTACAATAAGTTGTTGTGTCCTTAGATGCTTTAACAATGACTCCACGAGGCAGTGTGTTGTACTTGAACAGTCATGACCTTAGTCCTTTTATTAGTTAACTCCAGAGTGAGGATCACACCTGGTGGCCTGCCTTTTATACTAGGCCAGGCAGACCTGTACAGGTAACCTACGAGTCTCCCACTGCTGTGCCCTCTGGTGGCACACCTTGAAATAGTACAACAGTGGCCATGTAAGATACATGACATAAGTAATCAGAAAATTTGCTAGTTTGTGGTCCAACAACAACTGCCGTTTCTTTGGATTTGGATCCAATATATGCTGATCAGGGCACGTTTCACAATTTGTACTGTGCACTCTGCTGCACCATTTGAAGCAGGGTAGTACAGTGGAACCTTGCTATCTTTCACACTGTTTCTGCTCATGAACTGCGCAAATTCTTCTGAACAAAATTGCGGCAGATTATCAGACACAATTTCTTCTGAGAGGTCATATGAAGAAAACAATTTTTGCAAATTGTCTAGTGTTGTACTTGTTATTTTCTGCATTGGAAACACCTCTACCGCATGAGATCCAAGTCTAAGTGGCAAGTTGGATCCTAAATTGGCTCAGAGGCAGGAAGCATAGGGTAATGGGTGATGGGTGTTTTTGTGACTGGAAGGCTGTATCCAATGGTGTTCCACAGGGCTCAGTGCTGCATACCTTGCTTTTTGTGGCATATATCAATGACTTGGACTTGAATGTTGGGGGTATGATTAAGAAGGGCGGTAGAGGCAGAAACTCTCAACACATTTAAAAAATACTTGGATGTGCATTTCAAGTGCCGTAACCTACACGGCTACGGACCAAGAGCTGGAAAGTGGGATTAGGCTGGATGGAAACAGAAACATAGAAAATACGTGCAGGAGCAGGCCATTCGGCCCTTCAAGCCTGCACCGCCATTCAATTTGATCATGGCTGATCATGCAACTTCAGTACCCCACTCCCGCCTTCTCTCCATACCCCCTGATCCCCTTAGCCATTAGGGCCACATCTAACTCCCTCTTAATATATCCAACGAACTGGACTCAACAACTTTCTGTGGTAGAGAATTCCACAGGTTCACCACTCTCTGGGTGAAAAAGTTTCTCCTCACCTCGGACCTATATAGCTTACCCCTTATCCTTAGTCTGTGACCCCTGGTTCTGAACTTCACCAACATCGGGAACATTCTTCCTACATCTAACCTGTCCAGTCCCGTCATAATTTTACTTGTTTCTATGAGATCTCCCCTCATTCTTCTAAATTCCAGTGAGTATAAGCCTAGCCGATCCAGTCTTTCTTAATATGCCAGTCCTGCCATCCCGGGAATTAGTCTGGAGAACCTTCGCTGCACTCCCTCAATAGCAAGCACATCCTTCCTCAGATTAGGAGACCAAAACTGCACACAATACTCAAGGTGTGGTCTCCCCAAGGCCCTGTACAACTGCAGTAAGACCTCCTTGCTCCTATACTCAAATCCTCTCGCTATGAAAGCCAGCATGCCATTTGCTTTCTTTACTACCTGCTGTACCTGCATGCCTACCTTCAATGACTGATGTAACATGACACCCAGGTCTCGTTGCACCTCCCCTTTTACTAATCTGTCACCATTCAGATAATAATCTACCTTCCTGTTTTTGCCACCAAACTGGATAACCTCACATTTATCCACATTGGGCAAATGGATGGCAGATGCAGTATATTCACCTAACCTGTCCAAGTCACCCTGCAGCCTCATGGCATCCTCCTCACAGCTCACACTGCTACCCAGTTTAGTGTCATCTGCAAACTTGAAGATATTACGTTCAATTCCTTCGTCTAAATCATTAATGTATATTGTAAATAGCTGGGGTCCCAGCACTGAACCTTGCGGCACCCCACTAGTCACTGCCTGCCATTCTGAAAAGGACCCGTTTATTCCCACTCTTTGCTTCCTGTCTGTCAACCAAGTTCTCTATTCACGTCAATACATTACCTCCAATACCATGTGCCTTAATTTTGTACACTAATCTCTTGTGTGGTACCTTGCCAAAAGCCTTTTGAAAGTCCAAATACACCACATTCACTGGTTCTTGCTTTATCCACTGTACTAGTTACATCCTCAAGAAACTCGAAGATTTGTCAAGCATGATTTCCCTTTCATAAATTCATGCTGACTTGGACCGATCCTATCACTGCTTTCCAAATGTGCTGCTATTATATCTTTAATAATTGATTGCAGCATTTTCCCCACCACTGATGTCAGGCTAACCGGTCTATAATTCCCTGTTTTCTCTCTCCCTCCTTTTTTTAAAAGTGGGGTTACATTAGCTACCCTCCAATCCATAGGTACTGATCCAGAGTCCATGGAATTTTGGAAAATGACCACCAATGCATCTACTATTTCTAGGGCCACTTCCTTAAGTACTCTGGGATGCAGACTATCAGGCCCTGGGGATTTATCGGACTTCACTCCCATCAGTTTTGCTAACACCATTTCCTGACACATCCAGGGGTATTCAACATTCAGGAAGGATAGAATAAAAGGAAAAGGAGGTGGGGTAGCATTGCTGGTTAAAGAGGAGATTAATGCAATAGTTAAGAAAGACATTAGCTTGGATGATGTGGAATCTATATGGGTAGAGCTGCAGAACACTAAAGGGCAAAAATCGTTAGTGGGAGTTGTGTACAGACCTCCAAACAGTAGTAGTGATGTTGGGGAGGGCATCAAACAGGAAATTAGGAGTGCATGCAATAAAGGTGCAGCAGTTATAATGGGTGACTTTAATATGCACATAGATTGGGCTAGCCAAACTGGAAGCAATACGGTGGAGGAGGATTTCCTGGAATGCATAAGGGATGGTTTTCTAGACCAATATGTCGAGGAACCAACTAGTGGGGAGGCCATCTTAGACTGGGTGTTGTGTAATGAGAGAGGATTAATTAGCAATCTCATTGTGCGAGGCCCCTTGGGGAAGAGTGACCATAATATGGTGGAATTCTGCATTAGGATGGAGAATGAAACAGTTAATTCAGAGACCATGGTCCAGAACTTAAAGAAGGGTAACTTTGAAGGCATGAGGCATGAATTGGCTAAGATAGATTGGCTAATGATACTTAAGGGGTTGACTGTGGATGGGCAATGGCAGACATTTAGAGACCGCATGGATGAATTACAACAATTGTACATTCCTGTCTGGCGTAAAAATAAAAAAGGGAAGGTGGCTCAACCGTGGCTATCTAGGGAAATCAGGGATAGTATTAAAGCCAAGGAAATGGCATACAAATTGGCCAGAAATAGCAGCGAACCTGGGGACTGGGAGAAATTTAGAACTCAGCAGAGGAGGACAAAGGGTTTGATTAGGGCAGGGAAAATGGAGTACGAGAAGAAGCTTGCAGGGAACATTAAGGCGGATTGCAAAAGTTTCTATAGGTATGTAAAGAGAAAAAGGTTAGTAAAGACAAACGTAGGTCCCCTGCAGTCAGAATCAGGGGAAGTCATAACGGGGAACAAAGAAATGACAGACCAATTGAACAAGTACTTTGGTTCGGTATTCACTAAGGAGGACACAAACAACCTTCTGGATATAAAAGTGGTCAGAGGGTCTATTAAGGAGGAGGAACTGAGGGAAATCTTTATTAGTCGGGAAATTGTGTTGGGGAAATTGATGGGATTGAAGGCCGATAAATCCCCAGGGCCTGATGGACTGCATCCCAGAGTACTTAAGGAGGTGGCCTTGGAAATAGCGGATGCATTGACAGTCATTTTCCAACATTCCATTGACTCTGGATCAGTTCCTATCGAGTGGAGGGTAGCCAATGTAACCCCACTTTTTAAAAAAGGAGGGAGAGAGAAAGCAGGGAATTATAGACCGGTCAGCCTGACCTCAGTAGTGGGTAAAATGATGGAATCAATTATTAAGGATGTCATAGCAGCGCATTTGGAAAATGGTGACATGATAGGTCCAAGTCAGCATGGATTTGTGAAAGGGAGATCATGCTTGACAAATCTTCTGGAACTTTTTGAGGATGTTTCCAATAAAGTGGACAAAGGAGTACCAGTTGATGTGGTATATTTGGACTTTCAGAAGGCTTTCGACAAGGTCCCACACAGGAGATTAATGTGCAAAGTTAAAGCACATGGGATTGGGGGTAGTGTGCTGACGTGGATTGAGAACTGGTTGTCAGACAGGAAGCAAAGAGTAGGAGTAAATGGTTACTTTTCGGAATGGCAGGCAGTGACTAGTGGGGTACCGCAGGGTTCTGTGCTGGGACCCCAGCTGTTTACATTGTACATTAATGATTTAGACGAGGGGATTAAATGTAGTATCTCCAAATTTGCGGATGACACTAAGTTGGGTGGCAGTGTGAGCTGCGAGGAGGATGCTATGAGGCTACAGAGTGACTTGGATAGGTTAGGTGAGTGGGCAAATGCGTGGCAGATGAAGTATAATGTGGATAAATGTGAGGTTATCCACTTTGGTGGTAAAAACAGAGAGACAGACTATTATCTGAATGGTGACAGATTAGGAAAAGGGAAGGTGCAACGAGACCTGGGTGTCATGGTACATCAGTCATTGAAGGTTGGCATGCAGGTACAGCAGGCGGTTAAGAAAGCAAATGGCATGTTGGCCTTCATAGCGAGGGGATTTGAGTACAGGGGCAGGGAGGTGTTGCTACAGTTGTACAGGGCCTTGGTGAGGCCACACCTGGAGTATTGTGTACAGTTTTGGTCTCCTAACTTGAGGAAGGACATTCTTGCTATTGAGGGAGTGCAGCGAAGATTCACCAGACTGATTCCCGGGATGGTGGGACTGACCTATCAAGAAAGACTGGATCAACTGGGCTTGTATTCACTGGAGTTCAGAAGAGTGAGAGGGGACCTCATAGAAACGTTTAAAATTCTGACGGGTTTGGACAGGTTGGATGCAGGAAGAATGTTCCCAATGTTGGGGAAGTCCAGAACCAGGGGTCACAGTCTAAGGATAAGGGGTAAGCCATTTAGGACCGAGATGAGGAGAAACTTCTTCACCCAGAGAGTGGTGAACCTGTGGAATTCTCTACCACAGGAAGTAGTTGAGGCCAATTCACTAAATATATTCAAAAGGGAGTTAGATGAAGTCCTTACTTCTCGGGGGATCAAGGGGTATGGCGTGAAAGCAGGAAGTGGGTACTGAAGTTTCATGTTCAGCCATGAACTCATTGAATGGCGGTGCAGGCTAGAAGGGCTGAATGGCCTGCTCCTGCACCTATTTTCTATGTTTCTATGTTTCTATGTTTCTAATAAGGATTTCCCTCAGTTCCTCCTTCTCGCTGGACCCTCGGTCCCCTACTATTTTCGGGAGGTTATTCGTGCCTTCCTTAATGAAGACAGAACCAAAGTATCCATTTCCTTGTTCCCCATTATGAATTCACCTGATTTTGACTGCAAGGGACCTACATTAGACTTCACTAATCTTTTTCTCTTCATATATCTATAGAAGCTTTTGCAGTTAGTTTTTATGTTCTCTGCAAGCTTACTGTCATACTCTATTTTCCCCCTCCTAATTAAACACTTAGTCCTCCTCTGCTGAATTCTAAATTTCTCCCAGTCCTCAGGTTTACTGCTTTTTCTGGCCAATTTATATGCCTCTTCCTTGGATTTAACATTATCCCTAATTTCCCTTGTTAGCCACGGTTGAGCCACCTTTCCTGTTTTATTTTTATGCCAGACAGGGATGTACAATAGTTGTAATTCATCCATGTGATCTTTAAATGTCTGCCATTGCCTATCCACCATCAACCCTTTAAGTATCATTCGCCAGTCTATCCTAGCCAAATCACGTCTCATATCTTTTCCCTAAGTTCAGGACCCTAGTATCTGAATTAACTGTGTCGCTCTCCATCTTAATGAAGAATTTTACCATATTATGGTCAGTCTTCCCAAGGGGCCTCACACGACCAGATTGCTAATTAATCCTCTCTCGTTACACAAGACCCAGTCTAGGATGGCTTGCTCTCTAGTTGGTTCCTCGACATATTGGTCTAGAAAACCATCCTTTATACACTCCAGGAAATATTGCTACCAGTTTTGTTAGCCCGATCTATATGTAGGTTAAAGTCACCCATGATTACTGCTCTACCCTTATTGCACATGTCCCTAATTTCCTGTTTGATGCCATCCCCAACCTCCCTACTACTGTTTGGTGGTCTGTACACAACTCCCACTAACGTTTTCTGCCCTTTGGTGTTTCGCAGCTCTACCGTATAGATTCCACCTCATCCAAGCTAATGTCCTTCCTTACCATTGCGTTAATCTCTTTAACCAGTAATGCTACCCCACCTCCTTTTCCTTCCTGTCTATCCTTCCTGAATATTGAATACCCCTGGATGTTGAGTTCCCAGCCTTGGTTACCCTGGAACCATTTCTCTGTAATCCCAATTACATCAGATCCGTTAACAGCTGTATGCGCAGTTAATTCGTCCTCCTTATTATGAATGCTCCTCGCATTGAGACTCAGAGCCTTCAGGCTTGTTTTTTTTAACACTCTTTGTTCTTTTAGAATTATGTTGTATTGTGGCCCTTGTTGATTTTTGCCCTTGATTTCTCTGCCCTCCACTCATGCTTTTCTCTTTCCTAAATCTTGATCGGCCAGCGCGGACACGATGGGCCGAAATGGCCTCCTTCTGTGCTGTAAATTTCTATGATTCTACCCACCTTGAATGGTTTCCAACTTCCAGATTGCTTCTTTCTGATATTTTTTGCCTTACTTGCCCTCGGTGACTTTTATTTGCTTATTACGGGCGCTATTATTGCCAGTTTCATCTGGATGGAGGAAGAGGATTGGCAGCAGCAACTGGGCCTATCAGAAGGCTGCCGGTGAGGGGGAAGTGTGCGTGGGAGGTCATTCCAGCACACAGAGTGCTCATGCCATCACTTTCTTGGATCTATCTGAGGAGCAGTGCCTCAGGAGGCTGTACTTCTCCTGGGATTCTGTTGCAGACCTCATGCCTCCCAGCACAGGATCTGCAGCCTTCTGGACCAGGGTGCCATGCTTTGCCAGTGGCTGTCAAAGTGACCACAACCCTTACCTTTCTTTACCACTGTCACCTTCCAGTCTGCCACAGGAGACATCGGCCACAGCTCCCAGTCCTTTTTTTAAAATGAGAAGATTTTGTATCAATTGGCATCACTCTTTGAAACTATAAGCTCATACATCAAACATTCTGTTCAGACAGAAGTTGCGTAATTTTTTTAATGAAGGCTTTGCAGTCACAGCAGCTTTGATTTCCTTGGGATATTGCTGGAAGTTGCCAACTGCACAGATGGTTCTCAATGCTGAGCAACCAGTCAGGGAAATATTCGAAGCTAGTGTACCTACCACTGAAACCGTGCATTAACTTTCAGGGACACACCCAACAGAATGTGCAATTTTTTCCCAAAACCTTTACCACCAAAATAACTCTTCATTCGATCTGCAAAAATCAACATAATAAGAACATAAAAAATAGGAGCAGGAGTAGGCCATTTGGCCCCTTGAGCCCGTTCCGCCATTCAATAAGATCATGGCTGATCTGATCTTGGCTTCAACTCCACTTCCCTGTCTGCTCTCCATAACCCTTGACTCCCCTATTGTTCAAAATCTGTTGATCTCCACTATAAATATATTCAATGACCTCTCTTTCCTTTTCTCTTTATCCCTTCCTGACCGCTCTCCGAGGAAGGATTAAAGGGAGAGGGGCAGATGCGGTGGTCGCCCGGGGCAAAAGCCTAGAGTGGGCCCATACAGGGTCAGATTAAAGGTAAGGGTAAACAATATTGACATAAGTGACGTGGCAAGAGTGGGGCGAAGCCTCGAGGCCTCAACCTCATGTTATTCTCGACTTGATGTAAACAGACTCTAGATTCCTGCAGTCTCAACCTTTCTTCATAAGACAACCCTTCATCTCAGGAATCAACCTAGTGAACCTTCTCTGAACTGCCTCCAATGCAAGTATATTCCTTAAAAAAGGAGACCAAAACTGTATGCAGTACTCCAGGTGTGGTCTCACCAATGCCCTGTACAGTTGTAAGCAAGACTTTCCCACTTTTGTACTCCATCCTCCTTGCAATAAAGGCCAACATTCCATTTGCTTTCCTAATTACTTGCTGTACCTGCATTGCTAACTTTTTGTGTTTCATGTACAGATCCCTCTGTACCGCAGCATTTTGTAGTCTCTCTTCTTTTAAATAATAAACCTCACATTTTCCCACACTTTTGCCCACTCACTTTATATCCCTCCTCACAACTTCCTTTCCCGCCTATCTTTGTATCATCAACAAATTTGGCCACATTACACACGATCCCTTCATCCAAGTCATTAATATAGATTGTAAATAGTTGAAGCCCCAGCACTGATCCCTGAGTCGCACCGCTAGTTACAGTTTGCCGACCTGAAAATGATCCATTTATCCTGACTCTCTGTTTGCTGTTAGTTAGCCAATCCTCTATCAAATCTCTCAGAGAGAAGGGGAAATATTTATTAAATAATGCTATATTTTACCTCTGCACAAGCATGATAATTATAAGAACATAGGAACAGGAGGAGGCCAATCAGCACCTTGAGCCTTCTGTTCAATTAGATCATGGCAGATCTCTATCTTAACTCCCATTTACCCACCTTAATTCCATATCCCTTAAACCCTTTGGTGTATATATTGGTGTATATTCACACACTGATGTTAGGTTTTGGTCCCTCATAGGCTAAATGTATATTGGGATTTTACAGGATAATCCAGATCTAGACTCCTTTAAGCACGCTCAGTGAGACATCAGTTTAGTGCTTTTACACAACCCACTACATACAGTAACCGTGAGATTACCGGTACAGATAAATCATATAGTGACCCTGAGATTCTTCTTAGGCAGTCCCCCGGAGTAGAGGATGAGTTGCTTCCACACTAATATGAGTTCTAATGTGACTGATGAGTCCGATGTGGGATCTACAGACCCTGTCATAGGTGGGGCAGGTGGTGATTGAAGGGACGAATGGGTGGGGTGCTTGGTTTATCTTACACTCCTTCCACTGTTTGTGCTTGGCTTCCGCCTGCTCCCGACGAAGAGACTCGAAGTGTTTAGCGCCTTCTTGGATGCTTCTCCTCCACTTTGAGCAGTCTTAGGCCAGGGATACCCAAGAGTCGGTGGCAATGTTAAATTTTTTCAGGGAGGCTTTGACGGTGTCTTTGAAGTGTTTTCTCTGCCCTCCTGGGGCTCACTTGCTGTGGTGGAGTTCGGAGTAGAGTGCTTGCTTCCGGGGGTCTTGTATCAGGCATGTAGACAATGTGGCCCTTCCATCGGAGCTGGTCCATCGTGATGTTAACAGTACAGAAAGATTATACAGTAACCATGAGATTACTGGTACAGAAAGATTGTACAGTGACTGTGGGATTACCGGTTCAAATAGATTGTACAGTGACCGTGAGTTTACCGGTACAGAAAGAACATAACATAAGAAATAGGAGCAGGAGTAGGCCTCCGCCATTTAATACGATCATGGATGATCCGATTATGGACTCAAGTCCACTTCCCTGCCCACTTCCCATAACCCCTTATTCCCTTATCGTTTAAGAAACCGTCTATTTCTGTCTTAAGTTTATTCAATGTCCCAGCTTCCACAGCTCTCTGAGGCAGCGAATTCTACAGATTTACAACCCTCTGAGAGAAGAAATTTCTCCTCATCTCAATTTTAAATGGGCGGGCCCCTTATTCTAAGATCATGCCCTCTAGTTCTAGTCTCCCCTATCAGTAGAAACATCCTCTCTTCATCCACCTTGTCAAGCCCCCTCATAATCTTATACGTTTCGATAAGATCACCTCCCATTCTTCTGAATTCCAATGAGTAGAGGCCCAACCTACTCAACCTTTCCTCATAAGTTAACCCCCTCAACTCCAGAATCAACCTAGTGGACCAGTGTGCAACTTAGTGTGGAAAATTAAAGCACATGGTATGGGGGGTAATGTACTGACATGGATAGAGAACTGGTTGGCAGACAGGAAGCAGAGAGTAGGAATAAATGGGTCCTTTTCAGAATGGCAGGCAGTGACAAGTGGGGTACCGCAAGGTTCAGTGCTGGGACCCCAGCTATTTACAATATACATTAATGATTTAGACAAAGGAATTAATGTAATATCTCCAAGTTTGCAGATGACACTAAGCTGGGTGGCAGTGTGAGCTGTGAGAAGGATGCTAAGAGGTTGCAGGGTGACTTGGACAGGTTAGGTGAGTGAGCAAATATATGGCAGATGCGGATAAATGTGAGGTTATCTACTTCGGTGGTAAAAACAGGAGGGCTGATTATTATCTGAATGGTGACAGATTGGTAAAGGGGGAGGTGCAACGAGACCTGGGTGTCATGGTACATCAGTCATTGAAGGTTGGCATACAGGTGCAGCAGGCGGTGAAGAAGACAAATGGCATGTTGAGTATAGGAGCAGGGAGCTCTTACTGCAGTTGTACAGGGCCTTGGTAAGGCCACACCTTGAATATTGTGTACAGTTTTAGTCTCCGAATCTGAGGAAGGACATTCTTGCTATTGAGGGAGTGCAGCGAAGGTTCACCAGACTGATTCCCGGGATGACAGGACTGACATATGAAGAAAGACTGGATCGATTAGGCTTGTATTCAATGGAATTTAGAAGAATGAGAGAGGATCTCATAGAAACATATAAAATTCTGCCGGGATTGGACAGGTTAGATGCAGGAAGAATGTTCCCGATGTTGAGGAAGTCCAGAACCAGGGGTCACAGTCTAAGTATAGGGGTAAGCCATTTAGGACCGAGATGAGAAACATAGAAACATAGAACATAGAAAATAGGTGCAGGAGTAGGCCATTCGGCCCTTCTAGCCTGCACCGCCATTCAATGAGTTCATGGCTGAACATGCAACTTCAGTACCCCATTCCTGCTTTCTCACCATACCCCTTGATTCCCCTAGTAGTAAGGACTTCATCTAACTCCTTTTTGAATATATTTAGTGAATTGGCCTCAACAACTTTCTGTGGTAGAGAATTCCACAGGTTCACCACTCTCTGGGTGAAGAAATTCCTCCTCATCTCGGTCCTAAATGGCTTCCCCCTTATCCTTAGACTGTGTCCCCTGGTTCTGGACTTCCCCAACATTGGGAACATTCTTCCTGCATCTAACCTGTCTAACCCCGTCAGAATTTTAAACGTTTCTATGAGGTCCCCTCTCATTCTTCTGAACTCCAGTGAATACAAGCCCAGTTGATCCAGTCTTTCTTGATAGGTCAGTCCCGCCATCCCGGGAATCAGTCTGGTGAACCTTCGCTGCACTCCCTCAATAGCAAGAATGTCCTTCCTCAGGTTAGGAGACCAAAACTGTACACAATACTCCAGGTGTGGCCTCACCAAGGCCCTGTACAATTGTAGCAACACCTCCCTGCCCTTGTACTCAAATCCCCTCGCTATGAAGGCCAACATGCCATTTGCTTTCTTAACCGCCTGCTGTACCTGCATGCCAACCTTCAATGACTGATGTACCATGACACCCAGGTCTCTTTGCACCTGCCCTTTTCCTAATCTGTCACCATTCAGATAATAGTCTGTCTCTCTGTTTTTACCACCAAAGTGGATAACCTCACATTTATCCACATTATACTTCATCTGCCATGCATTTGCCCACTCACCTAACCTATCCAAGTCGCTCTGCAGCCTCATAGAATCCTCCTTGCAGCTCACACTGCCACCCAACTTAGTGTCATCCGCAAATTTGGAGATACTACATTTAATCCCCTCGTCTAAATCATTAATGTACAGTGTAAACAGCTGGGGCCCCAGCACAGAACCTTGCGGTACCCCACTAGTCACTGCCTGCCATTCTGAAAAGTCCCCATTTACTCCTACTCTTTGCTTCCTGTCTGACAACCAGTTCTCAATCCATGTCAGCACACTACCCCCAATCCCATGTGCTTTAACTTTGCACATTAATCTCTTGTGTGGGACCTTGTCGAAAGCCTTCTGAAAGTCCAAATATACCACATCAACTGGTTCTCCCTTGTCCACTCTACTGGAAACATCCTCAAAAAATTCCAGAAGATTTGTCAAGCATGATTTCCCTTTCACAAATCCATGCTGACTTGGACCTATCATATTACCTCTTTCCAAATGCACTGTGATGACATCCTTAATAATTGATTCCATCATTTTACCCACTACCGATGTCAGGCTGACCGGTCTGTAATTCACTGCTTTCTCTCTCCCTCCTTTTTTAAAAAGTGGGGTTACATTGGCTACCCTCCACTCCATAGGAACTGATCCAGAGTCAATGGAATGTTGGAAAATGACTGTCAATGCATCCACTATTTCCAAGGCCACCTCCTTAAGTACTCTGGGATGCAGTCCATCAGGCCCTGGGGATTTATCGGCCTTCAATCCCATCAATTTCCCCAACACAATTTCCCGACTGATAAGGATTTCCCTCAGTTCCTCCTCCTTACTAGACCCTCCGACCCCTTTTATATCCGGAAGGTTGTTTGTGTCCTCCTCAGTGAATACCGAACCAAAGTACTTGTTCAATTGGTCCGCCATTTCTTTGTTCCCCGTTATGACTTCCCCTGATTCTGACTGCAGGGGACCTACATTTGTCTTTACTAACCTTTTTCTCTTTACATATCTATAGAAACTTTTGCAATCTGTCTTAATGTTCCCTGCAAGCTTCTTCTCGTACTCCATTTTCCCTGCCCTAATCAAACCCTTTGTCCTCCTCTGCTGAGTTCTAAATTTCTCCCAGTCCCCGGGTTCTCTGCTATTTCTGGCCAATTTGTATGCCACTTCCTTGGCTTTAATGCTATCCCTGATTTCCCTTGATAGCCACGGTTGAGCCACCTTCCCTTTTTTATTTTTACGACAGACAGGAATGTACAATTGTATAATTTGCCAATCTATCCTAGCCAATTCATGCCTCATACCTTCAAAGTTAGCCTTCTTTAAGTTCTGGACCATGGTCTCTGAATTAACTGTTTCATTCTCCATCCTAATGCAGAATTCCACCATATTATGGTCACTTTTCCCCAAGGGGCCTCGCACAACGAGATTGCTAATTAATCCTCTCTCATTACACAACACCCAGTCTAAGATGGCCTCCCCCCTAGTTGGTTCCTCGACATATTGGTCTAAAAAACCATCCCTTATGCACTCCAGGAAATCCTCCTCTACCGTATTGCTTCCAGTTTGGTTAACCCAATCTATGTGCATATTAAAGTCACCCATTATAACTGCTGCACCTTTATTGCACACACCCCTAATTTCATGTTTGATGCCCTCCCCAACATCACTACTACTGTTTGGAGGTCTGTACACAACTCCCACTAACGTTTTTTGTCCTTTGGTATTCTGCAGCTCTACCCATATAGATTCCACATCATCCAAGCTAATGTCCTTCCGAACTATTGCCTTAATTTGCTCCTTAACCAGCAATGCTACCCCACCTCCTTTTCCTTTTATTCTATCTTTCCTGAATGTTGAATACCCCTGGATGTTGAGTTCCCAGCCCTGATCATCCTGGAGCCACGTCTCCGTAATCCCAATCACATCATATTTGTTGGAGAAACTTCTTCATTCAGAGAGTTGTGGGCGTGTGAATTCTCTACCACAGAAAGTTGTTGGGGCCAGTTCGTTAGATATATTCAAAAGGGAGTTGGATGTAGCCCTCACGGCTAAAGGGATCAAGGGATATGGAGAGAAAGCAGGAATGGGCTACTGAAATGCCGAATGACCTACTCCTGCACCTAATTTCTATGTTTCTATGAACTGCCTCCAAAGCAAGTATATCCTTTCGTAAATATGGAAACCAAAACTGCACGCAGTGTTCCAGGTGTGGCCTCACCAATACCCTATATAATTGTAGCAAGACTTCCCTACTTTTATACTCCATCCCCTTTGCAATAAAGGCCAAGATTCCATTGGCCTTCCTACTCACTTGCTGTACCTGCATACTATCCTTTTGTGTTTCATGCACAAGTACCACCAGGTCCCACTGTACTGCAGCACTTTGCAATCTTTCTCCATTTAAATAATAACTTGCTCTTTGATTTTTTTTCTGCTAAAGTGCATGACCTCACACTTTCCAACGAAATACTCCATCTGCCAAATTTTTGCCCACTTAGCCTGTCTATGTCCTTTTGCAGATTTTTTGTGTCCTCCTCACATATTGCTTTTCCTCCCATCTTTGTATCGTCAGCAAACTTGGCTACATTACAGTCGGTCCCTTCTTCCAAGTCGTTAATATAGATTGTAAATAGTTGGGCTCCCAGCACTAATCCCTGCGGCACCCCAATAGTTACTGATTGCCAACCCGAGAATGACCCATTTATCCCGACTCTCTGTTTTCTGTCAGTTAGCCAATCCTCTATCCATGCTAATATTTTACCCCTAACCCCGTGAACTTTTATCTTCTGCAGTAACCTTTTATGTGACACCTTGACAAATGCCTTCTGGAAGATCAAATACACCACATCCACTGGTTCCCCTTTATCTGCCCTGTTCGTTACATCCTCAAAGAATTCCAGCAAATTTGTCAAGCATGCCTTCCCCTTCATAAATCCATGCTGACTCTGCCTGACTGAATTTTGCTTTTCCAAATGTCCTGCCACTGCTTCTTTAATAATGGACTCCAACATTTTCCCAACCAGGAATGTTACAGATGTTACAGAGATCATACAGTGACCATGAGATTACCAGTACAGACAGAGAGAGGACAATGTTATCGGCTGATCGGAGAGAATTGCTTTTTAAATTACCTGGAGCTAAAATAAAATCTATTTTTTCATTTTCAGATAAGACTAAGTGAGTACATTGGAAGTAGATTATCAGTATAAACACACAATGGTGATAGATGTCTAGAACTTGTTACAGGAGCAAGGACCAATAAAGATTGATTGCATAACAAATCTTCTGGTTTAAATATGCAGTCTGTTAAAGATCAAAGCATAGCTCTAGTAATTGCAAAAAGTGACTCTCACACCTTCCTCTCTGCTTGTGTATCAGTCCGATAGCATCTGGACTAAGCATCAGCCTTTTTTGTTAATCACTTTTGTCTAGTTCCATGGACCCATCCCATAAAAAGTTTTGGAATAGCCCCTAGTCCAGAAAGTCATGAAAGTCTAGATAGCTGACTGAATTCTGTGCAAACAAACCCTGGGTAGCTCTTTCCAACAATAATCAGAAACTGGGGCCAACCTGTGAGGAAATCTCCTCTGCAAATAGTCAATACTTGTTACTGGCATGACAACCAGCCGGAGAAGCTGTACCCCCCACCCTTCAAGCTGCTACCACTGGAAAGAAAGGCAGACTTGCATTTATATAGTGCCTTTCATGACTACTGGACGTCTCAAAGCGCTTTACAGCCAATGAAGTACTTTTGAAGTGTAGTCACTGTTGTATTGTAGGAAACGCAGCAGCCAATTTGCGCACAAGCATGCTCCCAAAAACAGCAGGGGCAGCACAGGCCAGCCCACACTGCGATATATGTGCGCACTAGGTCCGTGCAGCTGAGCAGGTCTCCAGTCGTCTTGGGTAATCCTTGCCGCTGGACCAAGACCTAGCTCTTGTCAAGCCTGTGTGGTGGTTGATGTGCAACGGCCACCATATGTTAAAACAATCCACGCACAGGCATCTTCCATCCTTCAGGATGGAGTTCGGGTCCGTCATTGAAACACCTGTGAACTCGTCCTTTTTTGGCATGGAAGCAAATCATCCTCGTTTCGAGGGACCACTTATGATGAAGAATGGCCAGCTAATCTGTTTTTGTTATATGTGTAGTTATGGAAGGGATGCATTGGGTGTGGCAGTGAAGTAAAATCCCAAAAGATTAATGTGGGAGGGTCCAGTTGCTGTTCAAACCGCAGTTTAAGGAGAATGTGGCTTCGCTCCAGTTCAGTGTGCTTTCTGGAATATTTTCTTTCTGTTTCATAAGCACTTCAAGTGTTCCTCCACAGACCTTGTGGCATCCACTCTCTCATCAATTCTACCAACTATTTCATCTGTAGAATGTTTCCCTGTAACCCAAAAACTCCCCGATTAAGGATCTAACTTCACATCCAATATTATTCACCGTTGGTTAGTTGCATTCCTTGGCATCAAATGTCTGTGGTACTAGCATCTCATCATAATTCCACTAAGTACATGGACAGCAGGGGCAAGCATGACAAGAGAGAATATGAATCATTAGGAGAGAACATAAGAAATAGGAGCAGGAGTAGGCCATTTGCCCCTCGAGTCTGCTTCGCCATTAAATAAGATCTTGGCTGATCTGATCCTGGCCTCAATTCCACTTCCCTGCCCGCTCCCCATAACCCTTAACTCCCTTGTCATTCAAAAATCTGTCTATCTCCACCTTAAATATATTCAAAGACCCAGCCTCCACAGATCTCTGGGGTAGAGAATTGCAAAGATTCACGACCCTCTGAAAGAAGAAATTCCTCCTCATTTCTGTTTTAAATGGGCGACCCCTTATTCTGAAACTATGCCCCCTAGTTCTAGATTCCCCCATGAGGGGAAACATCCTCTCTGCATCTACCCTATCAAGCCCCCTCAGAATCTTATATATTTCAATAAGATCACCTCTCATTCTTCTAAACTTCAATGAGTATAGGCCCAACCTGTCAAAAGAACAATTAAGAAGGCGAAGAGGAACTATGAAATGAAATTATCAAGGAACGTAAAATATTCTACAGAGAGCCGGCATGGACTCGATGGGCCGAATGGCCTCCTACTGTGTTGTAATGATTCTATGACTCTCATCATCACAGGCAGTCCCTCGGAATTGAGGAAGACTTGCTTCCATTCTTAAAATGAATTCTTAGATGGCTGAACAGTCCAATACAGGAACCACCGACTCTGTCACAGGTGGGATAGATAGTCGTTGAGGGAAAGGGACTGATTTGCCGCACGCTCCTTCCACTGCCTGCGCTTGGTTTCTGCACGCTCTGGGCTATGAGACTCGAGGAGCTCAGCGCCCTCCCGGATGCTCTATGGCTACGGGGAAAGGGCGGGGGAGTGGGACTGCTGAAGTCCTCTTGCAGAGAGCTGGCATGGACTACTGTGCCGTAATGGCTCTATGACTCTATAAAATTCAGCTCATCCAAAACCCTTCTGCTTGTGTCCTATCCCACACCAAATCCCTTTCACCCATTACCTGCCCTCGCTGATCTATATTGGCTCCCGGTCCTGGGAACCATGGACTGCAGCAACTGGCCGTGGACCGACAGTGTGGTATAACTTCAGTCTAAATATATTAAACAATAAATGGCCACCATTCGAATTATGGATTAATGGGGGCTCCAATTTCATGTTGTGCTTGGGGTCAAATGTATACTTAATACAGTAGTGACCAGTGTCCCGTTAATGCCTTGACTGTTAGGTTTGATCCTTAATAATGGCGATTACACTACTGCAGATGGACTGTATTGGCAAATGCTTCACCTGGATATATAACTTGTTGAGCAACATTTTACTGAGTTGTATAGAACGGCTGTTATTATGCTGTAATATAACCTATACAAGCTCCTCCTTCCCGGATATTTCAAGACATTCATTCAAAATATTGTTCCTGAATCTTTATCTGGGGGAGAAACAGGAAGACTTGAAGGCCAGTAATCACCAGGTGCCTGTTGCGGTTTGGGGTATATGGGGAAGTATATGAGCGTATTTTTATTTGGAGGAGACTGGAGAGGGTTTGAAAAGAAATGACTTGCATGAAGATGAATAAGAGAAGAATTGCCAAGTGCCGGCTAGTTTCAGGCGCTGTGATTACGCTCACTGGAGTTGCATTTCTATTCATCGGGAATTTGTATTCCTGTGAGGATGCGATGCTGGGAATTTGGGGAAACTCGGGAGATGCGAGTAACAGACGGTGCTTGGATCAGTTTTACACAACCCTACAGCTGTCTGCTCCCCTGCCGGTCTGTCCCCGGATTATTAGAGGCGATCAAGCGGCCGTTGAAGAAGCTCTTTTAAACTCTCTCGATGTGTCACGTAACAAATCTCCTTTGACCGAAAATCATTATTTGAATATGACGAAGGACTGTGCTACATTTATAGAGGAGCGGAAGTATCTAACCTTCGCATTCAGCAAAGGGGAGAGAAATTTCCCCATCGCCTATTCCATTGTGATTCATGAGAACATCGAAATGTTTGAGAGACTCCTGAGGAGCATTTACACCCCCCAGAATGTGTACTGTATCCACGTGGATAGGAAAAGTGCAGCCAGCTTCCAGCTCGCTGTCAGGGCTATTGCCGCTTGCTTCCACAATGTTTTCATTGCCAGCAAGTTGGAGAAGGTGATATACGCGTCGTGGTCCCGGGTTCAGGCTGATCTGAACTGTATGGAGGAGCTGCTGCAGAGCCCGGTCCACTGGAGGTATCTCATTAACCTGTGCGGACAGGACTTCCCCATTAAAACAAACGCCGAGATTGTTAGAACCCTGATTGTCCTGAACGGGAAGAACAGCATGGAGTCCGAACTGCCCGCAGCTTCCAAAAAGGTGGGTTGGCCATTTCTTTCATTAAACCGCTAGCGCATTGAGTGACTGAAGATCGACACCAACCAGCAAAGCAAGGTTATACAAGCAGAAAATGCTGGAAATACTCAGCGGGTCAGACAACATCTGTGGAGATGTCAGACCTTGAAGGTCACAGACCTGTCTCTCTCCTCAGACACTGGCCCGCTGAGTGTTTACAACACTTTCTGATGTTATTTCAGATTCCAGCATCCGCGGTATTTTGCGTTTGTAAAAGTGCAAAGGTTACATGGTTAACCCCAAAGGATTAGAGACATATTGATACAAACATGTCCAGTGTCGGTGCCTTTTATTCCGTGCGTGGTTTCAGCCGAGTGTCGGGGCAGTTGCTGCTGTCTCCGAGTTGGGAAGAAGGCTTCACTCTATGTCCTAAGCTGTGACTCCAATCATTAGGCAGAATGAGGCTTGGGTGTTTACCAATTATAATTACAACAACTTGCATCTTTAATGTAGAAAGACATCCCAAGGAAATCAGTTTTTTTCCTTTTTTAAAAGGTCGCTGAGGCAGAAAAGGAGAAATTAGGAGGCTGCCCAAAAGTTTGGCGATAGGTGGGTTTCAGGAAGGGCCTCGAACGAGGAGAGGTGGAGAGAGAGGAGGTTAGTGAGGGAATCCCAGAACATGAGCTCTCGGTAGCTGAAGGCACGGCCACCAACGGTGAAGCGAAGAGAGCAAGAGAATCACAAAAGGTCTGAGTCAGAGGAACATTGCGGGGGTGTTGGGGTGTTAGTTATAGGGGTGGGAGAGATTACAGAGATAAGGAGGGGATGAGGCCATGAAGAAATTAAGACACAAACATTGACAATTTTAAAATCGAGGCGTTGTGGGACCGGGAGCCAATGTAATTCAGCGAGGACAGGTGAAAGGGACTTGCTGTGGGATAGGACACAAGCAGCAGAGATTTGGATGCCCTGAACTTTATGGAGAGTTGAAGATGGGAGGCTGATCAGCAGAGCAGTGGAATAGTCAAGTCTAGAAGTGACAACGTATGAATGAGGGTTTCATAAACAGATGGGCTGAGGTAGGGGTGGAGACCGGCGATTTTATGGAGACAGAGTAGACAGTCTTTATGATGGTACGTGGTGTCAGATGTTCAGCTCGGAGTCAAAGAGAACACCAAGATTGAGAACAGTCTGCTTCAGTTTCAGATAATAGCTGGGGAGGGAGTAGAATTGGAAGCAAGAGTATGGAGTGACCAATGAGGATGGTTTTACTCTTCCCAATGTTTAAATGAGGGGAATTGTGGCTGATCCAAGACTGAATATCAGACAAGGGGGTAGATTTTGGGGCTCTATGTGGGGGAACATCTGGCCAACAGTGATCACAACACTATACAGTTTCAATTGCTGGTAGAGCTAAAGGTACTGAGAATCTGCAACTCGTACCAGATTTGAGAAAAGCAAATTTCACTAAAATGGCAGACGATTTGGAACAGGTAACTTGGCTAACCTTGCTGGATGATGATGAAACAGATGTAGAATACAAAGGGAACGTTTCTAATAACAAAATAAACAAATGTGGAAAATAAATATGTACCCAAAGTCAAAAGGTGTAAGAAAATGCCACGGTGGCTGACTAGTTATATATAAAGACAAATAAGGTGTAAACAGAAATGTTGATATAAATGATGGGCATATAATAAGAACATAAGAAATAGGAGCAGGAGTAGACCATTTGGCCCCTCGAGTCTGCTCCGCCATTCAATACAATCATGGCTGATCTGATCTTGGGCTCAGCTCCACTTCCTTGCCCGCTCCCCATAATCCTTCAACCCTTATCGTTCAAAAATCTGTCTATCTCCACCTTAAATATATTCAATGACACAGCCTCCACAGCTCTCTGGGGCAGAGAATTCCACAGATTTACGACACTCTGAGAGAAGAAATACCCCCTCATCTCAGTTTTAAATGGGCTTATTCTGAAACTATGTGCCCTAGTTCTAGATTCCCCCAAGGCTAAGTGAGTGGGCAAAAATTTGGCAGATGGAGTATAATGTTGGAAAGTGCCACCGTGGCATTTTCTTACACCTTTTGACTTTGGGTACATATTTATTTTCCACATTTGTTTATTTTGTTATTAGAAACGTTCCCTTTGTATTCTACATCTGTTTCATCATCATCCAGCATTTTAGTGAAATTTGCTTTTCTCAAATCTGGTACGAGTTGCAGATTCTCAGTACCTTTAGCTCTACCAGCAATTGAAACTGTATAATGTTGTGATCACTGTTGGCCAGATGTTCCCCCACATAGAGCCCCAAAATCTACCCCCTTGTCTGATATTCAGTCTTTGGCAGAAAAAAAAATCAAAGAGCAAGTTATTATTTAAAGGGAGAAAGATTGCAAAGTGCTGCAGTACAGCGGGACCTGGGGGTACTTGTGCATGAAACACAAAAGGATAGTATGCAGGTACAGCAAGTGATCGGGAAGGCCAATGGAATATTGGCCTTTATTGCAAAGGGGATGGAGTATAAAAGCAGGGAAGTCTTGCTACAACTATACAAGTTATTGGTGAGGCCACACTGGAATACTGCGTGCAGTTTTGGTTTCCATATTTACGAAAGGATATACTTGCTTTGGAGGCAGTTCAGAGAAGGCTCACTAGGTTGATTCCGGAGATGAGGTGGTTGACTTATGAGGAAAGGTTGAGTAGGTTGGACCTCTACTCATTAGAATTCAGAAGAATGAGAGATGATCTTATCGAAACGTATAAGATTATGAGGGGGCTTGACAAGGTGGATGCAGAGAGGATGTTTCCCCTGATGGGGGAGACTAGAACTAGAGGGCATGATCTTAGAATAAGGGGCCACCCATTTAAAACTGAGATGAGTATAAATTTCTTCTCTCACAAGGTTGTAAATCTGTGGAATTTGCTGCCTCAGAGAGTTGGAAGCTGAGACATTGAATAAATTTAAGGCAGAAATAGACAGTTTCTTAAACGATTAGGGGATAAGAGGTTATAGGGAGTGGGCAGGGAAGTGGAGCTGAGTCCATGATCAGATTAGCCATGATCTTATTGAATGGTGGAGCAGGCTCAAGAGGCAGTATGGCATACTCCTGCTTCTATTTCTTATGTTCTTATGGGTCGGAGAGGAATTTCCCAGATTTTTTCCCCCCACTGTTTTTAAAAAAAAGTTTTTTTGCCTCTCCCAGGAGATCACATGGTTTGGGGTGGGGTGGAGTGTCTATGTTGTGATACACAAGGTATTGCAATTGTGCGGGACAGACTCGATGGACCAGAGGGTCTTTACCTGTCCGCAGGTTCATATTTTGACACTGTACGATTGTCTAAAACAGGTGATAGCAAATGAGCATCCTGTTTTACAACTCTTCCAATTTTTAGTTCCAATTTGAAAAAAAGTTCCCTTTTTTTAATCTTTAGGTTATTATTTTATCCCCTTCCCTCTATTTATTGGTTTAATGGCCTTTCTGCAGTAATCACCACATTCTGAGTTCTCTGTTAATGTGTCCTTTTCTTAAATTACAGGAACGGTGGTTTTTCCATCATGAAGTTAAAGACCAAATAAGCAGAACTGCGGAGAAGAAGAGCTCACCTCCAATAAGTACTCCCATGTTCACTGGGAATGCATACTTTGTGGCTGCAAGGGAATTTGTGAATCATTTGTTTGAAAGTCCTGAAATCCAAAAATTTCTCAAGTGGGCAGAAGACACCTATAGTCCTGATGAGCATGTTTGGGCTACTCTCCAGAGAATTCCTACTGTCCCAGGCTCCGACCCCCCCAATGAAAAGTATCAGGTATCAGATATGGCAGCCATTTCCCGCCTGGTGAAGTGGTCCTACATGGAAGGGGACATATACAAAGGTGCACCCTATCCCAAGTGTACAGGAGCTCACCGTCGTGCAGTGTGCATCTATGGTTCTGGTGACCTTCACTGGATTCTGCAACAACACCATCTCTTTGCCAACAAATTTGATCCTGAAGTAGATAACACAGTGCTTCAGTGCTTAGAGGAATATCTAAGATATAAAACAATTTATGGATTGATGTAGGGTTATATTTTATTTCATCCTAAACTTTCCATATTTATTTGCCCTTCACATAGTTGCACATCTCCATTTAGCCTCCTTTAACCACCAGGAATGGGAGTCCAAGCCTCTGTGATTAATGATACCATTGGCTGACAGAAAATGACCTTTGAAATATTTAATCCATCCAGAAATACCCTACAACCTCATACCCCCGCCCCTCCCTGGCCCCACAATTGCAGCATCCAGTTGATTCATATATTTTTTAAGTTAATTCACAAGATGTGGGCATCACTGCCAAAGCCAGCATTTATTGCCCATCCCTAATTGCCCTTGAGAATGTGATGGTGAGCCGCCATTTCAGAAGGCAGTTAAGAGACAACCACATTGCTGTAGGTATGGAGTCATATATCGGCCAGACCAGGTAAAGATAGCAGATTACCTTCCCTAAAGGACATTAGTGAACCAGATGGGTTTTGATGACAATCTAGTAGTTTTATAGTTACCATTACTGATACTAGCTTTTTTATTGATTCCAGATTTATTTAATTAATGGAATTTAAATTCCCCAGCTGTCGTGGTGGGATTTGAACTTCTCTTAAATGATTTCAGCATTCGCACCTCCATCACTATGCTCGGAGTCCAGTCCAAGTGCTGATCACTCTATGTGTGAAGGAGAATGTCTCAATGTCATAGAGACATCATCGGGATCTCATAGAAGCATATAAAATTCTGATGGGACTGGACAGGTTAGATGCAGGAAGAATGTTCTCGATGTTGGGGAAGTCCAGAACCAGGGGTCACAGTCTAAGGATAAGGGGTAAACCATATAGGACCGAGATGAGGAGAAACTTTTTCACCCAGAAAATTGTAAACCTATGGAATTCTCAACCACAGAAAGTTGTTGAGTCCAGTTCATTGGACATATTCAAAAGGGAGTTGGATGTGGCCCTTACTTGGATGTGGCCCTTACGGCTAAAGGGATCAGGGGGTATGGAGAGAAGGCAGGAGTGGGGTACTGAAGTTGCATGACCGGCCATGATCATATTGAATGGTGGTGCAGGCTCGAAGGGTCGAATGGCCTGCTCCTGCACCTATTTTCTATGTTTCTATCAGTTCTAAGATTATCATTTAAGAGTTTGAACCAATGTCCCAATTCAGTTAAAAATAATATTCCAGATTTATCTTTTCCATTGTTCAGGATTATGTGCAGTTTTGATAAGGTAAATGGGATTTCCAAGTTATTTACTGAATACTGGGTTTTGATGAACATAGGAACAGGAGGAAGCCATTCAGCCCCTCAAGCCTGTTCCACCATTCAATTAGATTATTGCTAATCTGTACCTCAACTCCTTTTAACCATCTTTGATTCATATCCCTGGATACCCTTACCCAACAAACATTTATTGATCTCAGTCTTGAAATTTTAAATTGTCCCCCAGCATCGACAGTCTTTTGGGGGAGACATTTCCATATTTCCACTACCCTTTTTGTGAAAAAAGTGCCTCTTGATTGCACTCCTGAACTGCCTGACTCTAATTTTAAGGTTATGTCCCCTTGTTATGGGTTCCTCCACTAGAGGAAATAGCTTCTCTCTATCCGCCCTATCGAATCCTTTAACCTTTTTAAACTTACCTAGTGTTTAATACCCTGAGCCACAGTCTGATATTCTTGCTGCTATCGAAGGTGAAGAGAACTCGTGGTATATTCCAGTAAGTTGGAGTGCAGTGACGAGGGCTCTCTGTTGACCTCTGGGTCTCACTGCATTTACCTCAGTGTTGGGCAGGTAAAGACAGAAACTGGTCCATAAGGGAAATGAGGTCGACTTATGCTGAACCCAAGGAGAATATCTTGTGTAAACACTATCAATCGTAACAAACACAGAGTTGGTGAGGCCAACATGTCCACCTATACTTTGCCCTGTCTGACATCAACAAACTCAACTCTAAGTGCTGAACCCCGGGGTTCATTGGTTTGTATGACTCAATGCCACGCCAGGTGAAATGTTGGGGTGGACAAGCCCAGTTTTTGTAACTCCTTCAGACCCAATGACCCCTGAGAGAGAGAGAGCCTTCCTCCTTAACTCAAAACAGGAACGTCGGAACAAAGAGCAAGACCTAAAGCTGCTGACTAAAGGAACAGGAAGAGGCCATTCAGCCCCTCGAGCCCGTTCCGCCAATGAATCTGAAACTATTACAGATGAAACAATAGACAAACAATAGGCATAACTGAGAGCAATTCAGATATCAAAATCCATAAAGACTAGTGAAAATAGAGCAGCTCAATGTCCCAGGTGTTACTCCCCAAGCCCTCAGCAACATGGTGAGCAGAGATGGATGCGGAGACTGACTCAGTTCCTGATCTGGACTGTGTGAAGTGCAAACTGTGGCTGAACCTTCCAGTAGGAGGTCAAGAAAATGTGAGGAAATCCTAGGCCTTATCTGGCACTTCCAAGTAGTCAGGTACTGAAGGGTTAAAAAGGGTTGCCATTGATCCCCAGGACATTGTACATTCAAATCGCTGGGTTTATTGTGAATTTAAAACAAAAAGACAGCCCTGGGTAGAAATCACTGCAAAAGCCCCAAAACAACTGATGAGAATGAAATGAGTAAACTTAAATACTCCTTGATTAAAAAAAGGCTGTTTTCATTAGAAATTGTTGGGAAGGGTATGCCTGAGTGAAGCAAGATTTCGAGAAAGTCTGGACACTGAAAAGAGCGGCTATAATCTGGAACAAGTGAGCTGGAAGGAGAGGCTGTGGGTGAAGGTTGCACCTAGTTTAATCTCTGAGGAAGCTGAGTGACATCTAACAGCCAACCGTCCATCATTAATGCCAAATAACTGTGTGTGATTGGACAAAAGGCATCTTTCCCTAACTTGTGCGGCCGCCTCAACCGGCAGAAACAAAATAAAAAGCAGACATGGTGTCAGGTCTGGAGGAGCCCGAAGGAGCTTCGCCTGGAAGGAGGGCACTCAAGAACAAGAAAGAGAAACTTCACGAGCTATGAAGTTGCTGATCACTCTTCTGCCTTGATGCAGAGATCCTTGGGTTTAAAGGTTGTGTACATCACTGGGTGTTGGCTTTAAGCTTGTGTCAACTGTTTAAAGGATGGGTGCAATCGTAAATCATTAAAGGTAATTTTGATTTACATACAAATAGTGTGACTTTCTTTGGCTGACTAGTGTCTGGATTCACAAATCACTGGAACAACTGTATCCCTACAGTGCAGGGAGCATTGGCAGTGACCTGGCATCGCCCTGTGCAGCCACTCTCTCAGTTGCACAAGCTGTGCCAGACAATCAGGGACAAAACTCACACAAAAAGGTTAGAAAAAAACATCTTTGGAAAAAGGAAAAGAGTGCATGAATGAGACTGGACAAGCATACCAATAAAACACGGTGCACGGAAATCAGAACCAACAGAAAATAAACCCACTCAGCGACTTGGGGAAAATGTACCACATGTACCAATGAAATATTGAGCCAGAAGATACCAGGCTTGACCCCTGCTCTATGTTCATGGTTAGAATATGGAACTTGCTACCACAAGGAATAGCACAGATGGGGGAGACTAGAACTAGAGGGCATGATCTTAGAATAAAGGGCCGCCCATTTAAAACTGAGATGAAGAAAAATTTCTTCTCTCAGAGGGTTGTAAATCTGCTGAATTCGCTGCCTCAGAGAGCTGTGGAAGCTGGGACATTGAATAAATTTAAGACAGAAATAGACAGTTTCTTAATCGATAAGGAGATAGGGGGTTCTGGGGAACGGTCAGGGAAGTGGTCTTGAGTCCATGATCGGATCAGCCATGATCTTATTGAATGGCGGAGCAGGCTCAAGGGGCCGTATGGCCTACTCCTGTTCCTATTTCTTATGTTCTTAAGTTCTTATTAAGTGGAAGCTAGATAAACACATGAGGGAGAAAAAGAATAGAAGGATATGTGATGGGGTTAGATGAAGAAGGGTGGGAGGAGGTCCAGCATGGACCTATTGGGCTAAATGGCCTGTTTCTGTGCTGTAAGTACTATGTAAAGTTAGCAGATCTCAGCCACAGCAGCAGGCCGGTGGGGCCCTTATTCAGCTGCGGTGCCCTGAACGAGAGAGGTGAGAGAGTCACCTTGGGTTCTCACACCTAACTGATATCCGAAACTGCTGGAAGAGACATGTGTGGACAGCAGGGTCTGATTTGCCTCCCATTGGCTGGTTCACAGTGGGATGGTCCTAACCAATGTGAAACCGGCCAGAAACCTCATTAACCATGTCATGTATATACTTTTGGGAACACTAGCCACTAGATGGCACGCATGTGTAGCCCAAGTATAAAAGGCCAGCCATTTTGTATATTAGTCACTTTGGTCCTTAATAAAGCAGAGCCAAGGTTATACCTCTTGGAGTTAAACAGTACTCAGTCTAACAGTTATTGCATACACAACATTTGGCGACGAGACAACAAGAACCTTTGCATGCAAAAATTAGCACAATTGGATTATTGGAGTGATTTGCAGAAGGAGAAGATTGGGCAGATTTTGTGAGCCGTTTCAGCCAGTTCTTCGTGGCCAACAAAATGGAGGTCGGCGACGCAGATCGGCGCCAGGAGGTGTTCCTCACGGTTTGTGGTCCAAAAATTTATGGTCTGATAAAGAATCTACTCCTGCCTGTGAGTCCAACAGAAAAGACATATAAAGAATTGTGTACACTGGTACAGGACCACCTTAAGCCAGACGAAGGCATCATCATCTCGAGATATAGATTTTATACGCACGTTCGCTCAGAGGGCCAGAATTCGTTGCCAACCTGAGACATCTAGTGGGACCGTGTAAGTTCGGGGCTATGATGGCAGACATGCTGCGGGACTTCTTTGTAATCGGCATCAACCATGAGGTGATCCTGCGGTGGAGACGTTGGACTTGAACAGAGCCATCACGATCGCTCAGTCATGCATGACAACGGATAGAAGTCTAAAGCAGATATCAGTGAAAAATCAAAACTCGGCAAGTACTGTAAATGTGATTGATTCGGCATTCGGCAGAGCGGCACATGGCAGGGCCTACAGGACTTCATACGTGAAACCTGTGGCTGCCCAAAGTACGCCAGCGGGAATGCATCCTATTTCTCCGTGTTGGCATTGTGGGGGAAATCACCGGCACCAGCAGTGCCGATTTAAGCAATATAGTTGCAAAGGCTGTTTGAGAGTGGGGCATCTCCAGCGGAAGTGTCCGCAGGTGAGCAAGCGTGCTGCAACACACCACGTGGAGGATGATGGTCAGACTAGCGCGGATCCGGATACGCAATCTGAGATACCAAAGGAGGAAATGTATGGACTGTACTCGTTCCTAACTAAGAGCAAACCGATATCGATGAAACTGGACACAGGGGTGAGTCAATCGATAATGAGCCAGAGGGCATTCGACAAGCTGTGGGATACTAAGGCTGTGAGGTCCAGGCTGAGTCCAGTCAATGCCAATTTCCGCACGTACACCAAAGAACTTATAACAGTGATTGGCAGTGCAACAATTAAAGTGTCGAATCACAGTGCGGTGCACAAGTTGCCGGTATGGATTGTCCCGGGCAATGGCCCAACGCTGTTCGGCAGGAACTGGCTTGAAAAAAAATCAGATGCGACTGGAACGACATCAAGGCATTGTTGTCGGAGGAAGATACATGTTCCCAAGTACTGAGCAAGTTCCCCTCGCTGTTCGAACCAGGCATCAGCAACTTCATGGGAGACAAGGTGCAGATCCACGTGGACTCAGATGCAAGACCCGTCCATCATAAAGCTCGGGCAGTTCCGTATATGATGAGGGAGAAGGTTGAAATCGAACTGGACAGACTCCAGCGTGAAGTGATCATATCATCAGTTGAATTTAATGAATGGGCCAGCCCTATTGTTCCTGTGCTGAAAAGTGATGGCACAGTCAGTATCTGTGAAGACTACAAGGCTACGATCAACAGGGTTTCGAAACAGGATCAATACCCGTTACCGAAGGCTGATGACTTGTTTGCAACGCTAGCCGGGGGGGGAAGTCATTCACCAAACTGGACTTGCCGTCGGCCTACATGACACAGGAGCTGGCCGAGACGTCGAAGAGACTTACGTGCATTAACATGCATAAAGGACTGTTTATTTATCACAGGGGCCCTTTTGGAATTCACTCGGCTGCAGCAGTATTTCAGAGGATCATGGAGAGTCTACTGAAGTCCGTTCCCAGAACCGTCGTATTCCAAGATGACATCCTGATCACAGTTCCTGACTCTGAGGAACATCTGAACAACCTGGAAGAGGTTCTACGTCGTCTGGACAAAGTAGGACTCAGACTGAAACGCTCGAAGTGCGTCTCCATGGCACCAGAGGTCGAATTCCTGGGGAGGAAAATTGCTGCTGATGGCATTAGGCCCATGGACGCAAAAACCAAAGCCATCAAGAATGTACCCAAGCTACAGAATGTGACAGAGCTGCGTTCGTTCCTGGGTCTACTCAACTACTTTGGTAACTTCCTACCTAAATTGAGCACCTTATTAGAACCACTACACATGCTGCTAAGAAAAGGCGACAACTGGATGTGGGGTGCGTCTCAAGACAGAGTTTTTGAGAAAGCCACTAATCTGCTTTGCTGTAACAAGCTGCTGGTACATTATGACCCATGTAAACGTTTAGTATTGGCTTGTGATGCTTTGTCATATGGAATTGGTTGCGTACTCCAACAAGCTAATGAGTCGGGTAAACTTCAAACAGTCGCGTATGCTTCAAAAACTTTGTCTAAAGCGGAAAGAGCCTACAACATGGTAGAGAAAGAAGCACTAGCCTGTGTGTATGGGGTTAAAAAGATGCATCAGTACCTGTTTGGTCTTCGGTTTGAACTGGAGACAGATCACAAGCCGCTCATTTCACTGTTCTCTGAAAACAAAGGTATCAATACCAATGCTTCATCCCACATCCAGAGGTGGGCGCTGACATTATCCGCTTATGATTATATCATTCGCCATAGATCTGGCACCGAGAATTGTGCCGATGCTTTGAGCTGTCTGCCGTTGCCCACACCGGAGGTGGAAACACCACAACCGGCGGACCTATTGTTAGTTTATGGATGCTTTTGAGAGTGAAGGAACCCCTGTCACGGCTCAACAAGTTAAGATCTGGACCAGCCAGGACCCGATTTTATCGGTGGTGAAGAGTTGCATCCTCAAAGGTGATTGGTCTGCCATACCCAAGCAAATGTGCAAGGAGACCAAACCTTACATTCGTCGCAAAGATGAACTGTCTATTTAGTCGGATTGTACACTGTTATGCCCAAGAAAGGGAGAGAGAAATTTGTTCGTGAGCTACATAGCATACATCCCGGCATTGTAATGATGAAAGCCATCGCCAGGTCTCATGTATGGTGGCCGGGAATTGACTCTGAGCTGGAATCATGTGTGCACCAGTGCAACACTTGCATGCAGCTCAGCAAAGCACCAGTGGAATCACCCGAGTCTGTGGTCGTGGCCGTCGACACCATGGTCCAGGATCCACATAGATTTTGGAAGTCCCTTCCTGGGGAAGATGTTTTTAGTTGTGGTGGATGCATATTTGAAGTGGATAGAGTGTATAATCGTGTCATCCAGCACATCCACAGCTACCATTGAGGATCTCAGTGTCATGTTTGCGACATATGGTCTGCCTGACATCGTTGTTAGCGACAACGGATCGTGCTTCACGAGTCAGGAGTTTCAAGAGTTCATGAAACTCAATGGTATCAAACATGTAAGGTTAGCACCATTCAAACCTGCATCCAATGGGCAAGCAGAACGTGCTGTCCAAATAATAAAGCAAAGTATGAAGCGAATAACCCAAGGGTCACTGCAGACCCTCCTGTCATGCATACTGCTTAGTTACAGGACAAGACCACACACGCTTACTGGGGTCTCGCCTGCTGAACTAATGATGAAGAGAGGTCTTAAGATCAAGCTATCTCTTGTACACCCTGACTTGAATAATCATGTTGAATATAGAAGACAAAGTCAGCAAGGGTATCACGATCGCGCAGCTGTGTCATGCAATATTTCTGTAAATGATCCTGTATATGTTCTAAATTATGGTCAGGGTTCCAAGTGGATCGCTGGTACTGTCATGGCCAAGGAGGTCAAGCTCAAAAATGGGAAAACATGCAGGAAACATGGATCAGAAAAAGCTGCGGCACACAGACGAACCGTAACAGTCGGAGGAAGAGACAATCGACGACCAACCAACCTACGCCCAGTCATCAGAGAACTCAGTGGTCATCAGTGAATCAGGACTTTCAACCACTGACATGTTCAATGAAAATGGACTTTCAATCCCTGACAAGGCCAGTGCCACTCTCACCAGGTCAGCCACCCAGCCACCAGTCACAACAGACTCTGAACACTCACCTAAGGCTGGAGTTGAACTGAGACGGTCAACACGGGAGCGTAAAACACTGGACCGTCTCAATTTGTAAAAGACTGTGTTAATATCTCAGAGGGGGATATTGTCATGTTTGTACTTTTGGGATCACTAGTCACTAGATGGCATCATTGTTGGAGGCCATTGGGCTGCACACATACCCCGCAAAAAGACAGGCATAGCTAGGACCCATGCAGGTTTCCATCGTCATTGAATACAGAAAATCACCATGACATAGGATATACAGCACATAAGCAGTTCATTCAGCCCAACCAGTCCATGCTGGGATTTATGCTCCACTGGAGACTCCTCCTGTCTTTCCTCATCTAACTGTCAGCATAACCCTCTATTCCCTTCTTCCTTATATGCTTATAGTCTTCCCTTAAATTATCCCAGCACTGATTCCTTGAGGGAGTCCACTTTTCACCTTCTGCCACTCTAAATAGCTACCCTTGACCCCTACTCTCTGCTTTCTGTCTTGAAGCCAGCTAGCTATCCATTCTGCTACTTGTCCCCTGACTCCGCATTCTCTGACCTTATTCCTGAGTATATTGTTACCTTATGAAAGGCCTTTTGGAAATCTAGATAAATTACATCTCCCTCTCTCTCTTTTTCCCTCTCCCTCTCTCTGTCTCCCTCTCTCTTTGTCGCCCTCTCTCTCTGTTTCCCTCTTACTCTGTCTCCATCTATCTGTTACCTCTTCAAAGAATTCAATGAGGTTGGTCAAGCAAGACTTTCCCTTTTGAAATCCATGCTGACTATTCATTATTATATTTTTGGTTTCTAAATGTTCTATTCTTTCCTCCAGTAGGGATTCCATTATTTTTCCTCCCTCTGATATTAAGTTGACTGGTCTATAGTACCCTGGATATGTTCTATTTCGCATCTTAAAAAGAGGTATTTTTTGAGCTATCCGCCAGTTGTCTGGCACTACACCTTTTTCTAGCAAATTATTAAATATGTGTAATATTGCCTCTTCCCTAGATTTTTTTAATGCGGAGATGTAATCCATCCAGACCTTGGTTTTATCCTCTTTGAATTTGATTAGTTTATTTAATATTTCTCCTCTTTCTATTTTAAATGCAGTTATATCATTTCTAATCTGATTTTCCGATCTCATGTCCACCTGATCTGACTAATACTGGTTAATACTGAAGCAAAGTAATTATTTAATATTTCTGCCATTTCGCTATCGTTGCCTGTGATTTTATCCTGACTGTCCCTTAGTAGCCCTATTCCATTCCCACTTTCCTTCTTTATTCTGTGCCTTTAGAATATTTTACATTCCTTGCTAATTTAATGTCATTGTTTCTCTTCACCTTCCTAATTGTTCGTTTGACTTCTTTCCTAATTGCTTCATATTCTGTCTTGTCATGTTCTCCCCTGCTGTCCATGTAGAATATTAGTGGAATATAATGAGATGCTAGCACCACAGAACTTTCATGCCAAGGACATGATACAGAAAGAAAATATTACAGAACTCACACTGAATTGGAGAAAGCCAAATTCTCCTTTATCTGCAGAATAAATAGCTACTGAAACCTCCTTAATGAACTTCTGAGAATTTATTTCACTGCCGTACCTGATGCATTCCTTCCAGTGCTATTTTTTAAAAATCTGATAATATTCCTAAGAAGCACCTTGATATGGTTCACTACGTTAAAGGTGCTATATAAATACAAGCTGTTGTTTTTGTTGTTATGGCAGCAACTTGAAGGGTGGGGGGCTACAGTTCCTTCAGCTGATTGACATGCCGGTAATAAGTACTGACTATTTGCAGAGGAGATTTCCTCACAGGTTGGCCCCAGTTTCTGATTATTGTTGGAAAGAGCTACCCAGGGTTTGTTTGCACAGAACTTCATAGATCTCCTTCAGAATCTCTTACAAATTAGTGAGTCAGGCAGGAGAAGACTTTTATTTATTTGTTCATGGGATGTGGGCATCCCTGGTAAGGCCAGCATTTATTGCCCATCCCTAATTGCCCTTGAGAAGGTGGTGGTGAGCCGCCTTCTTGAACCGCTATAGTCCATGAAGTGAAGGTGCTCCCACAGTGCTGTTAGGGAGGGAGTTCCAGGATTTTGACTCAGCGAACAGTGATATGTTTCCAAGTCAGGATAGTGTGTGACTTGGAGGGTAACTTGCAGGTGATGCCTTGCGCATGCGCATGCTGCCCTTGTCCTTCGAGGTGATAGAGGCTTAGGGTTTGCGAGGTGCTGGCGAAGAAATCTTGGCGAGTTACTGCAGTGCATCTTGTAGATAGTACACACTGCAAACCATGATGTGCCGGTGGTGGACGGAGTGAATGTTTAAGGTGGATGGATGCTGTTAGCAGTCAATCTCCTTGGGTCACAACAACACGTTTTGAGTAAGCGCGAGACTTCATAGCGGAGTGAATGGAACAGGCTTTGTTGATACACAGTAAAGGTGATCTGACAGGCTGTGACTATCATTTGTTAAGTATTACTTTTTGTAACAGAACGTTATTTACTTGATAAACCTCTGTTGTTTTTGCTCAATATACCTGTATTAAAAGCATTTGTTATAATCTGAACAAGGGTCTCCTAGTTTGAATTAAATATAAACCCTGGGAATAGTTGAATTGCTATATTTAGCAAAGCGGCAAAAAGCTGCTAAGTCATTAAACACGACAGCAGATTCAATCATGGCTTTCAAAAGGGAGGTGGATAAGTCATAGAATGGTTACAGCATGGAGGAAGGCCATTTGGCCCGTGAGTAGCCGAAGGAAAAAATGCACAGGGCTGCGGGGAAGGTGGAGGAGGAGGCAGAGAGCCGACACAGGTGGTCCTGTGTCCTATATTTCTATTCAATTCAGTTCTGGTCTTTTCACACTCAAACCCAGTGGGTGGTCCATTGTGTAAGTGTGGGCAGGGAGATAGCTTTGAATATTTAATCAGAAGATGTCACAGGTACACGCAGGTGTGAGGACCAGGGTATTGTTTCAGTGCACATAGGTGCCAGGTAGTCTGTGGGTCCTTTGTTATAGTCCTGGGAGTCAGTGGGCCATTCCTGCAGTGATTCATAGTTTTGATTCAGAGCTATTGTCCATATTAATTAGGTAGATAATGGCCCACATTCGTAGTTTAATGTGGCGGGGGGAAGTCATTTTCAAACTGGGCCGGGGAGTCCTTATTGGTTGAGGATTTCCCCACTTCAGGCCCGACTCGACCCCTGATTGGCCAGCCAGAATGCACTTTTCCCCCATTGGCCAGTGCCTCGGTCTCGCTTGTGAGCCAGACTCCACAATGTCTGTATCCGCCCACACATTTTCCCAGCCTGCTTTTACTTGGCCAAAAATGTTCATTTAGTGTATGGAACGATCCCATGTTAGTTTTCTTGTCCTTACAGTGTTTCAAATGCGGCCGTGGATTTTCGAACCTTACACAGGACATAGGCCTCACGATCAGATCAATCACGCACACCACCGTGAGTGACGTCGCACCTTCTTGTAGCCCAGTGCCGAGCTTGCACTCGGGCCCCGAATAGCTCATTGTGATCCTATAGTGGTTAGTACTCTGCATTGTGGCCGCAGCAACCTTGGTTCAAATACAAGTTACTGCATTGTGGAAAGCATTGGGAACCTCACTTTTAGATAAATTAAAGAAACCTACATCTTGCAATTTTATTTTAGATATTATAAAACAATTTGCATTTATATAGCGCCTTTAATGTAATGAGACGTCTCATGGTGCTTCATAGGAGTGTTATGAGATTAAAAAATTACGAGATGTAATTTGTTCTCAGAGGTAGGTTTTAAGCAGGGTCTTAAAGGAGGAGAGTTGTAAGGGTTTAGGGAATTAATTCCAGCGTAGAATTTAGGTATTTCCAACAGATCTGGACCCAGAGAGCCATATAACCCAAATACTGGAGTGAAGCTGACAGAAAGGTCTTCCAGCCCTCAGATATGTAAAAAGCAGGTCCTCAAGGTAATCTACTGGGGCAACCTGTAACGAAACTTGCGTTCCTACAGCGTCTTTCGTGAGCTCAGAACGTCCCAAAGAGCTTTACAACCAATTGAAGTGTAGTCACTGTTGTAAAGTAGGAACTTCAGCATTAAATTTACACACAGAAAGCTCCCACAATATGATAATGACCAGATAATCTGTTTTGGTGATGTTGATTAAGGGATAAATATTGTCAGGTCAGGCAGCATCTGTGGAGAGAGAAATCGCGTTACTGTTCCAACAACAACATCTTGTATTTATATAAGCGCCTTTAATTTAGTAAAATATCCCGAGGCGCTTCGCAGGAGTGTTAGCAAACAAAACAATTTGACAGGTTAATTTTTTTTCCCAAAAATATACTTTATTCATATAAAAATTTTCACGATACATTGGAAAATAGTTCAGTACATTGCGGTCAGCAATTCCATATCATTCATTTGGATACTGACAGCAGTTCCATACTGTTATGTCTCAAATAAAGCAATGTGACTGAGTACTGTAGACTTGAGTAAGTGTGACCTTAGACTCTTTATTCTGACTCCAGAGTGCTGGCACAGCATGGGAGGCCTGCTTATATACAGTGCTCCCAAGGGATGTTGGGATCCTTTGGGACTCCAACAGATGCGCTCTCTGGTGGGTGTAGAATGCTGGTTACAAGGTGTTGCATACACAACATCACTCCCCCCACCCATCCCCCGCAAAAGTCAATAATACACTTATTTACAGGGTGAGACGATCTGGGGCTTTCCGCTCCCTAGTCGATTGTCTCGGTACAAATGCAGGTACAGGTGAGTTGTTTGGGCCTTCGCTGGGCTGCTGCACAGCTGGCCTTGCTGGGCTGCTGGGGATGATGAGTTCAGCTTCGTGCTCAACCGTGATGTCGGTTGCCACTTGTGTGTGTATCGGAGGGTCAAAGTTGGTGGTGTCCTCCTCAGGTTGCTCGTGGCTGTCTGTGAATCGCAGTTTGGTTTGGTCTAAATGCTTTTTGCAAGTTAGTCCATTTGCAAGTTTGACCTCAAACACCCTACTCCCTTCGGCTACGACAGTGCCAGCAAGCCATTTGGGACCATGTCCTTAGTTGAGTACAAATACAGGGTCATTAACTTCAACATCGCGTGACAAATTTGCGCGATCATGGTACATGCTTTGTTGATGCCGCCTGCCCTTGACATAATCATGGAGATCAGGGTGGACTAGAGAGAGCCTTGTTTAGAGTGCCCTTTTCATGAGCAGTTCGGCAGGTGGAACCCTGGTGAATGAGTGGGGTCTTGCGCGGTAGCTGAGCAGGACTCGGGACAGACAGGTCTGCAGGGAGCCTTCTGACATCCGTTTCAAGCTTTGCTTGATGGTTTGGACTGCCCGTTCTGCCTGGCCGTTAGATACAGGTTTGAACGGGATAGATGTGACGTGCTTGATCCCATTGCGGTCATGAATTCCTTGAATTCAGCGCTGGTGAAGCACGGCCCATTGTCGTTGACAAGGAGATCAGGCAGGCCGTGCGTGGCAAACATGGCTCGTAGGCTTTCGATGGTGGCAGTGGACGTGCTTACAGACACTATTACACACTCAATCCATTTTGAATAAGCATCCACAACAACCAAAAACATTTTGCCTAGAAATGGGCCAGCGAAGTCAACGTGGATCCTAGACCACGGTTTGAAGGGCTATGACCTTAGCGGTGCCTCCCTGGGTGCATTGCTCAGCTGAGAGTAAGTGTTGCATTGGCGCACGCAAGGCTCCAAATCTGAGTCGATGCCGGGCCACCACACATGGGATCTGGCTATAGCTTTCATCATTACTAGGTAGGTCGCATATGAACATTTCCGTGCCTTTCTTGCCTTTCTTACCCCACACGATTACCCCACAAAACTGGAGGACACAGTTTTTTCCAGGGACAGTAAAGGATCCTGGCTGGTCCAGGTTCTGTACTGACGGGCCATAACGGGTGACTTTTCGTTTTCAAATGCATCCATCACCAGGAGCAAGTCTGTAGGCTGTGCCATTTCCACCCCGGTGGTGGGCAATGGTAGCCGACTGAGGGTGTCAGCGCAGTTCCCTGTGCCTGGCCTGTGGTGAATTACATAGTTATATGCAGACAGCATGAGCGCCCATCTTTGGATGCGAGCAGAGGCATTGTAGATGAACAGACCTTTGTGCGTGTTGATGCAGGTGAGGCCTTTCGAAGATTCCTCCACCCCCTGCGTCATGTAGGCCGAGGTCAGGTCCAACTTGGTGAACATCTTTCCTCCTGCCAGCGTCGCAAATAGGTCGTCTGCCTTGGGTAGCGGGTACTGATCCTGCAGCGAAAAGCGCTTAATCGTTACTTTATAGACCTCACAAATTCTGACCATGCCATCACTCTTGGGAACCGGAACAATCGGACTGGTTTACTCGTTGAACTCAACCAGTGCGATGATGCCCTCTCGTTGCAACCTGTCCAGCTCGATCTCCACTTTCGCTCGCATCATGTATGGCACCGCACCTGCCTTGTGGTGGTTGGGTCATGTACCGGGAACCAAGTGGATCTGCACCTTCGCCCCAGAGAAATTTCTGCTGCCTGGCTTAAACAACGACGGGAACGTGCTCAAAACCTGGGCACATGAGGTGTCATCGATAGACGAACTCGCTCGCATGTCGTCCCAGTTCCAGCAGATTTTTCCCAGCCAGCTTCTGCCGAGCAGTGTGGTACAATCCATAGTGGTAGTTCGTGCACCGCTCCATCATAGGAGACTTTTACTGCTGCACTGCCCATTACAGGAATCAGCTCTTTAGTGTAAGTTCTCAGCTTGGTATGAATAGGGCTCAGCTTGGGCCTTTGTGCCTTGTTGCACCACAGCCTCTCGAAGGCCTTTTTGCTCATGGTAGACTGACTCACATCTCCTCGTAAAAGATCCTCTCGGACTTTCTGTGGTACAGAATTCCACAGGTTCACCACTCTCTGGGTGAAGAAGTTTCTCCTCATCTCGGTCCTAAATGACTCGAAATGAGTGATCACAGTATGGTTGAATTTGTAATACAGATTGAGGGTGAGGAAGTAGTGTCTCAAACGAGCGTACTATGCTGAAACAAAGGGGACTACAGTGGTATGAGGGCAGAGTTGGCTAAAGTAGACTGGGAACACAGACTAAACGGTGGCACAATTGAGGAACAGTGGAGGACTTTTAAGGAGCTCTTTCATAGGTCTGGGCCTATCCAGTCCCACAGAGCCGAGTACAACTCGACCGGTAAGCCATCGCTTCCGGCAGTTTTATTCGTCTCGAAGGACTGGATGGCCTTTGTCAGCTCGTCCAGAGTTAGCGGGTGGTCCAGACTCTCCCGCTTGCTGTCGTCTAAGACCTCCGAAATAGACGGCAGGAAAGACTGGGAGGCCGCGCGGTCTGTGGGCTTGACGTCGTACGGCCTGGCATAGAAGGATTTGCTGATCCTCTGCATGTCAGGCTGCGAAGACGTCACTGAACCGTCTTCTTCCTTTCGGCTGGTGATCACAGAGCTCCCCGTGTACCTTTTGGAAGAAGAAACGCGAACACGTCTCGTCTTGCTCGACGGAGCGGACTCTGGAGCGGAAGATAATCTTGGAGGACTCTGAGGCAAAGAGCGAGGCTTACTGGCCCTTCACCTCTTCGAGTTCCTCCGCGACGTCGACCCCCATCGACTGCAACAGGAGCAGGTTTTGCATATTCGTCTGGAGTTGGGACAATTCACTCTGTCTCCCTCTCACCTGCTGAACACCTTTGAGGATGAAGAACCTCTTGATGTTCGTCTTGATTGTTTCCCACCAGTGCATCGGGGAATCGCAGAGGGGCTTTACGGTTCTCCAACCTTTGTAATCCCTCTTGAGTTCCTCAACGTTTTCCGGAGTCAACAGTTTCACGTTCAGCTTCCATATCCCTCTGCCAACTTTCTGGTTTTCCTGTGGGCGACAGTCGGCCAGTAGGAGGCAGTGGTCAGAGAAGAACACCGGCGTGACGTCGGTGGATCTGACCTTGAGCGTGTGGCACACAAACAGGAAGTCTATTCTGGAACGGACGGACCCGTCTGGTCTTGACCAGGTGTATCTGAGCGGCGCTCAGCCTGCAGGGTTGCTGAAGACGTCGCACAGCTTGGCATCTTTTACCGCATCCATCAGGAGTCTGGACGTGGCGTCCAGTTTGTCGTCGGCTCTGCTGGATCGTCCAGTCGCATCGATGATGCAGTTGAAGTCACCGCCCAGAATGACCGGCCTGGATGTTGCCAGTAGCATTGGGAGCTGCTGGAAGAGGGCCAGCCTCTCGTTCTTGGGAACTGGGGCGTAAACATTAATTAACCTGAGAGGGGAGTTTTTGTACATTACGTCTGCTACGAGGAGGCGGCCGCCCACCACCTCCTTAACTTCGGTGATGGTGAAGTGGCCTCCCCGCAGCAGAATGCCCAGGCCGGAAGCCCGGCTGTCGTTGCCTCCTGACCATATGGATGGTCCATGGGTCCACCATCGTGACCACTGCCGGTAACTGCTGAAGTGCAGCTGATAGAGAATTCAAACAGGCTGCATTTAGACAGACTGTGAAAATTCACAGACCCCCAAGTCAAGACTGCTACGTGCAGTTCAGCATGTTGCATTAAGTCATCAATCAACTTGACATTTTAGGACTTTGGGTAGCGAGCCAATTAAAAGGTTAAAAGACTATTAATTGAGGCAATAAGGTCCAAGAAGGCGAGTTCTTTTCTGTAAATTGATCCAGGTATAAGTACAGCCATTTTGACCATGTGGTCTCAGTAGGACAAAGACCTGGCTTAAAGCCAGAAGCTTGTTACTGCTGTCTGCCAAAATAAAGAAATTAAAACTACAATCGGAGTTCGTATTTCATTGGAAATTAAGACATACAACAATTTTGGCATCACGAACAGGATCGCTAAGGAAAGAAACTGAATTTTGGACATCGGACCTACATACTGAGGTAAGGACTCTTTATAAAAGTCCTCAGTCAAAAGTCTAAATTCGCCTCTCCTTCTACGCGATTCCAAAAGCCTCCGGTTTGCGAACCCTCCGGTTGGTAGTCGGCTCGAGGTCCCATAGACGTCTAAACTTTGGCAGTGTGTTAGTTAATTCATCACCGACCTATTGATCGGCTAGAAAGCCTACGACTCAATACCCCAGTAAAGAAATCAGTATTATGGCAGCAGGAGATAAGAGCAAAGAATTGCCTACAACTGTTAAAGGTGGGCGGGCAACACCTGAGGTTTCGCTAGATTTAATTCTCGAACAGTTGAAAGAATACATAGAGCAACAATTCAATTTATCTAAAACCTATATTAAGATCGAACAAAAGTACGGAACCTCCAAAGGACAATGGTCCTTGGATGAGATTAAAAAGGTCTGGAGAAAAACGACCCGTATGAAAAATAAAGAGCGAACTAGATGGTCCCTAGCGGTTATGGGAAAGATCCGAAACCGGAATGAAATTATAATGCGTTCCCAACATGATCGAGAACTGACCAGTACAAAGGATCAATTGCAAGCAGTTTGTGAATAGCTCCGACAGAAAAAACTTGAACTTGAAAAGTCGGAAGCGGAAGTTAAAGATCTTAAAGGTGAAATTAAAGAATGGAAAAAATCATTAGGTCAAGAGACAGTCATAGGAAAAGGAAAATGTATTGATCAATTCCCAGGGTACCCATGTTTGGATAAATTAAAAGCACAAACCCGAAGACACGACCGAGGAAGAGATACGGTTTCTGAATCCTCTGACGATACAGGGTCGGAGGATGAAGAATTAGGGGTGAGCTTTGCCCCGTTTAAAAAAAGACGAGTTGTAGTCAAATCAGAAGAGACTGCGGAAGAGGGCGGAACCAAAAAAACGAAGAAAAGGGTGTATGCAGAATACTTATTTCATGATCCGGCAGACCAGAGAAAATTGATAAATGTTCCAAGGAATTGCCCAATCCAAAGAAAGGGGGAGTAAAAACGTGGGACCAATTGGACCGCTTAAGAAATATATATCAACTTCATCCCTGGGACGGAGTGCAATTTTTGACCATAATGGTGCCAAAAACACAGGGAAGAAAATTGCACGACAAGGTAGAAGAAGCTTTGGGGCAGGATGAGCAAAAATTAAACGCAGGGTGGGAGGCGATTAAACACTGGCTGCAAGCCTTCAGTCCAGCTAAGACAGACTGGGGAAAAATTGCAGCCTGCCAACAGAAAGGAACAGAGGAGGTCCTGGAGTATGACGAGCGGTTTAGATGCACGTGGCTAGAACATTCGGGTATGAATAATACGGATGAGGAAATGGATGAACAAGTGTTTGGACCCCTGAAAGCAGCTTTCGTGGCAGGTCTAAAGCCAGAACTGTCCAAAATGCTTAAGGTAGTGTTACCGGACTGGGAAGGTAGAGGAACTACCTTTGCAGCATTGGTGGATCGATGTAACTAATTAGATCGGGATATGGGAGCTAAAGTCCGAGCTGTACAGGCTGTGGGATGGAAATCCCAGGATTCCGATAAACAGTCATTAGGAAAATTACCTGGAAAATGTCATTATTGTGGGAAAGAAGGTCACTGGGCCAAGACGTGCAGGGCAAGGTCGTGGCTGGGGAAGATGACGCAGCCAGGGATACAATTCAGCCAACAAGCCAGGCTTGTCACAAGATAACGACCTCATAGAAGCATTTAAGCGACTGACAATACAGAAGGAGTTACTTGGATAGCAAAAAACGATTAGAGCCCACCCTGGCCCCCCTCCTCGCACTAATACGACAGAGGGGAGATGTGCTATATATAACTGTGAGGGTGGGCGATAAGGATGTGGACTGTCTTTTAGACACAGGGGCGGAATTAACATGCTTACCCCTACAATATGGAGACTTTTTGCCGTTGGATGGTAGGGCACGTACAGCCTATGGAGTTGGGGGCCATAAAATGGAAATTAAAAGGACAACACTGGTACTTATAGGGCTGGGTCCACATGAACTAACCACGCCGGTCTGGATAGGCCCAGTAGATCAACCCCTTTTGGGAATGGACGTTCTAATCCAAGTAGATTCATCGTTGCATTTCGAGGATGGTCGGGTGACATGGTCAATTAGAACTTTGAAGAAAGAAGAATTGAAGGAACACCCGATATGGGCTAAAGATAAGAACGATTGTGGCCTACTCCAGATGGAGCCTGCGTCATTTACCAGGACCAAGCCTCCATGCACTAAACAGTATCCCATCAGTCCAACTGCCATCGCAGGAATTTTACCGGTTATTCAGCAATTGGAGAAACAAGGGGTGCTTATTAAAACGCATAGCTCCTCCAATAGCCCCGAGTGGCCAGTACAGAAATCTAATGAGACTTGGCGTTTGACTGTCGATTATAGGAAAGCTAACCAGTGTATTGATCAAAAAGCTCCTTTGGTCACAGATCCCTCCAACATTTTTAATGCCCTCAAACCGGAACATAAATATTTCTCGGTTATAGATATGGCCAACGGATTTTGGTCGGTGCCTCTGGCACCGGAGGTTCGACAGTGGTTTGCTTTCACGGTCCAAGGACAACAGTATACTTGGACCCGGTTACCGCAGGGTTTCCACAACAGCCCTACGGTATTCCACATGGCTTTACAAAGCCATTTGCGAGAATTACCTCCCCTGTCATCCACAGTCATCCAATATGTAGACGATATCCTGCTAGCTTGAAACACAGAAGACCAGCATGAACAAGATTTACGAGCTTTGCTGGACCACCTTTGGCTGAAAGGACATAAAGCCAGCATCGACAAAGCACAAATATCCCAAGAAGAGGTTGTATACCTGGGACAAAAGATTTCACAAGGAAAGAGAGAACTTACCCAGGATAGAACTGCAGCCATTCGGGCTGCTAAAAACCCCACCACTATTCAGGAACTAAGATCTTTTTTGGGATTGTGTAACTTTAACAGAAATTGGATTGACTCCTTCACACAGTTTGCTCAGCCATTGAATGATATTTTAAAGGGGAAACGTTCCTCTAAAGAAGCCATCACCCTCACTAAGGGACAGCAAGAGGCCTTCCTGAGTTTGAAAAAGGCTTTGTGTTCGGCACCGGCTCTGGGAATCCCCGACAGTGGTAAGCCATTTACCCTGTTTGTCCATGAGAAAGAAGGATATATGACAGCTATACTGACACAAGAACATGGGGATCGGGAAAGACCTATTGGCTATTATTCGGCAAAACTGGATGCGGTAGCCCTCGGATGGGGAAGTTGCCTAAGGGCCATGGAAGCTACATGTTGAGCGGTAATGATCACTGCGGGTCTAGTCCTCGACCAAAAGCTGATTGTCAAGTATCCCCACACCGTACACGCTTTGCTGTCTATGAATAGAATGTCTCAGGTGACGGCAGCTAGATGGACCCGCTGGACAGCAGTTTTGGAAGCTCCTAATCTCCATATCGTCCGGGCCAGCCGGTTAATCCCGCAACTATGCTCCCGATGTCAGAATCGAGGGAGCAAGAGGGGGGGAGAATGTGAAGAGCATGACTGCGTGGAGATTTTAAAAGAAACAGAAGAAGCAGCCTTAGCAGCAGAGGAGCCTCTGCACAACCCAGACCTCATCCTGTTTACAGATGGTTCCTCCTTTGTTGACAATGGTACCAGAAAAGCAGGATGGGCAGTTACAACCTTATATGAGGTAGTGGCAAAAGGATGTTTACCCTCAGGAACGTCAGCACCACAAGCCGAGTTACGGGCCCTGTCAGAAGCATGTCAAATAGCAGAAGGACAGACAGCTAATGTCTACACAGATTCGCGTTATGCTTTTGGAGTCGCTCACTTTTGGTCTGTTATGGCGGAAAAGAGGATTCCTCACTGCTGCTGGTACACCTATCTGAAATGGAAAAGAAGTCCGAGATTTACTGGAGGCCATACAATTACCTCAGGAAGTTTCCATCCTGAAGTGTAAGGCCCAGACCAAGGAAAATACCACAGAAGCACAGGGAAATGCCCTAGCCGACCAGGCAGCTAAAGATGCCGCCTCACAGGGCGTTCCTCCAGAAGAACCAACACAGATGTGCAGATTGAAAGCACTCAGGCCTCTGACACGAGACCTTCAGACAATGCAAGGCGAGAGCTCCCGAGAGGAAAAATGGACATGGATTGAGGCAGGAATTAAGCTATGTGAAGATGGTGTCTGGAGACAAAGAGTTACCGACAAGCCAGTCGCGCCACAAGCGCTTATGCCTTTTTTAGCCCAACAGATCCACTCGTGGGGACACTTGGCCTCACAACAGATGATGGCACGGTTCCAGAAAAGCTGGTGGGGTCGGGGATTTAAAAAACATGCCCAGCTGGTAACAGACCGCTGTGTGGTCTGCCAGAAAAATAATTCTGGACCCATCACGGTAATGCCCCAACTGAGGCCCCCTGCCCCTGTCGGACCATTCCAGCATCTGCAGGATGATTATATATCTCTTCCTTCATGCCAAGGATACACTAACATTCTTGTCATGGTCGACAGATTCTCTAGATGGGTAGAAGCTGTCCCAACTAAAAGAGCTACAGCCAATCACACTGCAAAGGTCTTGTGTAAGGATTACATTCCCCGATGAGGAGTCCCAAGTAGCATTGACTCAGATCAGGGAACACACTTCTGCCAAGAAGTCTGTAGGTTACTGAACATTACGTGGGATTTACACTGTCCTTATCATCCACAATCATCAGGACAAGTAGAACGAATGAATCGAACTCTGAAACAACGGCTTGTCAAATATCACCAAGAAGGGACACCATGGCCCCAGGCACTACCAATAGTGCTATGTAGTATTAGGGCAACCCCGAACAGAACTACAGGTCTAAGCCCATTTGAAATTATAACAGGAAGACCCATGTCGCTGCCAGGAACTATCGATTTACGGAAAACTGATGTTCAGTTAATGAGTGACACTTTGTTGTCATACTGTCAGAACTTAACCAATGCTATTAGTTCTGTTTCCCGACAGGTATCGGCAGCTTGGGGTCATCCACCCGAAGGAGGACACGACATCATCCCGGGAGTCTGGGTGTATGTGAAAAAGTTCCATAAAGAACCTTTGGGTGCCAAGTGGGAGGGACCTTATCAAGTGTTATTGAGCACCCAGGCAGCTGTTAAAGTCCAAGGAAAGAAAGCCTGGATCCACGCTTCACACGTTAAACGAACAACCCGTTACTGAAGCTGAAAACTATTAAGGACAATTACATTTTGCGAAAATGTATAAATGTACTGTATTATTGATTGTAGGTATTCTAGGCATAGGCCTACTTCTTACTAGCCGACCCTCTGCACCAAAGGGAAATAGTAGGGTAGCAAGGGAATTACATGTAAATACCTTTTTATATATGTCATACATTTATGCCAAACAAGGTAACATTTCTAGTTGTTGGGTGTGTGCGCATATTCCTATTCACTCAAAGGGAGGGATTCCCTTGAGGCCAGTTCCCTTGAATATCTCGGAAATGGCTGAGTGGATAATTAATCAAAACAAAACAGGCAATGCGTTTCAGGATACGGAAAACTGGGCACGTAAATGGAAGTCAGCAGGTTACAATCTGACTAACTTTGAAGGGGGATACCAACCGTGCTACAATAATTCCAAACGGCCCCCATTTTTTGTTATCACTAATACAACGGGAATAGGAAGACCGGGGGAATTGGTCTGTCTGATTAGAAACATCAAAGGAGGCCAAAATATGGGGTATAGTAACTGCTCCCGGAATTGTAATATAATCATGCCACGGAACCGTCCAAACTGGGCTGATGTGGGAATTCTTAACGTAACGGGGATTCTGAATAAAACAGATGGAAAAGCCTGGACAGGCCCCGGAGTGTTGCTGATAAAGAAACAGCTAACATTCATTGCATATAATAGCACCTATTGGGTGTGTGGCCACAAGGCCTACCCTTGGCTGTCCCAGAATTGGATGGGATCCTGCTATTTAGCCTACATTGTGCCTTATATGTATCATATAAAGTCACTGTCAGAACATTTACACCGTCCTAAGAGAGCTATCACAGGAACAGAGAGGTTCTTTGCCATTCTGATCCCCAGGTATGGGACCGCCAGACTGGCAAGGGAACCAATTAACATGGCATCCATTGTGGAACGGGTAGCCAATGATACCTCAGAGGCCCTAGTTAAAATCAATGCAGAAATGGTAGCAATCCGCACAGTAGCCCTACAGAATAGACTGGCCCTTGATTACATCCTGGCTGAAAAGGGAGGTACTTGCACCCTACTCGGAACTGAGTGTTGAACATATATCCCAGATAGCTCCGAAGAAATTACCCACTTAGCGGAGCGTATCCAAAAGGAGGTAGAAAAACTTAAGCAACCCCCATCATTCACTTTGTGGAGTGGAGCCACTGAATGGCTAGGTTCAATAGGAACTTCATTGGTGGAAGGTTTAATTCTATTTGTTGTAATTGTTTTACTTTTATATTGTTTGTTTATGTTGATTAAATGTTGTTGCGACCAGGCGGCTGTAGCTGCTGTCCCGCAGGTGAGACACCTTGCAGGTCCCAGCAGACCGTCTGTACGTGGCACAGGGGTATGTTATGCTTAAGGGAAGGTTGTTTACTGGTTGAATTAAGATATTGATTTGGATTAAATTGGAATAAGGTTAATTAACCTACTAAAACCAGACTTCCATTGTGGCCACGATGGAACTCGGGTTGGTGTAAATTTGTGTGGAAGCTACTAGTCCGGACATGTGGCGAAACACATCAACAAATTTTAGAAGGAAACTCTATTAACATGTATGAAATTATTTTGTAGAATGTTTAGCCAGTGATACCTGATGTTTTATGATTCAGTTTGTGAAAGAATCAAAGAGGGGATTGATAGAGAATTCAAACAGGCTGCATTTAGACAGGTTGTGAAAATTCACAGACAACAAGTCAGAGATGCTACGTGAGTGGTAGCATGTTGCATTAAGTCATCAATCAACTTGACATTTTAGGACCCTTGGGTAGCGAGCCAATTAAAAGGTTAAAAGACTATTAATTGAGCCAATAAGGTCAAAGAAGGCGAGTTCTTTTCTGTAAATTGATCCAGGTATAAGTACAGCCATTTTGACCATGTAGTCTCAGAAGGACAAAGACCTGGCTTAAAGCCAGCAGCTTGCTGTTGCTCTCTGCCAGAAATAAAGAAATTAAAAGTACAATCGGAGTTCGTATTTCATTGGAAATTAAGAGATCTAACAGTGTTCTTCTTCTGGTTTGCCTTTCCAAAAGAAGATGTATCCACCACCTTGTTCCTTGATCTGGCCTTCTCCTGCCCGCCAGGTCTCGCTCAGGACAGCGGTGTCGATGTCGTAGCGTCTGAGTTCCCTGGCAACGATAGCAGTACGCCGTTCCGGTCTGTCGCTGTTGGAGTTGTCCATGAAGGTCCTGATGTTCCAGGTCCCAGACTTCATTTTAAAGGGTGGAAGATGCCTGTGCGTGAATTCTTTTAACGTGGGGTGGCCGTTTCACACCAGCCATCTCACGAATTTGACAGAACAAGGTCTTGGTCCAATGGTGAGGGGATCCAAGACGATGGGAGACCGGCTCCACTACATGGACCTAGCGCGCGCACACACACACACATTCCTACTCCCTCCCTCCCTCCCTCACTCAGGTTCTCTCTCCCTGTTTTTCAGAGATCACAGTGAAGGTGAGCGCAGTAATCAGAGCAGCTTGCAGATTTGTCCATAAAATACTGACATTGTATCCCGGGCCCTCCAGCTCCAGTGCCCTGCTTTCCTGCGTTTTCCTGTTCTCCCTCCAGCCGCTCACGCTTTGTTCTTTGGTTCTTTTCTAGTGACCACGCGTATTCTGGCCTCTTGTCCTGACATCGCTGCTGGCCTTGGCCTCCCGATCTTGCTGCTGGTCCGTGCTGAGTCTTCTCTGGGTCCCCACCTCGCTGATGGCGCTCCTCGCTGCCCGCCGATCCTCCACTCCTCGCTGCCCGTGCCCCTAATGCCACATTTTCTACTGGTTATTAATTTAATAAGTACCAGCTAGTTACAGCTTCTCAGCTCTTAATTTAACCACCTTCCTTAACTTAGAGAGCAAGAAAAGCTGGAATACTCACCAATCACCTACCTGCTCTCCTGTGACGTCATTCTTTGATTTTTTTTTCTGCTGTTGTTGGCTTTGAATCGGATCCCCCGCTTCTGCTGGTGTCCCCAGTCGGGTCGGCTCCGTTTCCCCGCTCTTTTATCCCCCACTGCTGCTGGTGTCCCCAGTCAGGTCGGCTCCGTTTCCCTGCTCTTTTATCCCCCACTGCTGCTGGTGTCCCCAATGGGATCTATACGCTTTTACTGATACTCGGAAGTGTGGGAAAAACAACGAATGAAGAGCAGGACTGCAGTCTCGGATGATAAATGTACTCAACTCCTCATTTTTGGAACAGAACCACTGATTCTTGGTGGACATAAAAAAAACAACTTATAATGAACCCTATGGATAGCATTTTCCACTGTGGATGAAGCAGGATAATAACGTATCAACAGAATATACAGCAGGTTCTTGGTGCTATCAGTGGGAAATAAAAGAAGGATATGAAGTATGAATAACATGTCCGTTAAGAGATAGGGAAGGCCCAAAGTTATGGAGATTTCTGAAAAAGAGTGGGGGATTGTGGGGAGAAATAAAAAAAAACAAGGCAGATAGCATCAGAAAGTAAAGCGTACATCCAATTGTGTTGGCCTCGAGGGTGGAAAAAACATGAAGGGCAGTATTCATGCGTTGGGACACATATTAAACCTACCCACCGGCAAAATGAACCGGTCATGCGTACCTTTAAGGCTTGGGGAGAATATGCCTACCCCAAACCTGATGGAAGTGGGATAGGTGTACCCATGGTGAAATTTGGGGATGCCGTAGAAGGATGTTATAATGATAACGGGGAATTCCGTAGCATTCGGTTTGAATTGTATACAAAGATAATGAATCAGATCAGGGAAACAATGTCCTCAGTTAAAACCAGGACCTGGAAACAGTCTTGTAATCATTCCCACACATAGAGCGGTATATCATCAAATTATACCAGAAGTGGTTCCTGTTATTTTAAATTTAACTGATTTGATATTGCCTAATTGGTGTCCTAATAAAACTTCACAATTAACTCAAGGAATGATACAACAGGTGTTTAAACAAGACTGGGAAAACGCTACTCTTTCTAAAAACCTTGAAAAGACACAGGAAGCATTCCACCAGAAAAGTGATAATGATTCTGACCCGAAAGGAAGTCAAGAACAGAATAGGCGAAAGAGAGGTCTAATCATTGATGGACTCACAGGGTTTAATACTGCTACATCAAAAATCAATTCCATGGACCTAGCAGGTACACAGGCTCAATTAGATGATGCACGAGAAAGACTAAGGGATATACTTAGTAAGGAAAACAACATAGAAAGGGAAGAGTTGATAGACGATCAAATAATGATTATACACCGAAGGGATATCGGACACATAACAGAAAGTCATGCACGTAAGATTAACGATATCATTAGAGACAGAAAAGCTTCTGATCCAGCTGTCATTAATGTGTCATGTATGGGAACTGGTTCGTGGAATAATCCTGGGAAAATCTAGAAAGTATAAACAAGGAATGTCTGCCTACATGGGTAACAAATGCACATTTGTCAGGACTATCTCATTACTATGACGATGAGGAACTGTGTAACATTAGAAGTTTGATTAAAGTATATCCAGTCAAGCACAAATGCCACAAGGCAGGGAACCAAAGATTATTAGGATTAATAGTACAAATTCCTTATTTAATGAACCGAACTAGACCAACCCCCTGTTTAGAATAGAGAACACAGAGGTTGCAAAAACAAACGCCATTAGCCGATTCCTAACGGCCCCACATTGGTTAATTCAGTTAGAAGAATTAACATGGATTGAACCAAACCTTGAAGGATGCAGTATAAATGAGGATGCCCTCATTTGTCCTTATGATTTATATGAGCACTCAAAAAAGACATGTGGTTTCGATTGGAATCAGGAAGGTTAAAATTGTATGATGGAAGTGAGAGGACCATCAGATGTGAGAACTAGGACTGCTTACGTATGGGAGGGAAAATATTGTTTTGATTGATTAGTCCTGGTACTGTCTGACGCCTACAAAAATTACTCTTCTTGTAGTGGCCGCACCTAAATAACAAGTATTGCAGGTAGACGACAGTTTAGACATTAGCCTAGAGGATTACGTTACTAAATTTGGATATGATATCCCGGAGTTGCCTGAAGCTTTATCATTATCATAGGCAGTCCCTCGGAATTGAGTCCTTAGGTGGCTGAACAGTCTAATACGAGAGCCACAGTCCCTGCCACAGGTGGGGCAGACAGTCGTTGAGGGTGAGGAAGGATGGGACAGGTTTGCCGCACGTTCTCTCCGCTGCCTGCACTTGGTTTCTGCATGCACTCGGCGATGAGATTCGAGGCGCTCAGCGCCTTCCTGGATGCAATTCCTCCACTTAGGGTGGTCTTTGGCCAGGGATTCCCAGGTGTCGGTGGGAATGTTGCACTTTATCAGGGAGGCTTTGAGGGTGTCCTTGTAACGTTACCTCTGCCCACCTTTGGCTCAATTGCCGTGAAGGAGTTCCGAGTAGAGAGCTCGCTTTGGGAGTCTCGTGTCTGGCATGCGGACAATGTGGCCTGCCCAGCGGAGCTGATCAAGTGTGGTCAGTGCTTCACTGCTGGGGATGTTGGCCTGGTCGAGGACACTAATGTTGGTGCGTCTGTCTTCCCAGCGGATTTGTAGGATCTTGCGGAGGCACTGTTGGTGGTATTTCTCCAGCGACTTGAGGTGTCTACTGTACGTGGTCCATGTCTCTGAGCTGTACAGGAGGGCAGGTATTACTACAGCCCTGTAGACCATGAGCTTGGTGGTAGATTTGAGGGCTGGTCTTCGAACACTCGTTTCCTCAGGCAACTGAAGGCTGCACTGGCGCACTGGAGGCGGTGTTGAATCTCCTCATAAATGTCTGCTTTTGTTGATAAGAGTCTCCTGAGGTATGGGAAATGGTCCACGTTGTCCAGGGCCGCGCCGTGGATCTTGATGACTGGGGGGCAGTGCTGTGCAGCGAGGACAGGCTGGTGGAGGACCTTTGTCTTAGGATGTATAACATAAGGCCCATACTTTCGTATGCTTCAGTCGACTATATCCTGGAGTTCAGCCTCTGAATGTGCGCAGACGCAGGCGTCGTCCGCGAACTGTAGCTCGACGACAGAGGTTGGAGTGGTCTTAGATCTGGCTTGGAGACGGCGAAGGTTGAACAGCTTCCCACTGGTTCTGTAGTTTAGTTCCACTCCAGCGGGGAGCTTGTTGACTGAGGTGGAGCATGGCAGTGAGGAAGATTGAGAAAAGGGTTGGGGCGATCACGCAGCCTTGCCCCGGTCTGGACGTGGATTGGGTCTGTGATGGATCCGTTCGTAAGGATCACGGCCTGCATGTAGTCGTGGAGCAGGCGGAGGATGTTGACAAACATTTGGGGACATCTGAAATGGAGGAGGACGCTCCATAGACCCTCGCGGTTGACAGTGTCAAAGGCCTTTGTAAGGTCGAAGAAGGTCATGTATAGGTTGCTGGCACTGTTCCCTGCATTTCTCCTGCAGCTGTTGCGCTGCAAAGATCATGTCTGTTGTGCCCCGTAGGGGATGAAATCCTCACTGTGACTCCGGGAGGAGCTCCTCGGCCACAGGGAGAAGACAGTTGAGGAGGACTCTAGCGACGACTTTCCCAGTGGCTGATAGCAGGGAGATTCCCCTGTAGTTGTCGCAGTCGGACTTGTCCCCTTTTTTAAAGATGGTCACTGGATCTCTGAGATCTCCCGGCATGCTCTCCTCCTTCCAGATGAGGTCAGGTATCCGCGCCAACAACGCCACTCCGCCATACTTTAGTGCCTCAGTAGGGCTTCCATTCGCTCCCGTAGCCTTGTTGTTCTTGAGCTGTCTTATGGCTTTTTCGACCTCGTGCAGCGTTGGGGTTTCACTGAGGTGGTGGCAGGTCACATGCTGCAGGATGGAGTCGAGAACACTTGAGTCAAAGGCAGAGTCTCAATTGAGGAGAACTTCGAAGTGCTCCTTCCAGCGGGCCCTGACTGCCTCGGTGTCCTTGATAAGTGTTTCCCCATTCTTGGCCAGCAGTGGCGTGGGGCCTTGGGAGTTTGGACCGCAGGTGGCCTTGACTGCGATGAAGAATCCTCGCACATTATGGCTGTCGGCCAGTTGTTGTATCTCCTGAAGCTTTAACGGCCTTAATGAAACATAGAAACATAGAAAATAGGTGCAGGAGCCTGCACCACCATTCTATAAGATCATGGCTGATCATTAACCTTTAGTACCTCTTCCTGCTTTCTCTCCACACCTCTTGATCCCTTTAGCCGTCAGGGCCATATCTAACTCCCTCTTGAATATATCTAACGAACCGGCATCAACAACTTTCTGTGGTAGAGAATTCCACAGGTTAACAATTCTCTGAGTGAAGAAGTTTCTCCTCATCTCGGTCCTAAATGGCCTACCCCTTATCCTTAAACTGTGTCCCCTGGTTCTGGACTTCCCCACCAATGGAAACATGCTTCCTGCATCTAACCTGTCCAATCCCGTCAGAATTTTATATGTTTCTATGAGATCCCCTCTCATTCTTCTAAACTCCAGTGTATACAGACCCAGTCGATCCAAATCAAATGAATCAAATAAAGAACTCCCAACGTCATTACTATACATTAGAACAAAGAGATAAAGCCGTAGCTAAAGAGATCCCAGGGATAGGAGTTTCAACACATTGGTGGGATATAGGGATTAATATAGAAATTCCTCCCTGGATTAGAATCATTTCACATTTATTGGTAATCGTTCAACTCACAGTGTTAATATGTTTAATAGTGTACATCTGTTATTTAAAGCACCTAATACGCCAGCCACAAACTCAGCTTAATGTTATAACCACACAAAGTCTGTTAGACAAGAGTAAAAATGAAAACTTTAGATATTCAAGACTTTAAGGGAAAATACAGACAGATGGTCACCAAAGTGGGTACTGAAGGTAATGAATTGATCTGACATGTAAAGTGGTCCAGATTAAAAGGCCTATCAGTATTAGGAGCTTGTGAGGAGTTGGAAGTTCCTCCCCCTCAAGGTAGGAACTGTAAGATATTGTCTATTGACAGGCATTAGAAGTTAGAATTAAGAAGTTTATTTTAAACATCTTGAATTAATGAATAACCTGTATGTTTGTAACTTCCTTTATATGCAATGATTGTATGTCAAACTCTCTTATACATGATAGAAAATGGCTGAATAACATAAAATGGGTTTTAAAATGGCCAAAGGCTGAGAAGCAAAGCATCATGGTAAATTGAGCCATTATTATGTTAACCATTTGTGTAACTACTGATACAGCTTCATTTAGAACCAGAATGATCAAGGCCAAAATTACTAATCAATAAGATAAAGGTGTGCAGCATGTACCATTTATCATAATTTTGTAAAGCCAAGCTCGGTATAATTCTGTGTGACATGGTCTGTATAATTGTTCGCAGAGAAGTGATTCCTGCCACAGAGAGGGAGGGGAGATAGAGATAACATAGAAGGTCAAAAACAGGAGCTATGATCTATTGTGAGGCTGATACAGCTGCAGATTTTCACAGCCTTTTGAATGGGAAGAAAAGGGTATAAAGTAACAGCTCTTCTACCTGGAAGGCAGCGCGAATTAAAACAGGAGATAAGGGGTCAGCACCACGGTCTCTTGAGAGAACAGGCTGTGACTATCATTTGTTAAGTATTACTTTTTGTAACAGAACGTTATTTACTTGATAAACCTCTGTTGTTTTTGCTCAATATACCTGTATTAAAAGCATTTGTTATAATCTGAACAAGGGTCTCCTAGTTTGAATTAAATATAAACCCTGGGAATAGTTGAATTGCTATATTTAGCAAAGCGGCAAAAAGCTGCTAAGTCATTAAACACGACAGCAGATTCAATCATGGCTTTCAAAAGGGAGGTGGATAAGTCATAGAATGGTTACAGCATGGAGGAAGGCCATTTGGCCCGTGAGTAGCCGAAGGAAAAAATGCACAGGGCTGCGGGGAAGGAGGCAGAGAGCCGACACAGGCTCGACAGGCCGAGTGGCCTCCTCCTGTGCTGTAACCAAGTGTCAGCTGTGGCTCAGTGGGTCGACTCTGAGTCAGAGGTTGTGTGTTCAAGTCCCACTCCATGGTTTTTAGCACATAAAAAATCCAGGCTGACACTCCAGTGCAGGACAAAGAGCGCTGCGGGAGTTGTAGTCGCTCCGACTGCGTATCTTGAATAACCAGGCGGCAGCCTCGGTCCCGAGCGCTTGTTCAGTGGCCGACTTCCCCGAGCGCCAATCATTCCTGGCCGTGCTCCGAGACACGGCAGGTGTAAGGGGAACTTGGGGTGTGGGTTCGAATCCACACTCCCCTTGGGTTCTGTACGTGCAATTTATGAGGGTGGGTGAGTAATGAGGCACCAGACACAGTGGGTAAGAGTACAAAATGGCTAATGTTGCTTATCTAGAATAGCAAACACAAAGATAGAGGGCATAGGAAGAGGTCATAAAATGGCAGTGATGGCAAAATCTCATTCAACAACCCGAAAAATCTCGCAACAGGGAAGGGGAAAACAAGAGGTTAAAACATCCCACTCACACGCAACCACACCTCCCACTCCCACCCGTCCTACCAATTCCTATCCTAAATTGAGTCTGTGAGGGGGTTTGGACTATACTCACAATCCTATCAACTCCGGGGTTCTGTAGCACTTATTTCGGCTCAGGGTCCCTCTGGGGTGGGTTTTATGTTATTGTTCGGTTTTCCTCTTCGAAGTTGTCGGTTTCTTCTATCTACCTCTCGGTTATCGTCAGACTACAGCTGTGACTCCAGGTTATTGAACCAGAGGTCCAGGTCTGCACAGCTCTGCGTGCCCCAGCCTGATGCTTCGGCTATTCTCACCCTGTCCAGTGTGTTCAGGGCTAACAGCAGCACCTGCTGCCACTTACCAACCAGGAGGTTGGCTCCTGGGTTTTTAGTCTCGACCAAAATCAAAGTTTGCAAAACTCTCTCAGCTCCTCCCCACCCAGCGGCCAGCTGCCCTGTCAAGAACTGACCCCAAACTGGTTTTCTCCACAACTCCCGCAAGTCTTTTCCTCTCCACACCTGTTTTTCTCCACAACTCCCTTTTTCCACAACTGTTTTTCTGGTGGTCCTGTGTCCTATATTTGTATTCAATTCAGTTCTGGTCTTTTCACACTCAAACCCAGTGGGTGGTCCATTGTGTAAGTGTGGGCAGGGAGATAGCTTTGAATATTTAATCAGAAGATGTCACAGGTACACGCAGGTGTGAGGACCAGGGTATTGTTTCAGTGCACATAGGTGCCAGGTAGTCTGTGGGTCCTTTGTTATAGTCCTGGGAGTCAGTGGGCCATTCCTGCAGTGATTCATAGTTTTGATTCAGAGCTATTGTCCATATTAATTAGGTAGATAATGGCCCACATTCGTAGTTTAATGTGGCGGGGGGAAGTCATTTTCAAACTGGGCCGGGGAGTCCTTATTGGTTGAGGATTTCCCCACTTCAGGCCCGACTCGACCCCTGATTGGCCAGCCAGAATGCACTTTTCCCCCATTGGCCAGTGCCTCGGTCTCGCTTGTGAGCCAGACTCCACAATGTCTGTATCCGCCCACACATTTTCCCAGCCTGCTTTTACTTGGCCAAAAATGTTCATTTAGTGTATGGAACGATCCCATGTTAGTTTTCTTGTCCTTACAGTGTTTCAAATGCGGCCGTGGATTTTCGAACCTTACACAGGACATAGGCCTCACGATCAGATCAATCACGCACACCACCGTGAGTGACGTCGCACCTTCTTGTAGCCCAGTGCCGAGCTTGCACTCGGGCCCCGAATAGCTCATTGTGATCCTATAGTGGTTAGTACTCTGCATTGTGGCCGCAGCAACCTTGGTTCAAATACAAGTTAGTGCATTGTGGAAAGCATTGGGAACCTCACTTTTAGATAAATTAAAGAAACCTACATCTTGCAATTTTATTTTAGATATTACAAAACAATTTGCATTTATATAGCGCCTTTAATGTAATGAAACGTCTCATGGTGCTTCATAGGAGTGTTATGAGATTAAAAAATTACGAGAAGTAATTTGTTCTCAGAGGTAGGTTTTAAGCAGGGTCTTAAAGGAGGAGAGTTGTAAGGGTTTAGGGAATTAATTCCAGCGTAGAATTTAGGTATTTCCAACAGATCTGGACCCAGAGAGCCATATAACCCAAATACTGGAGTGAAGCTGACAGAAAGGTCTTCCAGCCCTCAGATATGTAAAAAGCAGGTCCTCAAGGTAATCTACTGGGGCAACCTGTAACGAAACTTGCGTTCCTACAGCGTCTTTCGTGAGCTCAGAACGTCCCAAAGAGCTTTACAACCAATTGAAGTGTAGTCACTGTTGTAAAGTAGGAACTTCAGCATTAAATTTACACACAGAAAGCTCCCACAATATGATAATGACCAGATAATCTGTTTTGGTGATGTTGATTAAGGGATAAATATTGTCAGGTCAGGCAGCATCTGTGGAGAGAGAAATCGCGTTACTGTTCCAACAACAACATCTTGTATTTATATAAGCGCCTTTAATTTAGTAAAATATCCCGAGGCGCTTCGCAGGAGTGTTAGCAAACAAAACAATTTGACAGGTTAATTTTTTTTCCCAAAAATATACTTTATTCATATAAAAATTTTCACGATACATTGGAAAATAGTTCAGTACATTGCGGTCAGCAATTCCATATCATTCATTTGGATGCTGACAGCAGTTCCATACTGTTATGTCTCAAATAAAGCAATGTGACTGAGTACTGTAGACTTGAGTAAGTGTGACCTTAGTCTCTTTATTCTGACTCCAGAGTGCTGGCACAGCATGGGAGGCCTGCTTATATACAGTGCTCCCAAGGGATGTTGGGATCCCTTGGGACTCCAACAGATGCGCTCTCTGGTGGATGTAGAATGCTGGTTACAAGGTGTTGCATACATAACATCACTTCCCCACCCCCCGCAAAAATCAATAATACACTTATTTACAGGGTGAGACGATCTGGGGCTTTCCGCTCCCTAGTCGATCGTCTCGGGACAAATGCAGGTGCAGGTGAGTTGTTTGGGCCTTCGCTGGGCTGCTGCACAGCTGGCCTTGCTGGGCTGCTGGAGATGACGAGTTCAGCTTCGTGCTCAACCGTGATGTCGGTTGCCACTTGTGTGTGTATCGGAGGGTCAAAGTTGGTGGTGTCCTCCTCAGGTTGCTCGTGGCTGTCTGTGAATCGCAGTTTGGTTTGGTCTAAATGCTTTTTGCAAGTTAGTCCATTTGCAAGTTTGACCTCAAACACCCTACTCCCTTCGGCTACGACAGTGCCAGCAAGCCATTTGGGACCATGTCCTTAGTTGAGTACAAATACAGGGTCATTGACTTCAACATCGCGTGACAAATTTGCGCGATCATGGTACATGCTTTGTTGATGCCGCCTGCCCTTGACATGATCATGGAGATCAGGGTGGACTAGAGAGAGCCTTGTTTAGAGTGCCCTTGTCATGAGCAGTTCGGCAGGTGGAACCCTGGTGAATGAGTGGGGTCTTGCGCGGTAGCTGAGCAGGACTCGGGACAGACAGGTCTGCAGGGAGCCTTCTGACATGCGTTTCAAGCTTTGCTTGATGGTTTGGACTGCCCGTTCTGCCTGGCCGTTAGATACAGGTTTGAACGGGATAGATGTGACATGCTTGATCCCATTGCGGTCATGAATTCCTTGAATTCAGCGCTGGTGAAGCACGGCCCATTGTCGTTGACAAGGACATCAGGCAGGCCGTGCGTGGCAAACATGGCTCGTAGGCTTTCGATGGTGGCAGTGGACGTGCTTACAGACACTATTACACACTCAATCCATTTTGAATAAGCATCCACAACAACCAAAAACATTTTGCCTAGAAATGGGCCAGCGAAGTCAACGTGGATCCTAGACCACGGTTTGAAGGGCTATGACCTTAGCGGTGCCTCCCTGGGTGCATTGCTCAGCTGAGAGTAAGTGTTGCATTGGCGCACGCAAGACTCCAAATCTGAGTCGATGCCGGGCCACCACACATGGGATCTGGCTATAGCTTTCATCATTACTAGGTAGGTCGCATATGAACATTTCCGTGCCTTTCTTAGGCAAAACCACAGGATTACCCCACAAAAGACAGTCCGCCTGTATGGACATTTCGTCTTTGCGCCGTTGGAACGGTTTGATCTCTTGATGCATCTTCACTGGGGCGCTGGACCAGCTCCCATGGAGGACACAGTTTTTTCCAGGGACAGTAAAGGATCCTGGCTGGTCCAGGTTCTGATCTGACGGGCCATAACGGGTGACTTTTCGTTTACAAATGCATCCATCACCAGGAGCAAGTCTGTAGGCTGTGCCATTTCCACCCCGGTGGTGGGCAATGGTAGCCGACTGAGGGTGTCAGCGCAGTTCCCTGTGCCTGGCCTGTGGTGAATTACATAGTTATATGCAGACAGAGTGAGCGCCCATCTTTGGATGCGAGCAGAGACATTGGTATTAAAACCTTTGCTCTCTGAGAATAGCGATATGAGCGGCTTATGGTCAGTTTCTAAGTTGAACTTAAGCCCAAACAGATACTGATGCATTTTGTTCACCCCGTAAACGCATGCCAGAGCTTCTTTTTCAATCATGATGTAGGCCCTTTCGGCCTTGGACAAGCTCCTGGATACATAAGCAACCGCTTGCAATGTTCACGATTCATTTGCTTGTTGTAACACACCCGACCCTGTACGAAGATGAATCAAAAGCTAGCACTAAATGTTTACATGGGTCATACAGAACAAGCAGTTTGTTGGAACATAGCAGATTTCTGGCTTTCTCAAAAGCAGTCTCTTGTGATTTCCCCCATACCCATTCATCTCCCTTGCGTAGCAACACATGTAGAGGTTCGAGCAAGGTGCTTAACCCGGGTAGGAAATTACAAAAATAATAGAGGAGTCCCAGGAACGACCACAGCTCCGTCACGTTCTGTGGTCTCGGCGTGTTCTTGATGGCCTCCAGCTTGCCGTCGGTTGGTCTGATGCCGTCTGCCGCGATTCTTCTCCCTAAGAACTCGACTTCTGGCACCAGGAAAACACACTTCGAGCATTTCAACCTGAGACCCACACGATCTAACCGACTTAGAACCTCTTCCAGCTTCTGCAAGTGTTCAATGGTGTCCCGATCTGTGATCAATATGTCGTCCTGGAAAACCTCGGTTCGCGGGAACGATTTTAGCAGACTCTCCATATTCCTTTGAAAAATAGTCGCAGCCAATCGAATCCCAAACGGGCATCTATTGTAGATGAACAGACCTTTGTGCGTGTTGATGCAGGTGAGGCCTTTCGAAGATTCCTCCACCGCCTGCGTCATGTAGGCCGAGGTTAAGTCCAACTTGGTGAACATCTTTCTTCCTGTCATCGTCGCAAATAGGTCGTCTGCCTTGGGTAGCGGGTACTGATCCTGCAGCGAAAAGCGCTTAATCGTTACTTTATAGACCTCACAAATTCTGACCATGCCATCGCTCTTGGGAACCGGAACAATCGGACTGGTCCACTCGTTGAACTCAACCAGTGCGATGATGCCCTCTTGTTGCAACCTGTCCAGCTCGATCTCCACTTTCGCTCGCATCATGTATGGCACCGCACCTGCCTTGTGGTGGTTGGGTCATGTACCGGGAACCAAGTGGATCTGCACCTTCGCCCCAGAGAAATTTCCGCTGCCTGGCTTAAACAACGACGGGAACGTGCTCAAAACCTGGGCACATGAGGTGTCGTCGACGGACGAACTCGCTCGCATGTCGTCCCAGTTCCAGCAGATTTTTCCCAGCCAGCTTCTGCCGAGCAGTGTGGTACAATCCATAGTGGTAGTTCGTGCACCGCTCCATCATAGGAGACTTTTACTGCTGCACTGCCCATTACAGGAATCAGCTCTTTAGTGTAAGTTCTCAGCTTGGTATGAATAGGGCTCAGCTTGGGCCTTTGTGCCTTGTTGCACCACAGCCTCTCGAAGGCCTTTTTGCTCATGGTAGACTGACTCACATCTCCTCGTAAAAGATCCTCTCGGACTTTCTGTGGTACAGAATTCCACAGGTTCACCACTCTCTGGGTGAAGAAGTTTCTCCTCATTTCGGTCCTAAATGACTCGGAATGAGTGATCACAGTATGGTTGAATTTGTAATACAGATTGAGGGTGAGGAAGTAGTGTCTCAAACGAGCGTACTATGCTGAAACAAAGGGGACTACAGTAGTATGAGGGCACAGTTGGCTAAAGTAGACTGGAAACACAGACTAAACAGTGGCACAATTGGGGAACAGTGGAGGACTTTTAAGGAGCTCTTTCATAGGTCTGGGCCTATCCAGTCCCACAGAGCCGAGTACAACTCGACCGGTAAGCCATCGCTTCCGGCAGTTTTATTCGTCTCGAAGGACTGGATGGCCTTTGTCAGCTCGTCCAGAGTTAGCGGGTGGTCCAGACTCTCCCGCTTGCTGTCGTCTAAGACCTCCGAAATAGACGGCAGGAAAGACTGGGAGGCCGCGCGGTCTGTGGGCTTGACGTCGTACGGCCTGGCATAGAAGGATTTGCTGATCCTCTGCATGTCAGGCTGCGAAGACGTCACTGAACCGTCTTCTTCCTTTCGGCTGGTGATCACAGAGCTCCCCGTGTACCTTTTGGAAGAAGAAACGCGAACACGTCTCATCCTGCTCGACGGAGCGGACTCTGGAGCGGAAGATAATCTTGGAGGACTCTGAGGCAAAGAGCGAGGCTTACTGGCCCTTCACCTCTTCGAGTTCCTCCGCGACGTCGACCCCCATCGACTGCAACAGGAGCAGGTTTTGCATATTCGTCTGGAGTTGGGACAATTCACTCTGTCTCCCTCTCACCTGCTGAACACCTTTGAGGATGAAGAACCTCTTGATGTTCGTCTTGATTGTTTCCCACCAGTGCATCGGGGAATCGCAGAGGGGCTTTACGGTTCTCCAACCTTTGTAATCCCTCTTGAGTTCCTCAACGTTTTCCGGAGTCAACAGTTTCACGTTCAGCTTCCATATACCTCTGCCAACTTTCTGGTTTTCCTGTGGGCGACAGTCGGCCAGTAGGAGGCAGTGGTCAGAGAAGAACACCGGCGTGACGTCGGTGGATCTGACCTTGAGCGTGTGGGACACAAACAGGAAGTCTATTCTGGAACGGACGGACCCGTCTGGTCTTGACCAGGTGTATCTGAGCGGCGCTCAGCCTGCAGGGTTGCTGAAGACGTCGCACAGCTTGGCATCTTTTACCGCATCCATCAGGAGTCTGGACGTGGCGTCCAGTTTGTCGTCGGCTCTGCTGGATCGTCCAGTCGCATCGATGATGCAGTTGAAGTCACCGCCCAGAATGACCGGCCTGGACGTTGCCAGTAGCATTGGGAGCTGCTGGAAGAGGGCCAGCCTCTCGTTCTTGGGAACTGGGGCGTAAACATTAATTAACCTGAGAGGGGAGTTTTTGTACATTACGTCTGCTACGAGGAGGCGGCCGCCCACCACCTCCTTAACTTCGGTGATGGTGAAGTGGCCTCCCCGCAGCAGAATGCCCAGGCCGGAAGCCCGGCTGTCGTTGCCTCCTGACCGTATGGATGGTCCATGGGTCCACCATCGTGACCACTGCCGGTAACTGCTGAAGTGCAGCTGATAGAGAATTCAAACAGGCTGCATTTAGACAGACTGTGAAAATTCACAGACCCCCAAGTCAAGACTGCTACGTGCAGTTCAGCATGTTGCATTAAGTCATCAATCAACTTGACATTTTAGGACTTTGGGTAGCGAGCCAATTAAAAGGTTAAAAGACTATTAATTGAGGCAATAAGGTCCAAGAAGGCGAGTTCTTTTCTGTAAATTGATCCAGGTATAAGTACAGCCATTTTGACCATGTGGTCTCAGTAGGACAAAGACCTGGCTTAAAGCCAGAAGCTTGTTACTGCTGTCTGCCAAAATAAAGAAATTAAAACTACAATCGGAGTTCGTATTTCATTGGAAATTAAGACATACAACAATTTTGGCGTCATGAACAGGATCGCTGAGGAAAGAAAGTGAATTTTGGACATCGGACCTACATACTGAGGTAAGGACTCTTTATAAAAGTCCTCAGTCAAAAGTTTAAATTCGCCTCTCCTTCGACGCGATTCCAAAAGCCTCCGGTTTGCGAATCCTCCGGTTGGTAGTCGGCTCGAGGTCCCATAGACGTCTAAACTTCGGCGGTGTGTTAGTTAATTCCTCACCGACCTATTGATCGGCTAGAAAGCCTACGACTCAATACCCCAGTAAAGAAATCAGTATTATGGCAGCAGGAGATAAGAGCAAAGAATTGCTTACAACTGTTAAAGGTGGGCGGGAAACACCTGAGGTTTCGCTAGATTTAATTCTCGAACAGTTGAAAGAATACATAGAGCAACAATTCAATTTATCTAAAACCTATATTAAGATCGAACAAAAGTACGGAACCTCCAAAGGACAATGGTCCTTGGATGAGATTAAAAAGATCTGGAGAAAAACGACACGTATGAAAAATAAAGAGCGAACTAGATGGTCCCTAGCGGTTATGGGAAAGATCCGAAACCGGAATGAAATTCTAATGCGTTCCCAACATGATCGAGAACTGACCAGTACAAAGGATCAATTGCAAGCAGTTTGTGAACAGCTCCGACAGAAAAAACTTGAACTTGAAAAGTCGGAAGCGGAAGTTAAAGATCTTAAAGGTGAAATTAAAGAATGGAAAAAATCATTAGGTCAAGAGACAGTCATAGGAAAAGGAAAATGTATTGATCAATTCCCAGGGTACCCATGTTTGGATAAATTAAAAGCGCAAACCCGAAGACACGACCGAGGAAGAGATACGGTTTCTGAATCCTCTGACGATACAGGGTCGGAGGATGAAGAATTAGGGGTGCGCTTTGCCCCGTTTAAAAAAAGACGAGTTGTAGTCAAATCAGAAGAGACTGCGGAAGAGGGCGGAACCAAAAAAACGAAGAAAAGGGTGTATGCAGAATACTTATTTCATGATCCGTCAGACCAGAGAAAATTGATAAATGTTCCAAGGAATTGCCCAATCCAAAGAAAGGGGGAGTAAAAACGTGGGACCAATTGGACCGCTTAAGAAATATATATCAACTTCATCCCTGGGACGGAGTGCAATTTTTGACCATAATGGTGCCAAAAACACAGGGAAGAAAATTGCACGACAAGGTAGAAGAAGCTTTGGGGCAGGATGAGCAAGAATTAAGCGCAGGGTGGGAGGCGATTAAACACTGGCTGCAAGCCTTCAGTCCAGCTAAGACAGACTGGGGAAAAATTGCAGCCTGCCAACAGAAAGGAACAGAGGAGGTCCTGGAGTATGACGAGCGGTTTAGATGCACGTGGCTAGAACATTCGGGTATGAATAATACGGATGAGGAAATGGATGAACAAGTGTTTGGACCCCTGAAAGCAGCTTTCGTGGCAGGTCTAAAGCCAGAACTGTCCAAAATGCTTAAGGTAGTGTTACCGGACTGGGAAGGTAGAGGAACTACCTTTGCAGCATTGGTGGATCGATGTAACCAATTAGATCGGGATATGGGAGCTAAAGTCCGAGCTGTACAAGCTATGGGATGGAAATCCCAGGACTCCGATAAACAGTCATTAGGAAAATTACCTGGAAAATGTCATTATTGTGGGAAAGAAGGTCACTGGGCCAAGACGTGCAGGGCAAGGTCGTGGCTGGGGAAGAGGACGCAGCCAGGGATACAATTCAGCCAACAAGCCAGGCTTGTCACAAGATAACGACCTCATAGAAGCATTTAAGCGACTGACAATACAGAAGGAGTTACTTGGATAGCAAAAAACGATTAGAGCCCACCCTGGCCCCCCTCCTCGCACTAATACGACAGAGGGGAGATGTGCTATATATAACTGTGAGGGTGGGCGATAAGGATGTGGACTGTCTTTTAGACACAGGGGCGGAATTAACATGCTTACTCCTACAATATGGAGACTTTTTGCCGTTGGATGGTAGGGCACGTACAGCCTATGGAGTTGGGGGCCATAAAATGGAAATTAAAAGGACAACACCGGTACTTATAGGGCTGGGTCCACATGAACTAACCACGCCGGTCTGGATAGGCCCAGTAGATCAACCCCTTTTGGGAATGGACGTTCTAATCCAAGTAGATTCATCGTTGCATTTCGAGGATGGTCGGGTGACATGGTCAATTAGAACTTTGAAGAAAGAAGAATTGAAGGAACACCCGATATGGGCTAAAGATAAGAACGATTGTGGCCTACTCCAGATGGAGCCTGCGTCATTTACCAAGACCAAGCCTCCATGCACTAAACAGTATCCCATCAGTCCAACTGCCATCGCAGGAATTTTACCGGTTATTCAGCAATTGGAGAAACAAGGGGTGCTTATTAAAACGCATAGCTCCTCCAATAGCCCCGAGTGGCCAGTACAGAAATCTAATGAGACTTGGCGTTTGACTGTCGATTATAGGAAAGCTAACCAGTGTATTGATCAAAAAGCTCCTTTGGTCACAGATCCCTCCAACATTTTTAATGCCCTCAAACCGGAACATAAATATTTCTCGGTTATAGATATGGCCAACGGATTTTGGTCGGTGCCTCTGGCACCGGAGGTTCGACAGTGGTTTGCTTTCACGGTCCAAGGACAACAGTATACTTGGACCCGGTTACCGCAGGGTTTCCACAACAGCCCTACGGTATTCCACATGGCTTTACAAAGCCATTTGCGAGAATTACCTCCCCTGTCATCCACAGTCATCCAATATGTAGACGATATCCTGCTAGCTTGAAACACAGAAGACCAGCATGAACAAGATTTACGAGCTTTGCTGGACCACCTTTGGCTGAAAGGACATAAAGCCAGCATCGACAAAGCACAAATATCCCAAGAAGAGGTTGTATACCTGGGACAAAAGATTTCACAAGGAAAGAGAGAACTTACCCAGGATAGAACTGCAGCCATTCGGGCTGCTAAAAACCCCACCACTATTCAGGAACTAAGATCTTTTTTGGGATTGTGTAACTTTAACAGAAATTGGATTGACTCCTTCACACAGTTTGCTCAGCCATTGAATGATATTTTAAAGGGGAAACGTGCCTCTAAAGAAGCCATCACCCTCACTAAGGGACAGCAAGAGGCCTTCCTGAGTTTGAAAAAGGCTTTGTGTTCGGCACCGGCTCTGGGAATCCCCGACAGTGGTAAGCCATTTACCCTGTTTGTCCATGAGAAAGAAGGATATATGACAGCTATACTGACACAAGAACATGGGGATCGGGAAAGACCTATTGGCTATTATTCGGCAAAACTGGATGCGGTAGCCCTCGGATGGGGAAGTTGCCTAAGGGCCATGGAAGCTACATGTTGAGCGGTAATGATCACTGCGGGTCTAGTCCTCGACCAAAAGCTGATTGTCAAGTATCTCCACACCGTACACGCTTTGCTGTCTATGAATAGAATGTCTCAGGTGACGGCAGCTAGATGGACCCGCTGGACAGCAGTTTTGGAAGCTCCTAATCTCCATATCGTCCGGGCCAGCCGGTTAATCCCGCAACTATGCTCCCGATGTCAGAATCGAGGGAGCAAGAGGGGGGGAGAATGTGAAGAGCATGACTGCGTGGAGATTTTAAAAGAAACAGAAGAAGCAGCCTTAGCAGCAGAGGAGCCTCTGCACAACCCAGACCTCATCCTGTTTACAGATGGTTCCTCCTTTGTTGACAATGGTACCAGAAAAGCAGGATGGGCAGTTACAACCTTATATGAGGTAGTGGCAAAAGGATGTTTACCCTCAGGAACGTCAGCACCACAAGCCGAGTTACGGGCCCTGTCAGAAGCATGTCAAATAGCAGAAGGACAGACAGCTAATGTCTACACAGATTCGCGTTATGCTTTTGGAGTCGCTCACTTTTGGTCTGTTATGGCGGAAAAGAGGATTCCTCACTGCTGCTGGTACACCTATCTGAAATGGAAAAGAAGTCCGAGATTTACTGGAGGCCATACAATTACCTCAGGAAGTTTCCATCCTGAAGTGTAAGGCCCAGACCAAGGAAAATACCACAGAAGCACAGGGAAATGCCCTAGCCGACCAGGCAGCTAAAGATGCCGCCTCACAGGGCGTTCCTCCAGAAGAACCAACACAGATGTGCAGATTGAAAGCACTCAGGCCTCTGACACGAGACCTTCAGACAATGCAAGGCGAGAGCTCCCGAGAGGAAAAATGGACATGGATTGAGGCAGGAATTAAGCTATGTGAAGATGGTGTCTGGAGACAAAGAGTTACCGACAAGCCAGTCGCGCCACAAGCGCTTATGCCTTTTTTAGCCCAACAGATCCACTCGTGGGGACACTTGGCCTCACAACAGATGATGGCACGGTTCCAGAAAAGCTGGTGGGGTCGGGGATTTAAAAAACATGCCCAGCTGGTAACAGACCGCTGTGTGGTCTGCCAGAAAAATAATTCTGGACCCATCACGGTAATGCCCCAACTGAGGCCCCCTCCCCCTGTCGGACCATTCCAGCATCTGCAGGATGATTATATATCTCTTCCTTCATGCCAAGGATACACTAACATTCTTGTCATGGTCGACAGATTCTCTAGATGGGTAGAAGCTGTCCCAACTAAAAGAGCTACAGCCAATCACACTGCAAAGGTCTTGTGTAAGGATTACATTCCCCGATGGGGAGTCCCAAGTAGCATTGACTCAGATCAGGGAACACACTTCTGCCAAGAAGTCTGTAGGTTACTGAACATTACGTGGAATTTACACTGTCCTTATCATCCACAATCATCAGGACAAGTAGAACGAATGAATCGAACTCTGAAACAACGGCTTGTCAAATATCACCAAGAAGGGACACCATGGCCCCAGGCACTACCAATAGTGCTATGTAGCATTAGGGCAACCCCGAACAGAACTACAGGTCTAAGCCCATTTGAAATTATAACAGGAAGACCCATGTCGCTGCCAGGAACTATCGATTTACGGAAAACTGATGTTCAGTTAATGAGTGACACTTTGTTGTCATACTGTCAGAACTTAACCAATGCTATTAGTTCTGTTTCCCGACAGGTATCGGCAGCTTGGGGTCATCCACCCGAAGGAGGACACGACATCATCCCGGGAGTCTGGGTGTATGTGAAAAAGTTCCATAAAGAACCTTTGGGTGCCAAGTGGGAGGGACCTTATCAAGTATTATTGAGCACCCAGGCAGCTGTTAAAGTCCAAGGAAAGAAAGCCTGGATCCACGCTTCACACGTTAAACGAACAACCCGTTACTGAAGCTGAAAACTATTAAGGACAATTACATCTTGCGAAAATGTATAAATTTACTGCATTATTGATTGTAGGTATTCTAGGCATAGGCCTACTTCTTACTAGCCGACCCTCTGCACCAAAGGGAAATAGTAGGGTAGCAAGGGAATTACATGTAAATACCTTTTTATATATGTCATACATTTATGCCAAACAAGGTAACATTTCTAGTTGTTGGGTGTGTGCGCATATTCCTATTCACTCAAAGGGAGGAATTTCCTTGAGGCCAGTTCCCTTGAATATCTCTGCAATGGCTGAGTGGATAATTAATCAAAACAAAACAGGCAATGCGTTTCAGGATACGGAAAACTGGGCACGTAAATGGAAGTCAGCAGGTTACAATCTGACTACCTTTGAAGGGGGATACCAACCGTGCTACAATAATTCCAAACGGCCCCCATTTTTTGTTATCACTAATACAACGGGAATAGGAAGACCGGGGGAATCGGTCTGTCTGATTAGAAACATCAAAGGAGGCCAAAATATGGGGTATAGTAACTGCTCCCGGAATTGTAATATAATCATGCCACGGAACCGTCCAAACTGGGCCGATGTGGGAATTTTTAACGTAACGGGGATTCTGAATAAAACAGATGGAAAAGCCTGGACAGGCCCCGGAGTGTTGCTGACAAAGAAACAGTTAACATTCATTGCCTATAATGGCACCTATTGGGTGTGTGGCCACAAGGCCTACCCTTGGCTGCCCCAGAATTGGATGGGATCCTGCTATTTAGCCTACATTGTGCCTTATATGTATCATATAAAGTCACTGTCGGAACATTTACACCGTCCTAAGAGAGCTATCACAGGAACAGAGAGGTTCTTTGCCATTCTGATCCCCAGGTATGGGACCGCCAGACTGGCAAGGGAATCCATTAACATGGCATCCGTTGTGGAACGGGTAGCCAATGATACCTCAGAGGCCCTAGTTAAAATCAATGCAGAAATGGTAGCAATCCACACAGTAGCCCTACAGAATAGACTGGCCCTTGATTACATCCTGGCTGAAAAGGGAGGTACTTGCACCCTACTCGGAACTGAGTGTTGAACATATATCCCAGATAGCTCCGAAGAAATTACCCACTTAGCGGAGCATATCCAAAAGGAGGTAGAAAAACTTAAGCAACCCCCATCATTCACTTTGTGGAGTGGAGCCACTGAATGGCTAGGTTCAATAGGAACTTCATTGGTGGAAGGTTTAATTCTATTTGTTGTAATTGTTTTACTTTTATATTGTTTGTTTATGTTGATTAAATGTTGTTGCGACCAGGCGGCTGTAGCTGCTGTCCCTCAGGTGAGACACCTTGCAGGTCCCAGCAGACCGTCTGTACGTGGCACAGGGGTATGTTATGCTTAAGGGAAGGTTGTTTACTGGTTGAATTAAGATATTGATTTGGATTAAATTGGAATAAGGTTAATTAACCTACTAAAACCAGACTTCCATTGTGGCCACGATGGAACTCGGGTTGGTGTAAATTTGTGTGGAAGCTACTAGTCCAGACATGTGGCGAAACACATCAACAAATTTTAGAAGGAAACTCTATTAACATGTATGAAATTATTTTGTAGAATGTTTAACCAGTGATACCTGATGTTTTATGATTCAGTTTGTGAAAGAATCAAAGAGGGGATTGATAGAGAATTCAAACAGGCTGCATTTAGACAGGCTGTGAAAATTCACAGACAACAAGTCAGAGATGCTACGTGAGTGATAGCATGTTGCATTAAGTCATCAATCAACTTGACATTTTAGGACCCTTGGGTAGCGAGCCAATTAAAAGGTTAAAAGACTATTAATTGAGCCAATAAGGTCAAAGAAGGCGAGTTCTTTTCTGTAAATTGATCCAGGTATAAGTACAGCCATTTTGACCATGTAGTCTCAGAAGGACAAAGACCTGGCTTAAAGCCAGCAGCTTGTTGTTGCTCTCTGCCAGAAATAAAGAAATTAAAAGTACAATCGGAGTTCGTATTTCATTGGAAATTAAGAGATCTAACAGTGTTCTTCTTCTGGTTTGCCTTTCCAAAAGAAGATGTATCCACCACCTTGTTCCTTGATCTGGCCTTCTCCTGCCCGCCAGGTCTCGCTCAGGACAGCGGTGTCAATGTCGTAGCGTCTGAGTTCCCGGGCAACGATAGCAGTACGCCATTCCGGTCTGTCGCTGTTGGAGTTGTCCATGAAGGTCCTGATGTTCCAGGTCCCAGACTTCATTTTAAAGGGTGGAAGATGCCTGTGCGTGAATTCTTTTAACGTGGGGTGGCCGTTTCACACCAGCCATCACACGAATTTGACAGAACAAGGTCTTGGTCCAATGGTGAGGGGATCCAAGACGATGGGAGACCGGCTCCACTACATGGACCTAGCGCGCGCACACACACACACATTCCTACTCCCTCCCTCCCTCCCTCAGTCAGGTTCTCTCTCCCTGTTTTTCAGAGATCACAGTGAAGGTGAGCGCAGTAATCAGAGCAGCTTGCAGATTTGTCCATAAAATACTGACATTGTATCCCGGGCCCTCCAGCTCCAGTGCCCTGCTTTCCTGCGTTTTCCTGTTCTCCCTCCAGCCGCTCACGCTTTGTTCTTTGGTTCTTTTCTAGTGACCACGCGTATTCTGGCCTCTTGTCCTGACCTCGCTGCTGGCCTTGGCCTCCCGATCTTGCTGCTGGTCCGTGCTGAGTCTTCTCTGGGTCCCCACCTCGCTGATGCCGCTCCTCGCTGCCCGCCGATCCTCCACTCCTCGCTGCCCGTGCCCCTAATGCCACATTTTCTACTGGTTATTAATTTAATAAGTACCAGCTAGTTACAGCTTCTCAGCTCTTAATTTAACCACCTTCCTGAACTTAGAGAGCAAGAAAAGCTGGAATACTCACCAATCAATCACCTACCTGCTCTCCTGTGACGTCATTCTTTGATTTTTTTTTTCTGTTGTTGTTGGCTTTGAATCGGATCCCCCACTGCTGCTGGTGTCCCCAGTCGGGTCGGCTCCGTTTCCCCGCTCTTTTATCCCCCACTGCTGCTGGTGTCCCCAATGGGATCTATACGCTTTTACTGATACTCGGAAGTGTGGGAAAAACAACGAATGAAGAGCAGGACTGCAGTCTCGGATGATAAATGTACTCAACTCCTCATTTTTGGAACAGAACCACTGATTCTTGGTGGATATAAAAAAAACAACTTATAATGAACCCTATGGATAGCATTTTCCACTGTGGATGAAGCAGGATAATAACGTATCAACAGAATATACAGCAGGTTCTTGGTGCTATCAGTGGGAAATAAAAGAAGGATATGAAGTATGAATAACATGTCCGTTAAGAGATAGGGAAGGCCCAAAGTTATGGAGATTTCTGAAAAAGAGTGGGGGATTGTGGGGAGAAATAAAAAAAACCAAGGCAGATAGCATCAGAAAGTAAAGCGTACATCCAATTGTGTTGGCCTCGAGGGTGGAAAAAACATGAAGGGCAGTATTCATGCATTGGGACACATATTAAACCTACCCACCGGCAAAATGAACCGGTCATGCGTACCTTTAAGGCTTGGGGAGAATATGCCTACCCCAAACCTGATGGAAGTGGGATAGGTGTACCCATGGTGAAATTTGGGGATGCCGTAGAAGGATGTTATAATGATAACGGGGAATTCCGTAGCATTCGGTTTGAATTGTATACAAAGATAATGAATCAGATCAGGGAAACAATGTCCTCAGTTAAAACCAGGACCTGGAAACAGTCTTGTAATCATTCCCACACATAGAGCGGTATATCATCAAATTATACCAGAAGTGGTTCCTGTTATTTTAAATTTAACTGATTTGATATTGCCTAATTGGTGTCCTAATAAAACTTCACAATTAACTCAAGGAATGATACAACAGGTGTTTAAACAAGACTGGGAAAACGCTACTCTTTCTAAAAACCTTGAAAAGACACAGGAAGCATTCCACCAGAAAAGTGATAATGATTCTGACCCGAAAGGAAGTCAAGAACAGAATAGGCGAAAGAGAGGTCTAATCATTGATGGACTCACAGGGTTTAATACCGCTACATCAAAAATCAATTCCATGGACCTAGCAGGTACACAGGCTCAATTAGATGATGCACGAGAAAGACTAAGGGATATACTTAGTAAGGAAAACAACATAGAAAGGGAAGAGTTGATAGACGATCAAATAATGATTATACACCGAAGGGATATCGGACACATAACAGAAAGTCATGCACGTAAGATTAACGATATCATTAGAGACAGAAAAGCTTCTGATCCAGCTGTCATTAATGTGTCATGTATGGGAACTGGTTCGTGGAATAATCCTGGGAAAATCTAGAAAGTATAAACAAGGAATGTCTGCCTACATGGGTAACAAATGCACATTTGTCAGGACTATCTCATTACTATGACGATGAGGAACTGTGTAACATTAGAAGTTTGATTAAAGTATATCCAGTCAAGCACAAATGCCACAAGGCAGGGAACCAAAGATTATTAGGATTAATAGTACAAATTCCTTATTTAATGAACCGAACTAGACCAACCCCCTGTTTAGAATAGAGAACACAGAGGTTGCAAAAACAAACGCCATTAGCCGATTCCTAACGGCCCCACATTGGTTAATTCAGTTAGAAGAATTAACATGGATTGAACCAAACCTTGAAGGATGCAGTATAAATGAGGATGCCCTCATTTGTCCTTATGATTTATATGAGCACTCAAAAAAGACATGTGGTTTCGATTGGAATCAGGAAGGTTAAAATTGTATGATGGAAGTGAGAGGACCATCAGATGTGAGAACTAGGACTGCTTACGTATGGGAGGGAAAATATTGTTTCACCACCCTAGAAGATCATTATCATTATGGATTCTCTAAATGCTTGATTAGTCCTGGTACTGTCTGACGCCTACAAAAATTCTTCTTCTTGTAGTGGCCGCACCTAAATAACAAGTATTGCAGGTAGACGACAGTTTAGACATTAACCTAGAGGATTACGTTACTAAATTTGGATATGATATCCCGGAGTTGCCTGAAGCTTTATCATTATCATAGGCAGTCCCTCGGAATTGAGTCCTTAGGTGGCTGAACAGTCTAATACGAGAGCCACAGTCCCTGCCACAGGTGGGGCAGACAGTCGTTGAGGGTGAGGAAGGATGGGACAGGTTTGCCGCACGTTCTCTCCGCTGCCTGCACTTGGTTTCTGCATGCACTCGGCGATGAGATTCGAGGCGCTCAGCGCCTTCCTGGATGCAATTCCTCCACTTAGGGCGGTCTTTGGCCAGGGATTCCCAGGTGTCGGTGGGAATGTTGCACTTTATCAGGGAGGCTTTGAGGGTGTCCTTGTAACGTTACCTCTGCCCACCTTTGGCTCAATTGCCGTGAAGGAGTTCCGAGTAGAGCGCTCGCTTTGGGAGTCTCGTGTCTGGCATGCGGACAATGTGGCCTGCCCAACGGAGCTGATCAAGTGTGGTCAGTGCTTCAACACTGGGGATGTTGGCCTGGTCGAGGACACTAATGTTGGTGCGTCTGTCTTCCCAGCGGATTTGTAGGATCTTGCGGAGGCACTGTTGGTGGTATTTCTCCAGCGACTTGAGGTGTCTACTGTACGTGGTCCATGTCTCTGAGCTGTACAGGAGGGCAGGTATTACTACAGCCCTGTAGACCATGAGCTTGGTGGTAGATTTGAGGGCTGGTCTTCGAACACTCGTTTCCTCAGGCAACTGAAGGCTGCACTGGCGCACTGGAGGCGGTGTTGAATCTCCTCATCAATGTCTGCTTTTGTTGATAAGAGTCTCCTGAGATATGGGAAATGGTCCACGTTGTCCAGGGCCGCGCCGTGGATCTTGATGACTGGGGGGCAGTGCTGTGCAGCGAGGACAGGCTGGTGGAGGACCTTTGTCTTAGGATTATAACATAAGGCCCATACTTTCGTATGCTTCAGTCGACTATGTCCTGGAGTTCAGCCTCTGAATGTGCGCAGACGCAGGCGTCGTCCGCGAACTGTAGCTCGACGACAGAGGTTGGAGTGGTCTTAGATCTGGCCTGGAGACGGCGAAGGTTGAACAGCTTCCCACTGGTTCTGTAGTTTAGTTCCACTCCAGCGGGGAGCTTGTTGACTGAGGTGGAGCATGGCAGTGAGGAAGATTGAGAAAAGGGTTGGGGCGATCACACAGCCCTGCCCCGGTCTGGACGTGGATTGGGTCTGTGATGGATCCGTTGGTAAGGATTACGGCCTGCATGTAGTCGTGGAGCAGGCGGAGGATGTTGACAAACATTTGGGGACATCTGAAATGGAGGAGGACGCTCCATAGACCCTCGCGGTTGACAGTGTCAAAGGCCTTTGTAAGGTCGAAGAAGGTCATGTATAGGTTGCTGGCACTGTTCCCTGCATTTTTCCTGCAGCTGTTGCGCTGCAAAGATCATGTCCGTTGTGCCCCGGAGGGGATGAAATCCTCACTGTGACTCCGGGAGGAGCTCCTCGGCCACAGGGAGAAGACAGTTGAGGAGGACTCTAGCGACGACTTTCCCAGTGGCTGATAGCAGGGAGATTCCCCTGTAGTTGTCGCAGTCGGACTTGTCCCCTTTTTTAAAGATGGTCACTGGATCTCTGAGATCTCCCGGCATGCTCTCCTCCCTCCAGATGAGGTCAGGTATCCGCGCCAACAACGCCACTCCGCCATACTTTAGTGCCTCAGTAGGGCTTCCATTCGCTCCCGTAGCCTTGTTGTTCTTGAGCTGTCTTATGGCTTTTTCGACCTCGTGCAGCGTTGGGGTTTCACTGAGGTGGTGGCAGGTCACATGCTGCAGGATGGAGTCGAGAACACTTGAGTCAAAGGCAGAGTCTCAATTGAGGAGAACTTCGAAGTGCTCCTTCCAGCGGGCCCTGACTGCCTCGGTGTCCTTGATAAGTGTTTCCCCATTCTTGGCCAGCAGTGGCGTGGGGCCTTGGGAGTTTGGACCGTAGGTGGCCTTGACTGCGATGAAGAATCCTCGCACATCATGGCTGTCGGCCAGTTGTTGTATCTCCTGAAGCTTTAACGGCCTTAATGAAACATAGAAACATAGAAAATAGGTGCAGGAGCCTGCACCACCATTCTATAAGATCATGGCTGATCATTAACCTTTAGTACCTCTTCCTGCTTTCTCTCCACACCTCTTGATCCCTTTAGCCGTCAGGGCCATATCTAACTCCCTCTTGAATATATCTAACGAACCGGCATCAACAACTTTCTGTGGTAGAGAATTCCACAGGTTAACAATTCTCTGAGTGAAGAAGTTTCTCCTCATCTCGGTCCTAAATGGCCTACCCCTTATCCTTAAACTGTGTCCCCTGGTTCTGGACTTCCCCACCAATGGAAACATGCTTCCTGCATCTAACCTGTCCAATCCCGTCAGAATTTTATATGTTTCTATGAGATCCCCTCTCATTCTTCTAAACTCCAGTGTATACAGACCCAGTCGATCCAAATCAAATGAATCAAATAAAGAACTCCCAACGTCATTACTATACATTAGAACAAAGAGATAAAGCCGTAGCTAAAGAGATCCCAGGGATAGGAGTTTCAACACATTGGTGGGATATAGGGATTAATATAGAAATTCCTCCCTGGATTAGAATCATTTCACATTTATTGGTAATCGTTCAACTCACAGTGTTAATATGTTTAATAGTGTACATCTGTTATTTAAAGCACCTAATACGCCAGCCACAAACTCAGCTTAATGTTATAACCACACAAAGTCTGTTAGACAAGAGTAAAAATGAAAACTTTAGATATTCAAGACTTTAAGGGAAAATACAGACAGATGGTCACCAAAGTGGGTACTGAAGGTAATGAATTGATCTGACATGTAAAGTGGTCCAGATTAAAAGGCCTATCAGTATTAGGAGCTTGTGAGGAGTTGGAAGTTCCTCCCCCTCAAGGTAGGAACTGTAAGATATTGTCTATTGACAGGCATTAGAAGTTAGAATTAAGAAGTTTATTTTAAACATCTTGAATTAATGAATAACCTGTATGTTTGTAACTTCCTTTATATGCAATGATTGTATGTCAAACTCTCTTATACATGATAGAAAATGGCTGAATAACATAAAATAGGTTTTAAAATGGCCAAAGGCTGAGAAGCAAAGCATCATGGTAAATTGAGCCATTATTATGTTAACCATTTGTGTAACTACTGATACAGCTTCATTTAGAACCAGAATGATCAAGGCCAAAATTACTAATCAATAAGATAAAGGTGTGCAGCATGTACCATTTATCATAATTTTGTAAAGCCAAGCTCGGTATAATTCTGTGTGACATGGTCTGTATAATTGTTCGCAGAGAAGTGATTCCTGCCACAGAGAGGGAGGGGAGATAGAGATAACATAGAAGGTCAAAAACAGGAGCTATGATCTATTGTGAGGCTGATACAGCTGCAGATTTTCACAGCCTTTTGAATGGGAAGAAAAGGGTATAAAGTAACAGCTCTTCTACCTGGAAGGCAGCGCGAATTAAAACAGGAGATAAGGGGTCAGCACCACGGTCTCTTGAGAGAACAGGCTGTGACTATCATTTGTTAAGTATTACTTTTTGTAACAGAACGTTATTTACTTGATAAACCTCTGTTGTTTTTGCTCAATATACCTGTATTAAAAGCATTTGTTATAATCTGAACAAGGGTCTCCTAGTTTGAATTAAATATAAACCCTGGGAATAGTTGAATTGCTATATTTAGCAAAGCGGCAAAAAGCTGCTAAGTCATTAAACACGACAGCAGATTCAATCATGGCTTTCAAAAGGGAGGTGGATAAGTCATAGAATGGTTACAGCATGGAGGAAGGCCATTTGGCCCGTGAGTAGCCGAAGGAAAAAATGCACAGGGCTGCGGGGAAGGAGGCAGAGAGCCGACACAGGCTCGACAGGCCGAGTGGCCTCCTCCTGTGCTGTAACCAAGTGTCAGCTGTGGCTCAGTGGGTCGACTCTGAGTCAGAGGTTGTGTGTTCAAGTCCCACTCCATGGTTTTTAGCACATAAAAAATCCAGGCTGACACTCCAGTGCAGGACAAAGAGCGCTGCGGGAGTTGTAGTCGCTCCGACTGCGTATCTTGAATAACCAGGTGGCAGCCTCGGTCCCGAGTGCTTGTTCAGTGGCCGACTTACCCGAGCGCCAATCATTCCTGGCCGTGCTCCGAGACACGGCAGGTGTAAGGGGAACTTGGGGTGTGGGTTCGAATCCACACTCCCCTTGGGTTCTGTACGTGCAATTTATGAGGGTGGGTGAGTAATGAGGCACCAGACACAGTGGGTAAGAGTACAAAATGGCTAATGTTGCTTATCTAGAATAGCAAACACAAAGATAGAGGGCATAGGAAGAGGTCATAAAATGGCAGTGATGGCAAAATCTCATTCAACAACCCGAAAAATCTCGCAACAGGGAAGGGGAAAACAAGAGGTTAAAACATCCCACTCACATGCAACCACACCTCCCACTCCCACCCGTCCTACCAATTCCTATCCAAAATTGAGTCTGTGAGGGGGTTTGGACTATACTCACAATCCTATCAACTCCGGGGTTCTGTAGCACTTATTTCGGGTCAGGGTCCCTCTGGGGTGGGTTTTATGTTATTGTTCGGTTTTCCTCTTCGAAGTTGTCGGTTTCTTCTATCTGCCTCTCGGTTATCGTCAGACTACAGCTGTGAATCCAGGTTATTGAACCAGGTGTCCAGGTCTGCACAGCTCTGTGTGCCCCAGCCTGATGCTTCGGCTATTCTCACCCTGTCCAGTGTGTTCAGGGCTAACACGAGCACCTGCTGCCACTTACCAACCAGGAGGTTGGCTCCTGGGTTTTTAGTCTCGACCAAAATCAAAGTTTGCAAAACTCTCTCAGCTCCTCCCCACCCAGCGGCCAGCTGCCCTGTCAAGAACTGACCCCAAACTGGTTTTCTCCACAACTCCCGCAAGTCTTTTCCTCTCCACACCTGTTTTTCTCCACAACTCCCTTTTTCCACAACTGTTTTTCTGGTGGTCCTGTGTCCTATATTTGTATTCAATTCAGTTCTGGTCTTTTCACACTCAAACCCAGTGGGTGGTCCATTGTGTAAGTGTGGGCAGGGAGATAGCTTTGAATATTTAATCAGAAGATGTCACAGGTACACGCAGGTGTGAGGACCAGGGTATTGTTTCAGTGCACATAGGTGCCGGGTAGTCTGTGGGTCCTTTGTTATAGTCCTGGGAGTCAGTGGGCCATTCCTGCAGGGATTCATAGTTTTGATTCAGAGCTATTGTCCATATTAATTAGGTAGATAATGGCCCACATTCGTAGTTTAATGTGGCGGGGGGAAGTCATTTTCAAACTGGGCCGGGGAGTCCTTATTGGTTGAGGATTTCCCCACTTCAGGCCCGACTCGACCCCTGATTGGCCAGCCAGAATGCACTTTTCCCCCATTGGCCAGTGCCTCGGTCTCGCTTGTGAGCCAGACTCCACAATGTCTGTATCCGCCCACACATTTTCCCAGCCTGCTTTTACTTGGCCAAAAATGTTCATTTAGTGTATGGAACGATCCCATGTTAGTTTTCTTGTCCTTACAGTGTTTCAAATGCGGCCGTGGATTTTCGAACCTTACACAGGACATCGGCCTCACGATCAGATCAATCACGCACACCACCGTGAGTGACGTCGCACCTTCTTGTAGCCCAGTGCCGAGCTTGCACTCGGGCCCCGAATAGCTCATTGTGATCCTATAGTGGTTAGTACTCTGCATTGTGGCCGCAGCAACCTTGGTTCAAATACAAGTTACTGCATTGTGGAAAGCATTGGGAACCTCACTTTTAGATAAATTAAAGAAACCTACATCTTGCAATTTTATTTTAGATATTACAAAACAATTTGCATTTATATAGCGCCTTTAATGTAATGAAACGTCTCATGGTGCTTCATAGGAGTGTTATGAGATTAAAAAATTACGAGAAGTAATTTGTTCTCAGAGGTAGGTTTTAAGCAGGGTCTTAAAGGAGGAGAGTTGTAAGGGTTTAGGGAATTAATTCCAGCGTAGAATTTAGGTATTTCCAACAGATCTGGACCCAGAGAGCCATATAACCCAAATACTGGAGTGAAGCTGACAGAAAGGTCTTCCAGCCCTCAGATATGTAAAAAGCAGGTCCTCAAGGTAATCTACTGGGGCAACCTGTAACAAAACTTGCGTTCCTACAGCGTCTTTCGTGAGCTCAGAACGTCCCAAAGAGCTTTACAACCAATTGAAGTGTAGTCACTGTTGTAAAGTAGGAACTTCAGCATTAAATTTACACACAGAAAGCTCCCACAATATGATAATGACCAGATAATCTGTTTTGGTGATGTTGATTAAGGGATAAATATTGTCAGGTCAGGCAGCATCTGTGGAGAGAGAAATCGCGTTACTGTTCCAACAACAACATCTTGTATTTATATAAGCGCCTTTAATTTAGTAAAATATCCCGAGGCGCTTCGCAGGAGTGTTAGCAAACAAAACAATTTGACAGGTTAATTTTTTTTCCCAAAAATATACTTTATTCATATAAAAATTTTCACGATACATTGGAAAATAGTTCAGTACATTGCGGTCAGCAATTCCATATCATTCATTTGGATGCTGACAGCAGTTCCATACTGTTATGTCTCAAATAAAGCAATGTGACTGAGTACTGTAGACTTGAGTAAGTGTGACCTTAGTCTCTTTATTCTGACTCCAGAGTGCTGGCACAGCATGGGAGGCCTGCTTATATACAGTGCTCCCAAGGGATGTTGGGATCCCTTGGGACTCCAACAGATGCGCTCTCTGGTGGGTGTAGAATGCTGGTTACAAGGTGTTGCATACATAACATCACTCCCCCCACCCATCCCCCGCAAAAGTCAATAATACACTTATTTACAGGGTGAGACGATCTGGGGCTTTCCGCTCCCTAGTCGATTGTCTCGGTACAAATGCAGGTGCAGGTGAGTTGTTTGGGCCTTCGCTGGGCTGCTGCACAGCTGGCCCTGCTGGGCTGCTGGGGATGATGAGTTCAGCTTCGTGCTCAACCGTGATGTCGGTTGCCACTTGTGTGTGTATCGGAGGGTCAAAGTTGGTGGTGTCCTCCTCAGGTTGCTCGTGGCTGTCTGTGAATCGCTGTTTGGTTTGGTCTAAATGCTTTTTGCAAGTTAGTCCATTTGCAAGTTTGACCTCAAACACCCTACTCCCTTCGGCTACGACAGTGCCAGCAAGCCATTTGGGACCATGTCCTTAGTTGAGTACAAATACAGGGTCATTGACTTCAACATCGCGTGACAAATTTGCGCGATCATGGTACATGCTTTGTTGATGCCGCCTGCCCTCGACATGATCATGGAGATCAGGGTAGACTAGAGAGAGCCTTGTTTAGAGTGCCCTTTTCATGAGCAGTTCGGCAGGTGGAACCCTGGTGAATGAGTGGGGTCTTGCGCGGTAGCTGAGCAGGACTCGGGACAGACAGGTCTGCAGGGAGCCTTCTGACATGCGTTTCAAGCTTTGCTTGATGGTTTGGACTGCCCGTTCTGCCTGGCCGTTAGATACAGGTTTGAACGGGATAGATGTGACGTGCTTGATCCCATTGCGGTCATGAATTCCTTGAATTCAGCGCTGGTGAAGCACGGCCCATTGTCGTTGACAAGGACATCAGGCAGGCCGTGCGTGGCAAACATGGCTCGTAGGCTTTCGATGGTGGCAGTAGACGTGCTTACAGACACTATTACACACTCAATCCATTTTGAATAAGCATCCACAACAACCAAAAACATTTTGCCTAGAAATGGGCCAGCGAAACACGGTTTGAAGGGCTATGACCTTAGCGGTGCCTCCCTGGGTGCATTGCTCAGCTGAGAGTAAATGTTGCATTGGCGCACGCAAGGCTCCAAATCTGAGTCGATGCCGGGCCACCACACATGGGATCTGGCTATAGCTTTCATCATTACAAGGTAGGTCACATATGAACATTTCCGTGCCTTTCTTACCCCACACGATTACCCCACAAAAGACAGTCCGCCTGTATGGACATTTCGTCTTTGCGCCGTTGGAACGGTTTGATCTCTTGATGCATCTCCACTGGGGCGCTGGACCAGCTCCCATGGAGGACACAGTTTTTTCCAGGGACAGTAAAGGATCCTGGCTGGTCCAGGTTCTGATCTGACGGGCCATAACGGGTGACTTTTCGTTTTCAAATGCATCCATCACCAGGAGCAAGTCTGTAGGCTGTGCCATTTCCACCTCGGTGGTGGGCAATGGTAGCCGACTGAGGGTGTCAGCGCAGTTCCCTGTGCCTGGCCTGTGGTGAATTACATAGTTATATGCAGACAGCATGAGCGCCCATCTTTGGATGCGAGCAGAGGCATTGGTATTAATACCTTTGCTCTCTGAGAATAGCGATATGAGCGGCTTATGGTCAGTTTCTAAGTTGAACTTAAGCCCAAACAGATACTGATGCATTTTGTTCACCCCGTAAACGCATGCCAGAGCTTCTTTTTCAATCATGCTGTAGGCCCTTTCGGCCTTGGACAAGCTCCTGGATACATAAGCAACCGCTTGCAATGTTCACGATTCATTTGCTTGTTGTAACACACCCGACCCTGTACGAAGATGAATCAAAAGCTAGCACTAAATGTTTACATGGGTCATACAGAACAAGCAGTTTGTTGGAACATAGCAGATTTCTGGCTTTCTCAAAAGCAGTCTCTTGTGATTTCCCCCATACCCAATCATCTCCCTTGCGCAGCAACACATGTAGAGGTTCGAGTAAGGTGCTTAACCCGGGTAGGAAATTATAAAAATAATAGAGGAGTCCCAGGAACGACCACAGCTCCGTCACGTTCTGTGGTCTCGGCGTGTTCTTGATGGCCTCCAGCTTGCCGTCGGTTGGTCTGATGCCGTCTGCCGCGATTCTTCTCCCTAAGAACTCGACCTCTGGCACCAGGAAAACATACTTCGAGCATTTCAACCTGAGTCCCACACGATCTAACCAACTTAGAACCTCTTCCAGCTTCTGCAAGTGTTCAATGGTGTCCCGAACTGTGATCAATATGTCGTCCTGGAAAACCACGGTTCGCGGAAACGATTTTAGCAGACTCTCCATGTTCCTTTGAAAAACAAAACGGGCATCTATTGTAGATGAACAGACCTTTGTGCGTGTTGATGCAGGTGAGGCCTTTCGAAGATTCCTCCACCGCCTGCGTCATGTAGGCCGAGGTCAGGTCCAACTTGGTGAACATCTTTCCTCCTGCCAGCGTCGCAAATAGGTCGTCTGCCTTGGGTAGCGGGTACTGATCCTGCAGCGAAAAGCGCTTAATCGTTACTTTATAGACCTCACAAATTCTGACCATGCCATCGCTCTTGGGAACCGGAACAATCGGACTGGTTTACTCGTTGAACTCAACCAGTGCGATGATGCCCTCTCGTTGCAACCTGTCCAACTCGATCTCCACTTTCGCTCGCATCATGTATGGCACCGCACCTGCCTTGTGGTGGTTGGGTCATGTACCGGGAACCAAGTGGATCTGCACCTTCGCCCCAGAGAAATTTCTGCTGCCTGGCTTAAACAATGACGGGAACGTGCTCAAAACCTGGGCACATGAGGTGTCATCGATAGACGAACTCGCTCGCAGATTTTTCCCAGCCAGCTTCTGCCGAGCAGTGTGGTACAATCCATAGTGGTAGTTCGTGCACCGCTCCATCATAGGAGACTTTTACTGCTGCACTGCCCATTACAGGAATCAGCTCTTTAGTGTAAGTTCTCAGCTTGGTATGAATAGGGCTCAGCTTGGGCCTTTGTGCCTTGTTGCACCACAGCCTCTCGAAGGCCTTTTTGCTCATGGTAGACTGACTCACATCTCCTCGAAAAAGATCTTCTCGGACTTTCTGTGGTACAGAATTCCACAGGTTCACCACTCTCTGGGTGAAGAAGTTTCTCCTCATCTCGGTCCTAAATGACTCGAAATGAGTGATCACAGTATGGTTGAATTTGTAATACAGATTGAGGGTGAGGAAGTAGTGTCTCAAACGAGCGTACTATGCTGAAACAAAGGGGACTACAGTGGTATGAGGGCAGAGTTGGCTAAAGTAGACTGGGAACACAGACTAAACGGTGGCACAATTGAGGAACAGTGGAGGACTTTTAAGGAGCTCTTTCATAGGTCTGGGCCTATCCAGTCCCACAGAGCCGAGTACAACTCGACCGGTAAGCCATCGCTTCCGGCAGTTTTATTCGTCTCGAAGGACTGGATGGCCTTTGTCAGCTCGTCCAGAGTTAGCGGGTGGTCCAGACTCTCCCGCTTGCTGTCGTCTAAGACCTCCGAAATAGACGGCAGGAAAGACTGGGAGGCCGCGCGGTCTGTGGGCTTGACGTCGTACGGCCTGGCATAGAAGGATTTGCTGATCCTCTGCATGTCAGGCTGCGAAGACGTCACTGAACCGTCTTCTTCCTTTCGGCTGGTGATCACAGAGCTCCCCGTGTACCTTTTGGAAGAAGAAACGCAAACACGTCTCGTCTTGCTCGACGGAGCGGACTCTGGAGCGGAAGATAATCTTGGAGGACTCTGAGGCAAAGAGCGAGGCTTACTGGCCCTTCACCTCTTCGAGTTCCTCCGCGACGTCGACCCCCATCGACTGCAACAGGAGCAGGTTTTGCATATTCGTCTGGAGTTGGGACAATTCACTCTGTCTCCCTCTCACCTGCTGAACACCTTTGAGGATGAAGAACCTCTTGATGTTCGTCTTGATTGTTTCCCACCAGTGCATCGGGGAATCGCAGAGGGGCTTTACGGTTCTCCAACCTTTGTAATCCCTCTTGAGTTCCTCAACGTTTTCCGGAGTCAACAGTTTCACGTTCAGCTTCCATATCCCTCTGCCAACTTTCTGGTTTTCCTGTGGGCGACAGTCGGCCAGTAGGAGGCAGTGGTCAGAGAAGAACACCGGCGTGACGTCGGTGGATCTGACCTTGAGTGTGTGGGACACAAACAGGAAGTCTATTCTGGAACGGACGGACCCGTCTGGTCTTGACCAGGTGTATCTGAGCGGTGCTCCGCCTGCAGGGTTGCTGAAGACGTCGCACAGCTTGGCATCTTTTACCGCATCCATCAGGAGTCTGGACGTGGCGTCCAGTTTGTCGTCGGCTCTGCTGGATCGTCCAGTCGCACCGATGATGCAGTTGAAGTCACCGCCCAGAATGACCGGCCTGGACGTTGCCAGTAGCATTGGGAGCTGCTGGAAGAGGGCCAGCCTCTCGTTCTTGGGAACTGGGGCGTAAACATTAATTAACCTGAGAGGGGAGTTTTTGTACATTACGTCTGCTACGAGGAGGCGGCCGCCCACCACCTCCTTAACTTCGGTGATGGTGAAGTGGCCTCCCCGCAGCAGAATGCCCAGGCCGGAAGCCCGGCTGTCGTTGCCTCCTGACCGTATGGATGGTCCATGGGTCCACCATCGTGACCACTGCCGGTAACTGCTGAAGTGCAGCTGATAGAGAATTCAAACAGGCTGCATTTAGACAGACTGAAAATTCACAGACCCCCAAGTCAAGACTGCTACGTGCAGTTCAGCATGTTGCATTAAGTCATCAATCAACTTGACATTTTAGGACTTTGGGTAGCGAGCCAATTAAAAGGTTAAAAGACTATTAATTGAGGCAATAAGGTCCAAGAAGGCGAGTTCTTTTCTGTAAATTGATCCAGGTATAAGTACAGCCATTTTGACCATGTGGTCTCAGTAGGACAAAGACCTGGCTTAAAGCCAGAAGCTTGTTACTGCTGTCTGCCAAAATAAAGAAATTAAAACTACAATCGGAGTTCGTATTTCATTGGAAATTAAGACATACAACAATTTTGGCGTCACGAACAGGATCGCTGAGGAAAGAAACTGAATTTTGGACATCGGACCTACATACTGAGGTAAGGACTCTTTATAAAAGTCCTCAGTCAAAAGTCTAAATTCGCCTCTCCTTCTACACGATTCCAAAAGCCTCCGGTTTGCGAACCCTCCGGTTGGTAGTCGGCTCGAGGTCCCATAGACGTCTAAACTTCGGCAGTGTGTTAGTTAATTCCTCACCGACCTATTGATCGGCTAGAAAGCCTACGACTCAATACCCCAGTAAAGAAATCAGTATTATGGCAGCAGGAGATAAGAGCAAAGAATTGCTTACAACTGTTAAAGGTGGGCGGGCAACACCTGAGGTTTCGCTAGATTTAATTCTCGAACAGTTGAAAGAATACATAGAGCAACAATTCAATTTATCTAAAACCTATATTAAGATCGAACAAAAGTACGGAACCTCCAAAGGACAATGGTCCTTGGATGAGATTAAAAAGATCTGGAGAAAAACGACCCGTATGAAAAATAAAGAGCGAACTAGATGGTCCCTAGCGGTTATGGGAAAGATCCGAAACCGGAATGAAATTATAATGCGTTCCCAACATGATCGAGAACTGACCAGTACAAAGGATCAATTGCAAGCAGTTTGTGAACAGCTCCGACAGAAAAAACTTGAACTTGAAAAGTCGGAAGCGGAAGTTAAAGATCTTAAAGGTGAAATTAAAGAATGGAAAAAATCATTAGGTCAAGAGACAGTCATAGGAAAAGGAAAATGTATTGATCAATTCCCAGGGTACCCATGTTTGGATAAATTAAAAGCGCAAACCCGAAGACACGACCGAGGAAGAGATACGATTTCTGAATCCTCTGACGATACAGGGTCGGAGGATGAAGAATTAGGGGTGAGCTTTGCCCCGTTTAAAAAAAAGACGAGTTGTAGTCAAATCAGAAGAGACTGCGGAAGAGGGCGGAACCAAAAAAACGAAGAAAAGGGTGTATGCAGAATACTTATTTCATGATCCGTCAGACCAGAGAAAATTGATAAATGGTCCAAGGAATTGCCCAATCCAAAGAAAGGGGGAGTAAAAACGTGGGACCAATTGGACCGCTTAAGAAATATATATCAACTTCATCCCTGGGACGGAGTGCAATTTTTGACCATAATGGTGCCAAAAACACAGGGAAGAAAATTGCACGACAAGGTAGAAGAAGCTTTGGGGCAGGATGAGCAAGAATTAGACGCAGGATGGGAGGCGATTAAACACTGGCTGCAAGCCTTCAGTCCAGCTAAGACAGACTGGGGAAAAATTGCAGCCTGCCAACAGAAAGGAACAGAGGAGGTCCTGGAGTATGATGAGCAGTTTAGATGCACGTGGCTAGAACATTCGGGTATGAATAATACGGATGAGGAAATGGATGAACAAGTGTTTGGACCCCTGAAAGCAGCTTTCGTGGCAGGTCTAAAGCCAGAACTGTCCAAAATGCTTAAGGTAGTGTTACCGGACTGGGAAGGTAGAGGAACTACCTTTGCAGCATTGGTGGATCGATGTAACCAATTAGATCGGGATATGGGAGCTAAAGTCCGAGCTGTACAGGCTATGGGATGGAAATCCCAGGACTCCGATAAACAGTCATTAGGAAAATTACCTGGAAAATGTCATTATTGTGGGAAAGAAGGTCACTGGGCCAAGACGTGCAGGGCAAGGTCGTGGCTGGGGAAGAGGACGCAGCCAGGGATACAATTCAGCCAACAAGCCAGGCTTGTCACAAGATAACGACCTCATAGAAGCATTTAAGCGACTGACAATACAGAAGGAGTTACTTGGATAGCAAAAAACGATTAGAGCCCACCCTGGCCCCCCTCCTCGCACTAATACGACAGAGGGGAGATGTGCTATATATAACTGTGAGGGTGGGCGATAAGGATGTGGACTGTCTTTTAGACACAGGGGCGGAATTAACATGCTTACTCCTACAATATGGAGACTTTTTGCCGTTGGATGGTAGGGCACGTACAGCCTATGGAGTTGGGGGCCATAAAATGGAAATTAAAAGGACAACACCGGTACTTATAGGGCTGGGTCCACATGAACTAACCACGCCGGTCTGGATAGGCCCAGTAGATCAACCCCTTTTGGGAATGGACGTTCTAATCCAAGTAGATTCATCGTTGCATTTCGAGGATGGTCGGGTGACATGGTCAATTAGAACTTTGAAGAAAGAAGAATTGAAGGAACACCCGATATGGGCTAAAGATAAGAACGATTGTGGCCTACTCCAGATGGAGCCTGCGTCATTTACCAGGACCAAGCCTCCATGCACTAAACAGTATCCCATCAGTCCAACTGCCATCGCAGGAATTTTACCAGTTATTCAGCAATTGGAGAAACAAGGGGTGCTTATTAAAACGCATAGCTCCTCCAATAGCCCCGAGTGGCCAGTACAGAAATCTAATGAGACTTGGCGTTTGACTGTCGATTATAGGAAAGCTAACCAGTGTATTGATCAAAAAGCTCCTTTGGTCACAGATCCCTCCAACATTTTTAATGCCCTCAAACCGGAACATAAATATTTCTCGGTTATAGATATGGCCAACGGATTTTGGTCGGTGCCTCTGGCACCGGAGGTTCGACAGTGGTTTGCTTTCACGGTCCAAGGACAACAGTATACTTGGACCCGGTTACCGCAGGGTTTCCACAACAGCCCTACGGTATTCCACATGGCTTTACAAAGCCATTTGCGAGAATTACCTCCCCTGTCATCCACAGTCATCCAATATGTAGACGATATCCTGCTAGCTTGAAACACAGAAGACCAGCATGAACAAGATTTACGAGCTTTGCTGGACCACCTTTGGCTGAAAGGACATAAAGCCAGCATCGACAAAGCACAAATATCCCAAGAAGAGGTTGTATACCTGGGACAAATGATTTCACAAGGAAAGAGAGAACTTACCCAGGATAGAACTGCAGCCATTCGGGCTGCTAAAAACCCCACCACTATTCAGGAACTAAGATCTTTTTTGGGATTGTGTAACTTTAACAGAAATTGGATTGACTCCTTCACACAGTTTGCTCAGCCATTGAATGATATTTTAAAGGGGAAACGTGCCTCTAAAGAAGCCATCACCCTCACTAAGGGACAGCAAGAGGCCTTCCTGAGTTTGAAAAAGGCTTTGTGTTCGGCACCGGCTCTGGGAATCCCCGACAGTGGTAAGCCATTTACCCTGTTTGTCCATGAGAAAGAAGGATATATGACAGCTATACTGACACAAGAACATGGGGATCGGGAAAGACCTATTGGCTATTATTCGGCAAAACTGGATGCGGTAGCCCTCGGATGGGGAAGTTGCCTAAGGGCCATGGAAGCTACATGTTGAGCGGTAATGATCACTGCGGGTCTAGTCCTCGACCAAAAGCTGATTGTCAAGTATCCCCACACCGTACACGCTTTGCTGTCTATGAATAGAATGTCTTAGGTGACGGCAGCTAGATGGACCCGCTGGACAGCAGTTTTGGAAGCTCCTAATCTCCATATCGTCCGGGCCAGCCGGTTAATCCCGCAACTATGCTCCCGATGTCAGAATCGAGGGAGCAAGAGGGGGGGAGAATGTGAAGAGCATGACTGCGTGGAGATTTTAAAAGAAACAGAAGAAGCAGCCTTAGCAGCAGAGGAGCCTCTGCACAACCCAGACCTCATCCTGTTTACAGATGGTTCCTCCTTTGTTGACAATGGTACCAGAAAAGCAGGATGGGCAGTTACAACCTTATATGAGGTAGTGGCAAAAGGATGTTTACCCTCAGGAACGTCAGCACCACAAGCCGAGTTACGGGCCCTGTCAGAAGCATGTCAAATAGCAGAAGGACAGACAGCTAATGTCTACACAGATTCGCGTTATGCTTTTGGAGTCGCTCACTTTTGGTCTGTTATGGCGGAAAAGAGGATTCCTCACTGCTGCTGGTACACCTATCTGAAATGGAAAAGAAGTCCGAGATTTACTGGAGGCCATACAATTACCTCAGGAAGTTTCCATCCTGAAGTGTAAGGCCCAGACCAAGGAAAATACCACAGAAGCACAGGGAAATGCCCTAGCCGACCAGGCAGCTAAAGATGCCGCCTCACAGGGCGTTCCTCCAGAAGAACCAACACAGATGTGCAGATTGAAAGCACTCAGGCCTCTGACACGAGACCTTCAGACAATGCAAGGCGAGAGCTCCCGAGAGGAAAAATGGACATGGATTGAGGCAGGAATTAAGCTATGTGAAGATGGTGTCTGGAGACAAAGAGTTACTGACAAGCCAGTCGCGCCACAAGCGCTTATGCCTTTTTTAGCCCAACAGATCCACTCGTGGGGACACTTGGCCTCACAACAGATGATGGCACGGTTCCAGAAAAGCTGGTGGGGTCGGGGATTTAAAAAACATGCCCAGCTGGTAACAGACCGCTGTGTGGGATTTACACTGTCCTTATCATCCACAATCATCAGGACAAGTAGAACGAATGAATCAAACTCTGAAACAACGGCTTGTCAAATATCACCAAGAAGGGACACCATGGCCCCAGGCACTACCAATAGTGCTATGTAGCATTAGGGCAACCCCGAACAGAACTACAGGTCTAAGCCCATTTGAAATTATAACAGGAAAACCCATGTCGCTGCCAGGAACTATCGATTTACGGAAAACTGATGTTCAGTTAATGAGTGACACTTTGTTGTCATACTGTCAGAACTTAACTAATGCTATTAGTTCTGTTTCCCGACAGGTATCGGCAGCTTGGGGTCATCCACCCGAAGGAGGACACGACATCATCCCGGGAGTCTGGGTGTATGTGAAAAAGTTCCATAAAGAACCCTTTGGGTGCCAAGTGGGAGGGACCTGATCAGGCAGTTGTTAAAGTCCAAGGAAAGAAAGCCTGGATCCACGCTTCACACGTTAAACGAACAACCCGTTACTGAAGCTGAAAACTATTAAGGACAATTACATTTTGCGAAAATGTATAAATTTACTGCATTATTGATTGTAGGTATTCTAGGCATAGGCCTACTTCTTACTAGCCGACCCTCTGCACCAAAGGGAAATAGTAGGGTAGCAAGGGAATTACATGTAAATACCTTTTTATATATGTCATACATTTATGCCAAACAAGGTAACATTTCTAGTTGTTGGGTGTGTGCGCATATTCCTATTCACTCAAAGGGAGGAATTCCCTTGAGGCCAGTTCCCTTGAATATCTCGGCAATGGCTGAGTGGATAATTAATCAAAACAAAACAGGCAATGCGTTTCAGGATACGGAAAACTGGGCACGTAAATGGAAGTCAGCAGGTTACAATCTGACTACCTTTGAAGGGGGATACCAACCGTGCTACAATAATTCCAAACGGCCCCCATTTTTTGTTATCACTAATACAACGGGAATAGGAAGACCGGGGGAATCGGTCTGTCTGATTAGAAACATCAAAGGAGGCCAAAATATGGGGTATAGTAACTGCTCCCGGAATTGTAATATAATCATGCCACGGAACCGTCCAAACTGGGCCGATGTGGGAATTTTTAACGTAACGGGGATTCTGAATAAAACAGATGGAAAAGCCTGGACAGGCCCCGGAGTGTTGCTGACAAAGAAACAGTTAACATTCATTGCCTATAATGGCACCTATTGGGTGTGTGGCCACAAGGCCTACCCTTGGCTGCCCCAGAATTGGATGGGATCCTGCTATTTAGCCTACATTGTGCCTTATATGTATCATATAAAGTCACTGTCGGAACATTTACACCGTCCTAAGAGAGCTATCACAGGAACAGAGAGGTTCTTTGCCATTCTGATCCCCAGGTATGGGACCGCCAGACTGGCAAGGGAATCCATTAACATGGCATCCGTTGTGGAACGGGTAGCCAATGATACCTCAGAGGCCCTAGTTAAAATCAATGCAGAAATGGTAGCAATCCACACAGTAGCCCTACAGAATAGACTGGCCCTTGATTACATCCTGGCTGAAAAGGGAGGTACTTGCACCCTACTCGGAACTGAGTGTTGAACATATATCCCAGATAGCTCCGAAGAAATTACCCACTTAGCGGAGCATATCCAAAAGGAGGTAGAAAAACTTAAGCAACCCCCATCATTCACTTTGTGGAGTGGAGCCACTGAATGGCTAGGTTCAATAGGAACTTCATTGGTGGAAGGTTTAATTCTATTTGTTGTAATTGTTTTACTTTTATATTGTTTGTTTATGTTGATTAAATGTTGTTGCGACCAGGCGGCTGTAGCTGCTGTCCCGCAGGTGAGACACCTTGCAGGTCCCAGCAGACCGTCTGTACGTGGCACAGGGGTATGTTATGCTTAAGGGAAGGTTGTTTACTGGTTGAACTAAGATATTGATTTGGATTAAATTGGAATAAGGTTAATTAACCTACTAAAACCAGACTTCCATTGTGGCCACAATGGAACTCGGGTTGGTGTAAATTTGTGTGGAAGCTACTAGTCCGGACATGTGGCGAAACACATCAACAAATTTTAGAAGGAAACTCTATTAACATGTATGAAATTATTTTGTAGAATGTTTAACCAGTGATACCTGATGTTTTATGATTCAGTTTGTGAAAGAATCAAAGAGGGGATTGATAGAGAATTCAAACAGGCTGCATTTAGACAGGCTGTGAAAATTCACAGACAACAAGTCAGAGATGCTACGTGAGTGGTAGCATGTTGCATTAAGTCATCAATCAACTTGACATTTTAGGACCCTTGGGTAGCGAGCCAATTAAAAGGTTAAAAGACTATTAATTGAGCCAATAAGGTCAAAGAAGGCGAGTTCTTTTCTGTAAATTGATCCAGGTATAAGTACAGCCATTTTGACCATGTAGTCTCAGAAGGACAAAGACCTGGCTTAAAGCCAGCAGCTTGTTGTTGCTCTCTGCCAGAAATAAAGAAATTAAAAGTACAATCGGAGTTCGTATTTCATTGGAAATTAAGAGATCTAACAGTGTTCTTCTTCTGGTTTGCCTTTCCAAAAGAAGATGTATCCACCACCTTGTTCCTTGATCTGGCCTTCTCCTGCCCGCCAGGTCTCGCTCAGGACAGCGGTGTCAATGTCGTAGCGTCTGAGTTCCCGGGCAACGATAGCAGTACGCCGTTCCGGTCTGTCGCTGTTGGAGTTGTCCATGAAGGTCCTGATGTTCCAGGTCCCAGACTTCATTTTAAAGTGTGGAAGATGCCTGTGCGTGAATTCTTTTAACGTGGGGTGGCCGTTTCACACCAGCCATCACACGAATTTGACAGAACAAGGTCTTGGTCCAATGGTGAGGGGATCCAAGACGATGGGAGACCGGCTCCACTACATGGACCTAGCGCGCGCACACACACACACATTCCTACTCCCTCCCTCCCTCCCTCACTCAGGTTCTCTCTCCCTGTTTTTCAGAGATCACAGTGAAGGTGAGCGCAGTAATCAGAGCAGCTTGCAGATTTGTCCATAAAATACTGACATTGTATCCCGGGCCCTCCAGCTCCAGTGCCCTGCTTTCCTGCGTTTTCCTGTTCTCCCTCCAGCCGCTCACGCTTTGTTCTTTGGTTCTTTTCTAGTGACCACGCGTATTCTGGCCTCTTGTCCTGACCTCGCTGCTGGCCTTGGCCTCCCGATCTTGCTGCTGGTCCGTGCTGAGTCTTCTCTGGGTCCCCACCTCGCTGATGCCGCTCCTCGCTGCCCGCCGATCCTCCACTCCTCGCTGCCCGTGCCCCTAATGCCACATTTTCTACTGGTTATTAATTTAATAAGTACCAGCTAGTTACAGCTTCTCAGCTCTTAATTTAACCACCTTCCTGAACTTAGAGAGCAAGAAAAGCTGGAATACTCACCAATCAATCACCGACCTGCTCTCCTGTGACGTCATTCTTTGATTTTTTTTTTCTGTTGTTGTTGGCTTTGAATCGGATCCCCCGCTTCTGCTGGTGTCCCCAGTCGGGTCGGCTCCGTTTCCCCGCTCTTTTATCCCCCACTGCTGCTGGTGTCCCCAGTCGGGTCGGCTCCGTTTCCCTGCTCTTTTATCCCCCACTGCTGCTGGTGTCCCCAATGGGATCTATACGCTTTTACTGATACTCGGAAGTGTGGGAAAAACAACGAATGAAGAGCAGGACTGCAGTCTCGGATGATAAATGTACTCAACTCCTCATTTTTGGAACAGAACCACTGATTCTTGGTGGACATAAAAAAAACAACTTATAATGAACCCTATGGATAGCATTTTCCACTGTGGATGAAGCAGGATAATAACGTATCAACAGAATATACAGCAGGTTCTTGGTGCTATCAGTGGGAAATAAAAGAAGGATATGAAGTATGAATAACATGTCCGTTAAGAGATAGGGAAGGCCCAAAGTTATGGAGATTTCTGAAAAAGAGTGGGGGATTGTGGGGAGAAATAAAAAAAAACAAGGCAGATAGCATCAGAAAGTAAAGCGTACATCCAATTGTGTTGGCCTCGAGGGTGGAAAAAACATGAAGGGCAGTATTCATGCGTTGGGACACATATTAAACCTACCCACCGGCAAAATGAACCGGTCATGCGTACCTTTAAGGCTTGGGGAGAATATGCCTACCCCAAACCTGATGGAAGTGGGATAGGTGTACCCATGGTGAAATTTGGGGATGCCGTAGAAGGATGTTATAATGATAACGGGGAATTCCGTAGCATTCGGTTTGAATTGTATACAAAGATAATGAATCAGATCAGGGAAACAATGTCCTCAGTTAAAACCAGGACCTGGAAACAGTCTTGTAATCATTCCCACACATAGAGCGGTATATCATCAAATTATACCAAAAGTGGTTCCTGTTATTTTAAATTTAACTGATTTGATATTGCCTAATTGGTGTCCTAATAAAACTTCACAATTAACTCAAGGAATGATACAACAGATGTTTAAACAAGACTGGGAAAACGCTACTCTTTCTAAAAACCTTGAAAAGACACAGGAAGCATTCCACCAGAAAAGTGATAATGATTCTGACCCGAAAGGAAGTCAAGAACAGAATAGGCGAAAGAGAGGTCTAATCATTGACGGACTCACAGGGTTTAATACCGCTACATCAAAAATCAATTCCATGGACCTAGCAGGTACACAGGCTCAATTAGATGATGCACGAGAAAGACTAAGGGATATACTTAGTAAGGAAAACAACATAGAAAGGGAAGAGTTGATAGACGATCAAATAATGATTATACACCGAAGGGATATCGGACACATAACAGAAAGTCATGCACGTAAGATTAACGATATCATTAGAGACAGAAAAGCTTCTGATCCAGCTGTCATTAATGTGTCATGTATGGGAACTGGTTCGTGGAATAATCCTGGGAAAATCTAGAAAGTATAAACAAGGAATGTCTGCCTACATGGGTAACAAATGCACATTTGTCAGGACTATCTCATTACTATGACGATGAGGAACTGTGTAACATTAGAAGTTTGATTAAAGTATATCCAGTCAAGCACGAATGCCACAAGGCAGGGAACCAAAGATTATTAGGATTAATAGTACAAATTCCTTATTTAATGAACCGAACTAGACCAACCCCCTGTTTAGAATAGAGAACACAGAGGTTGCAAAAACAAACGCCATTAGCCGATTCCTAACGGCCCCACATTGGTTAATTCAGTTAGAAGAATTAACATGGATTGAACCAAACCTTGAAGGATGCAGTATAAATGAGGATGCCCTCATTTGTCCTTATGATTTATATGAGCACTCAAAAAAGACATGTGGTTTCGATTGGAATCAGGAAGGTTAAAATTGTATGATGGAAGTGAGAGGACCATCAGATGTGAGAACTAGGACTGCTTACGTATGGGAGGGAAAATATTGTTTTGATTGATTAGTCCTGGTACTGTCTGACGCCTACAAAAATTACTCTTCTTGTAGTGGCCGCACCTAAATAACAAGTATTGCAGGTAGACGACAGTTTAGATATTAACCTAGAGGATTACGTTACTAAATTTGGATATGATATCCCGGAGTTGCCTGAAGCTTTATCATCATCATAGGCAGTCCCTCGGAATTGAGTCCTTAGGTGGCTGAACAGTCTAATACGAGAGCCACAGTCCCTGCCACAGGTGGGGCAGACAGTCGTTGAGGGTGAGGAAGGATGGGACAGGTTTGCCGCACGTTCTCTCCGCTGCCTGCACTTGGTTTCTGCATGCACTCGGCGATGAGATTCGAGGCGCTCAGCGCCTTCCTGGATGCAATTCCTCCACTTAGGGTGGTCTTTGGCCAGGGATTCCCAGGTGTCGGTGGGAATGTTGCACTTTATCAGGGAGGCTTTGAGGGTGTCCTTGTAACGTTACCTCTGCCCACCTTTGGCTCAATTGCCGTGAAGGAGTTCCGAGTAGAGCGCTCGCTTTGGGAGTCTCGTGTCTGGCATGCGGACAATGTGGCCTGCCCAGCGGAGCTGATCAAGTGTGGTCAGTGCTTCAATGCTGGGGATGTTGGCCTGGTCGAGGACACTAATGTTGGTGCGTCTGTCTTCCCAGCGGATTTGTAGGATCTTGCGGAGGCACTGTTGGTGGTATTTCTCCAGCGACTTGAGGTGTCTACTGTACGTGGTCCATGTCTCTGAGCTGTACAGGAGGGCAGGTATTACTACAGCCCTGTAGACCATGAGCTTGGTGGTAGATTTGAGGGCTGGTCTTCGAACACTCGTTTCCTCAGGCAACTGAAGGCTGCACTGGCGCACTGGAGGCGGTGTTGAATCTCCTCATAAATGTCTGCTTTTGTTGATAAGAGTCTCCTGAGGTATGGGAAATGGTCCACGTTGTCCAGGGCCGCGCCGTGGATCTTGATGACTGGGGGGCAGTGCTGTGCAGCGAGGACAGGCTGGTGGAGGACCTTTGCCTTAGGATGTATAACATAAGGCCCATACTTTCGTATGCTTCAGTCGACTATATCCTGGAGTTCAGCCTCTGAATGTGCGCAGACGCAGGCGTCGTCCGCGAACTGTAGCTCGACGACAGAGGTTGGAGTGGTCTTAGATCTGGCTTGGAGACGGCGAAGGTTGAACAGCTTCCCACTGGTTCTGTAGTTTAGTTCCACTCCAGCGGGGAGCTTGTTGACTGAGGTGGAGCATGGCAGTGAGGAAGATTGAGAAAAGGGTTGGGGCGATCACGCAGCCCTGCCCCGGTCTGGATGTGGATTGGGTCTGTGATGGATCCGTTGGTAAGGATCACGGCCTGCATGTAGTCGTGGAGCAGGCGGAGGATGTTGACAAACATTTGGGGACATCTGAAATGGAGGAGGACGCTCCATAGACCCTCGCGGTTGACAGTGTCAAAGGCCTTTGTAAGGTCAAAGAAGGTCATGTATAGGTTGCTGGCACTGTTCCCTGCATTTTTCCTGCAGCTGTTGTGCTGCAAAGATCATGTCCGTTGTGCCCCGTAGGGGATGAAATCCTCACTGTGACTCCGGGAGGAGCTCCTCGGCCACAGGGAGAAGACAGTTGAGGAGGACTCTAGCGACGACTTTCCCAGTGGCTGATAGCAGGGAGATTCCCCTGTAGTTGTCGCAGTCGGACTTGTCCCCTTTTTTAAAGATGGTCACTGGATCTCTGAGATCTCCCGGCATGCTCTCCTCCCTCCAGATGAGGTCAGGTATCCGCGCCAACAACGCCACTCCGCCATACTTTAGTGCCTCAGTAGGGCTTCCATTCGCTCCCGTAGCCTTGTTGTTCTTGAGAGCTGTCTTATGGCTTTTTCGACCTCGTGCAGCGTTGGGGTTTCACTGAGGTGGTGGCAGGTCACATGCTGCAGGATGGAGTCGAGAACACTTGAGTCAAAGGCAGAGTCTCAATTGAGGAGAACTTCGAAGTGCTCCTTCCAGCGGGCCCTGACTGCCTCGGTGTCCTTGATAAGTGTTTCCCCATTCTTGGCCAGCAGTGGCGTGGGGCCTTGGGAGTTTGGACCGCAGGTGGCCTTGACTGCGATGAAGAATCCTCGCACATCATGGCTGTCGGCCAGTTGTTGTATCTCCTGAAGCTTTAACGGCCTTAATGAAACATAGAAACATAGAAAATAGGTGCAGGAGCCTGCACCACCATTCTATAAGATCATGGCTGATCATTAACCTTTAGTACCTCTTCCTGCTTTCTCTCCACACCTCTTGATCCCTTTAGCCGTCAGGGCCATATCTAACTCCCTCTTGAATATATCTAACGAACCGGCATCAACAACTTTCTGTGGTAGAGAATTCCACAGGTTAACAATTCTCTGAGTGAAGAAGTTTCTCCTCATCTCGGTCCTAAATGGCCTACCCCTTATCCTTAAACTGTGTCCCCTGGTTCTGGACTTCCCCACCAATGGAAACATGCTTCCTGCATCTAACCTGTCCAATCCCGTCAGAATTTTATATGTTTCTATGAGATCCCCTCTCATTCTTCTAAACTCCAGTGTATACAGACCCAGTCGATCCAAATCAAATGAATCAAATAAAGAACTCCCAACGTCATTACTATACATTAGAACAAAGAGATAAAGCCGTAGCTAAAGAGATCCCAGGGATAGGAGTTTCAACACATTGGTGGGATATAGGGATTAATATAGAAATTCCTCCCTGGATTAGAATCATTTCACATTTATTGGTAATCGTTCAACTCACAGTGTTAATATGTTTAATAGTGTACATCTGTTATTTAAAGCACCTAATACGCCAGCCACAAACTCAGCTTAATGTTATAACCACACAAAGTCTGTTAGACAAGAGTAAAAATGAAAACTTTAGATATTCAAGACTTTAAGGGAAAATACAGACAGATGGTCACCAAAGTGGGTACTGAAGGTAATGAATTGATCTGACATGTAAAGTGGTCCAGATTAAAAGGCCTATCAGTATTAGGAGCTTGTGAGGAGTTGGAAGTTCCTCCCCCTCAAGGTAGGAACTGTAAGATATTGTCTATTGACAGGCATTAGAAGTTAGAATTAAGAAGTTTATTTTAAACATCTTGAATTAATGAATAACCTGTATGTTTGTAACTTCCTTTATATGCAATGATTGTATGTCAAACTCTCTTATACATGATAGAAAATGGCTGAATAACATAAAATGGGTTTTAAAATGGCCAAAGGCTGAGAAGCAAAGCATCATGGTAAATTGAGCCATTATTATGTTAACCATTTGTGTAACTACTGATACAGCTTCATTTAGAACCAGAATGATCAAGGCCAAAATTACTAATCAATAAGATAAAGGTGTGCAGCATGTACCATTTATCATAATTTTGTAAAGCCAAGCTCGGTATAATTCTGTGTGACATGGTCTGTATAATTGTTCGCAGAGAAGTGATTCCTGCCACAGAGAGGGAGGGGAGATAGAGATAACATAGAAGGTCAAAAACAGGAGCTATGATCTATTGTGAGGCTGATACAGCTGCAGATTTTCACAGCCTTTTGAATGGGAAGAAAAGGGTATAAAGTAACAGCTCTTCTACCTGGAAGGCAGCGCGAATTAAAACAGGAGATAAGGGGTCAGCACCACGGTCTCTTGAGAGAACAGGCTGTGACTATCATTTGTTAAGTATTACTTTTTGTAACAGAACGTTATTTACTTGATAAACCTCTGTTGTTTTTGCTCAATATACCTGTATTAAAAGCATTTGTTATAATCTGAACAAGGGTCTCCTAGTTTGAATTAAATATAAACCCTGGGAATAGTTGAATTGCTATATTTAGCAAAGCGGCAAAAAGCTGCTAAGTCATTAAACACGACAGCAGATTCAATCATGGCTTTCAAAAGGGAGGTGGATAAGTCATAGAATGGTTACAGCATGGAGGAAGGCCATTTGGCCCGTGAGTAGCCGAAGGAAAAAATGCACAGGGCTGCGGGGAAGGAGGCAGAGAGCCGACACAGGCTCGACAGGCCGAGTGGCCTCCTCCTGTGCTGTAACCAAGTGTCAGCTGTGGCTCAGTGGGTCGACTCTGAGTCAGAGGTTGTGTGTTCAAGTCCCACTCCATGGTTTTTAGCACATAAAAAATCCAGGCTGACACTCCAGTGCAGGACAAAGAGCGCTGCGGGAGTTGTAGTCGCTCCGACTGCGTATCTTGAATAACCAGGCGGCAGCCTCGGTCCCGAGCGCTTGTTCAGTGGCCGACTTACCCGAGCGCCAATCATTCCTGGCCGTGCTCCGAGACACGGCAGGTGTAAGGGGAACTTGGGGTGTGGGTTCGAATCCACACTCCCCTTGGGTTCTGTACGTGCAATTTATGAGGGTGGGTGAGTAATGAGGCACCAGACACAGTGGGTAAGAGTACAAAATGGCTAATGTTGCTTATCTAGAATAGCAAACACAAAGATAGAGGGCATAGGAAGAGGTCATAAAATGGCAGTGATGGCAAAATCTCATTCAACAACCCGAAAAATCTCGCAACAGGGAAGGGGAAAACAAGAGGTTAAAACATCCCACTCACACGTAACCACACCTCCCACTCCCACCCGTCCTACCAATTCCTATCCTAAATTGAGTCTGTGAGGGGGTTTGGACTATACTCACAATCCTATCAACTCCGGGGTTCTGTAGCACTTATTTCGGCTCAGGGTCCCTCTGGGGTGGGTTTTATGTTATTGTTCGGTTTTCCTCTTCGAAGTTGTCGGTTTCTTCTATCTGCCTCTCGGTTATCGTCAGACTACAGCTGTGAATCCAGGTTATTGAACCAGGTGTCCAGGTCTGCACAGCTCTGTGTGCCCCAGCCTGATGCTTCGGCTATTCTCACCCTGTCCAATGTGTTCAGGGCTAACAGCAGCACCTGCTGCCACTTACCAACCAGGAGGTTGGCTCCTGGGTTTTTAGTCTCGACCAAAATCAAAGTTTGCAAAACTCTCTCAGCTCCTCCCCGCCCAGCGGCCAGCTGCCCTGTCAAGAACTGACCCCAAACTGGTTTTCTCCACAACTCCCGCAAGTCTTTTCCTCTCCACACCTGTTTTTCTCCACAACTCCCTTTTTCCACAACTGTTTTTCTGGTGGTCCTGTGTCCTATATTTGTATTCAATTCAGTTCTGGTCTTTTCACACTCAAACCCAGTGGGTGGTCCATTGTGTAAGTGTGGGCAGGGAGATAGCTTTGAATATTTAATCAGAAGATGTCACAGGTACACGCAGGTGTGAGGACCAGGGTATTGTTTCAGTGCACATAGGTGCCAGGTAGTCTGTGGGTCCTTTGTTATAGTCCTGGGAGTCAGTGGGCCATTCCTGCAGTGATTCATAGTTTTGATTCAGAGCTATTGTCCATATTAATTAGGTAGATAATGGCCCACATTCGTAGTTTAATGTGGCGGGGGGAAGTCCTTATTGGTTGAGGATTTCCCCACTTCAGGCCCGACTCGACCCCTGATTGGCCAGCCAGAATGCACTTTTCCCCCATTGGCCAGTGCCTCGGTCTCGCTTGTGAGCCAGACTCCACAATGTCTGTATCCGCCCACACATTTTCCCAGCCTGCTTTTACTTGGCCAAAAATGTTCATTTAGTGTATGGAACGATCCCATGTTAGTTTTCTTGTCCTTACAGTGTTTCAAATGCGGCCGTGGATTTTCGAACCTTACACAGGACATAGGCCTCACGATCAGATCAATCACGCACACCACCGTGAGTGACGTCGCACCTTCTTGTAGCCCAGTGCCGAGCTTGCACTCGGGCCCCGAATAGCTCATTGTGATCCTATAGTGGTTAGTACTCTGCATTGTGGCCGCAGCAACCTTGGTTCAAATACAAGTTACTGCATTGTGGAAAGCATTGGGAACCTCACTTTTAGATAAATTAAAGAAACCTACATCTTGCAATTTTATTTTAGATATTACAAAACAATTTGCATTTATATAGCGCCTTTAATGTAATGAAACGTCTCATGGTGCTTCATAGGAGTGTTATGAGATTAAAAAATTACGAGAAGTAATTTGTTCTCAGAGGTAGGTTTTAAGCAGGGTCTTAAAGGAGGAGAGTTGTAAGGGTTTAGGGAATTAATTCCAGCGTAGAATTTAGGTATTTCCAACAGATCTGGACCCAGAGAGCCATATAACCCAAATACTGGAGTGAAGCTGACAGAAAGGTCTTCCAGCCCTCAGATATGTAAAAAGCAGGTCCTCAAGGTAATCTACTGGGGCAACCTGTAACGAAACTTGCGTTCCTACAGCGTCTTTCGTGAGCTCAGAACGTCCCAAAGAGCTTTACAACCAATTGAAGTGTAGTCACTGTTGTAAAGTAGGAACTTCAGCATTAAATTTACACACAGAAAGCTCCCACAATATGATAATGACCAGATAATCTGTTTTGGTGATGTTGATTAAGGGATAAATATTGTCAGGTCAGGCAGCATCTGTGGAGAGAGAAATCGCGTTACTGTTCCAACAACAACATCTTGTATTTATATAAGCGCCTTTAATTTAGTAAAATATCCCGAGGCGCTTCGCAGGAGTGTTAGCAAACAAAACAATTTGACAGGTTAATTTTTTTTCCCAAAAATATACTTTATTCATATAAAAATTTTCACGATACATTGGAAAATAGTTCAGTACATTGCGGTCAGCAATTCCATATCATTCATTTGGATGCTGACAGCAGTTCCATACTGTTATGTCTCAAATAAAGCAATGTGACTGAGTACTGTAGACTTGAGTAAGTGTGACCTTAGTCTCTTTATTCTGACTCCAGAGTGCTGGCACAGCATGGGAGGCCTGCTTATATACAGTGCTCCCAAGGGATGTTGGGATCCCTTGGGACTCCAACAGATGCGCTCTCTGGTGGGTGTAGAATGCTGGTTACAAGGTGTTGCATACATAACATCACTCCCCCCACCCATCCCCCGCAAAAGTCAATAATACACTTATTTACAGGGTGAGACGATCTGGGGCTTTCCGCTCCCTAGTCGATTGTCTCGGTACAAATGCAGGTGCAGGTGAGTTGTTTGGGCCTTCGCTGGGCTGCTGCACAGCTGGCCTTGCTGGGCTGCTGGGGATGATGAGTTCAGCTTCGTGCTCAACCGTGATGTCGGTTGCCACTTGTGTGTGTATCGGAGGGTCAAAGTTGGTGGTGTCCTCCTCAGGTTGCTCGTGGCTGTCTGTGAATCGCAGTTTGGTTTGGTCTAAATGCTTTTTGCAAGTTAGTCCATTTGCAAGTTTGACCTCAAACACCCTACTCCCTTCGGCTACGACAGTGCCAGCAAGCCATTTGGGACCATGTCCTTAGTTGAGTACAAATACAGGGTCATTGACTTCAACATCGCGTGACAAATTTGCGCGATCATGGTACATGCTTTGTTGATGCCGCCTGCCCTCGACATGATCATGGAGATCAGGGTAGACTAGAGAGAGCCTTGTTTAGAGTGCCCTTTTCATGAGCAGTTCGGCAGGTGGAACCCTGGTGAATGAGTGGGGTCTTGCGCGGTAGCTGAGCAGGACTCGGGACAGACAGGTCTGCAGGGAGCCTTCTGACATGCGTTTCAAGCTTTGCTTGATGGTTTGGACTGCCCGTTCTGCCTGGCCGTTAGATACAGGTTTGAACGGGATAGATGTGACGTGCTTGATCCCATTACGGTCATGAATTCCTTGAATTCAGCGCTGGTGAAGCACGGCCCATTGTCGTTGACAAGGACATCAGGCAGGCCGTGCGTGGCAAACATGGCTCATAGGCTTTCGATGGTGGCAGTGGACGTGCTTACAGACACTATTACACACTCAATCCATTTTGAATAAGCATCCACAACAACCAAAAACATTTTGCCTCGATATGGGCCAGCGAAGTCAACGTGGATCCTAGACCACGGTTTGAAGGGCTATGACCTTAGCGGTGCCTCCCTGGGTGCATTGCTCAGCTGAGAGTAAGTGTTGCATTGGCGCACGCAAGACTCCAAATCTGAGTCGATGCCGGGCCACCACACATGGGATCTGGCTATAGCTTTCATCATTACTAGGTAGGTCACATATGAACATTTCCGTGCCTTTCTTACCCCACACGATTACCCCACAAAAGACAGTCCGCCTGTATGGACATTTCGTCTTTGCGCCGTTGGAACGGTTTGATCTCTTGATGCATCTCCACTGGGGCGCTGGACCAGCTCCCATGGAGGACACAGTTTTTTCCAGGGACAGTAAAGGATCCTGGCTGGTCCAGGTTCTGATCTGACGGGCCATAACGGGTGACTTTTCATTTTCAAATGCATCCATCACCAGGAGCAAGTCTGTAGGCTGTGCCATTTCCACCCCGGTGGTGGGCAATGGTAGCCGACTGAGGGTGTCAGCGCAGTTCCCTGTGCCTGGCCTGTGGTGAATTACATAGTTATATGCAGACAGCGTGAGCGCCCATCTTTGGATGCGAGCAGAGGCATTGGTATTAATACCTTTGCTCTCTGAGAATAGCGATATAAGCGGCTTATGGTCAGTTTCTAAGTTGAACTTAAGCCCAAACAGATACTGATGCATTTTGTTCACCCCGTAAACGCATGCCAGAGCTTCTTTTTCAATCATGCTGTAGGCCCTTTCGGCCTTGGACAAGCTCCTGGATACATAAGCAACCGCTTGCAATGTTCCCGATTCATTTGCTTGTTGTAACACACCCGACCCTGTACGAAGATGAATCGAAAGCTAGCACTAAATGTTTACATGGGTCATACAGAACAAGCAGTTTGTTGGAACATAGCAGATTTCTGGCTTTCTCAAAAGCAGTCTCTTGTGATTTCCCCATACCCAATCATCTCCCTTGCGTAGCAACACATGTAGAGGTTCGAGCAAGGTGCTTAACCCGGGTAGGAAATTACAAAAATAATAGAGGAGTCCCAGGAACGACCACAGCTCCGTCACGTTCTGTGGTCTCGGCGTGTTCTTGATGGCCTCCAGCTTGCCGTCGGTTGGTCTGATGCCGTCTGCCGCGATTCTTCTCCCTAAGAACTCAACCTCTGGCACCAGGAAAACACACTTCGAGCATTTCAACCTGAGTCCCACACGATCTAACCGACTTAGAACCTCTTCCAGCTTCTGTAAGTGTTCAATGGTGTCCCGATCTGTGATCAATATGTCGTCCTAGAAAACCATGGTTCGCGGAAACGATTTTAGCAGACTCTCCATGTTCCTTTGAAAGATAGTCGCAGCCAATCGAATCCCAAACGGGCATCTATTGAAGATGAACAGACCTTTGTGCGTGTTGATGCAGGTGAGGCCTTTCGAAGATTCCTCCACCGCCTGCGTCATGTAGGCCGAGGTCAGGTCCAACTTGGTGAACATCTTTCCTCCTGCCAGCGTCGCAAATAGGTCGTCTGCCTTGGGTAGCGGGTACTGATCCTGCAGCGAAAAGCGCTTAATCGTTACTTTATAGACCTCACAAATTCTGACCATGCCATCGCTCTTGGGAACCGGAACAATCGGATTGGTTTACTCGTTGAACTCAACCAGTGCGATGATGCCCTCTCGTTGCAACCTGTCCAGCTCGATCTCCACTTTCGCTCGCATCATGTATGGCACTGCACCTGCCTTGTGGTGGTTGGGTCATGTACCGGGAACCAAGTGGATCTGCACCTTCGCCCCAGAGAAATTTCTGCTGCCTGGCTTAAACAACGACGGGAACGTGCTCAAAACCTGGGCACATGAGGTGTCGTCGATAGACGAACTCGCTCGCATGTCGTCCCAGTTCCAGCAGATTTTTCCCAGCCAGCTTCTGCCGAGCAGTGTGGTACAATCCATAGTGGTAGTTCGTGCACCGTTCCATCATAGGAGACTTTTACTGCTGCACTGCCCATTACAGGAATCAGCTCTTTAGTGTAAGTTCTCAGCTTGGTATGAATAGGGCTCAGCTTGGGCCTTTGTGCCTTGTTGCACCACAGCCTCTCGAAGGCCTTTTTGCTCATGGTAGACTGACTCACATCTCCTCGTAAAAGATCCTCTCGGACTTTCTGTGGTACAGAATTCCACAGGTTCACCACTCTCTGGGTGAAGAAGTTTCTCCTCATCTCGGTCCTAAATGACTCGAAATGAGTGATCACAGTATGGTTGAATTTGTAATACAGATTGAGGGTGAGGAAGTAGTGTCTCAAACGAGCGTACTATGCTGAAACAAAGGGCACAGTTGGCTAAAGTAGACTGGAAACACAGACTAAACAGTGGCACAATTGGGGAACAGTGGAGGACTTTTAAGGAGCTCTTTCATAGGTCTGGGCCTATCCAGTCCCACAGAGCCGAGTACAACTTGACCGGTAAGCCATCGCTTCCGGCAGTTTTATTCGTCTCGAAGGACCGGATGGCCTTTGTCAGCTCGTCCAGAGTTAGCGGTTGGTCCAGACTCTCCCGCTTGCTGTCATGTAAGACCTCCGAAATAGACGGCAGGAAAGACTGGGAGGCCGCGCGGTCTGTGGGCTTGACGTCGTACGGCCTGGCATAGAAGGATTTGCTGATCCTCTGCATGTCAGGCTGCGAAGACGTCACTGAACCGTCTTCTTCCTTTCGGCTGGTGATCATAGAGCTCCCTGTGTACCTTTTGGAAGAAGAAACGCGAACACGTCTCGTCCTGCTCGACGGAGCGGACTCTGGAGCGGAAGATGATCTTGGAGGACTCCGAGGCAAAGAGCGAGGCTTGCTGGCCCTTCACCTCTTCGAGTTCCTCCGCGACGTCGACCCCCATCGACTGCAACAGGAGCAGGTTTTGCATATTCGTCTGGAGTTGGGACAATTCCCTCTGTCTCCCTCTCGCCTGCTGAACACCTTTGAGGATGAAGAACCTCTTGATGTTCATCTTGATTGTTTCCCACCAGTGCATCGGGGAATCGCAGAGGGGCTTTACGGTTCTCCAACCTTTGTAATCCCTCTTGAGTTCCTCAACGTTTTCCGGAGTCAACAGTTTCACGTTCAGCTTCCATATCCCTCTGCCAACTTTCTGGTTTTCCTGTGGGCGACAGTCGGGCAGTAGGAGGCAGTGGTCAGAGAAGAACACCGGCGTGACGTCGGTGGATCTGACCTTGAGCGTGTGGCACACAACCAGGAAGTCTATTCTGGAACGGACGGACCCGTCTGGTCTTGACCAGGTGTATCTGAGCGGTGCTCCGTCTGCAGGGTTGCTGAAGACGTCGCACAGCTTGGCATCTTTTACCGCATCCATCAGGAGTCTGGACGTGGCGTCCAGTTTGTCGTCGGCTCTGCTGGATCGTCCAGTCGCATCGATGATGCAGTTGAAGTCACCGCCCAGAATGACCGGCCTGGACGTTGCCAGTAGCATTGGGAGCTGCTGGAAGAGGGCCAGCCTCTCGTTCTTGGGAACTGGGGCGTAAACATTAATTAACCTGAGAGGGGAGTTTTTGTACATTACGTCTGCTACGAGGAGGCGGCCGCCCACCACCTCCTTAACTTCGGTGATGGTGAAGTGGCCTCCCCGCAGCAGAATGCCCAGGCCGGAAGCCCGGCTGTCGTTGCCTCCTGACCATATGGATGGTCCATGGGTCCACCATCGTGACCACTGCCGGTAACTGCTGAAGTGCGGCTGATCGAGAATTCAAACAGGCTGCATTTAGACAGACTGTGAAAATTCACAGACCCCCAAGTCAAGACTGCTACGTGCAGTTCAGCATGTTGCATTAAGTCATCAATCAACTTGACATTTTAGGACTTTGGGTAGCGAGCCAATTAAAAGGTTAAAAGACTATTAATTGAGGCAATAAGGTCCAAGAAGGCGAGTTCTTTTCTGTAAATTGATCCAGGTATAAGTACAGCCATTTTGACCATGTGGTCTCAGTAGGACAAAGACCTGGCTTAAAGCCAGAAGCTTGTTACTGCTGTCTGCCAAAATAAAGAAATTAAAACTACAATCGGAGTTCGTATTTCATTGGAAATTAAGACATACAACAATTTTGGCGTCACGAACAGGATCGCTGAGGAAAGAAACTGAATTTTGGACATCGGACTTACATACTGAGGTAAGGACTCTTTATAAAAGTCCTCAGTCAAAAGTCTAAATTCGCCTCTCCTTCTACGCGATTCCAAAAGCCTCCGGTTTGCGAACCCTCCAGTTGGTAGTCGGCTCGAGGTCCCATAGACGTCTAAACTTCGGCAGTGTGTTAGTTAATTCCTCACCGACCTATTGATCGGCTAGAAAGCCTACGACTCAATACCCCAGTAAAGAAATCAGTATTATGGCAGCAGGAGATAAGAGCAAAGAATTGCCTACAACTGTTAAAGGTGGGCGGGCAACACCTGAGGTTTCGCTAGATTTAATTCTCGAACAGTTGAAAGAATACATAGAGCAACAATTCAATTTATCTAAAACCTATATTAAGATCGAACAAAAGTACGGAACCTCCAAAGGACAATGGTCCTTGGATGAGATTAAAAAGGTCTGGAGAAAAACGACCCGTATGAAAAATAAAGAGCGAACTAGATGGTCCCTAGCGGTTATGGGAAAGATCCGAAACCGGAATGAAATTATAATGCGTTCCCAACATGATCGAGAACTGACCAGTACAAAGGATCAATTGCAAGCAGTTTGTGAACAGCTCCGACAGAAAAAACTTGAACTTGAAAAGTCGGAAGCGGAAGTTAAAGATCTTAAAGGTGAAATTAAAGAATGGAAAAAATCATTAGGTCAAGAGACAGTCATAGGAAAAGGAAAATGTATTGATCAATTCCCAGGGTACCCATGTTTGGATAAATTAAAAGCGCAAACCCGAAGACACGACCGAGGAAGAGATACGGTTTCTGAATCCTCTGACGATACAGGGTCGGAGGATGAAGAATTAGGGGTGAGCTTTGCCCCGTTTAAAAAAAAGACGAGTTGTAGTCAAATCAGAAGAGACTGCGGAAGAGGGCGGAACCAAAAAAACGAAGAAAAGGGTGTATGCAGAATACTTATTTCATGATCCGTCAGACCAGAGAAAATTGATAAATGGTCCAAGGAATTGCCCAATCCAAAGAAAGGGGGAGTAAAAACGTGGGACCAATTGGACCGCTTAAGAAATATATATCAACTTCATCCCTGGGACGGAGTGCAATTTTTGACCATAATGGTGCCAAAAACACAGGGAAGAAAATTGCACGACAAGGTAGAAGAAGCTTTGGGGCAGGATGAGCAAGAATTAGACGCAGGATGGGAGGCGATTAAACACTGGCTGCAAGCCTTCAGTCCAGCTAAGACAGACTGGGGAAAAATTGCAGCCTGCCAACAGAAAGGAACAGAGGAGGTCCTGGAGTATGACGAGCGGTTTAGATGCACGTGGCTAGAACATTCGGGTATGAATAATACGGATGAGGAAATGGATGAACAAGTGTTTGGACCCCTGAAAGCAGCTTTCGTGGCAGGTCTAAAGCCAGAACTGTCCAAAATGCTTAAGGTAGTGTTACCGGACTGGGAAGGTAGAGGAACTACCTTTGCAGCATTGGTGGATCGATGTAACCAATTAGATCGGGATATGGGAGCTAAAGTCCGAGCTGTACAGGCTATGGGATGGAAATCCCAGGACTCCGATAAACAGTCATTAGGAAAATTACCTGGAAAATGTCATTATTGTGGGAAAGAAGGTCACTGGGCCAAGACGTGCAGGGCAAGGTCGTGGCTGGGGAAGATGACGCAGCCAGGGATACAATTCAGCCAACAAGCCAGGCTTGTCACAAGATAACGACCTCATAGAAGCATTTAAGCGACTGACAATACAGAAGGAGTTACTTGGATAGCAAAAAACGATTAGAGCCCACCCTGGCCCCCCTCCTCGCACTAATACAACAGAGGGGAGATGTGCTATATATAACTGTGAGGGTGGGCGATAAGGATGTGGACTGTCTTTTAGACACAGGGGCGGAATTAACATGCTTACTCCTACAATATGGAGACTTTTTGCCGTTGGATGGTAGGGCACGTACAGCCTATGGAGTTGGGGGCCATAAAATGGAAATTAAAAGGACAACACCGGTACTTATAGGGCTGGGTCCACATGAACTAACCACGCCGGTCTGGATAGGCCCAGTAGATCAACCCCTTTTGGGAATGGACGTTCTAATCCAAGTAGATTCATCGTTGCATTTCGAGGATGGTCGGGTGACATGGTCAATTAGAACTTTGAAGAAAGAAGAATTGAAGGAACACCCGATATGGGCTAAAGATAAGAACGATTGTGGCCTACTCCAGATGGAGCCTGCGTCATTTACCAGGACCAAGCCTCCATGCACTAAACAGTATCCCATCAGTCCAACTGCCATCGCAGGAATTTTACCAGTTATTCAGCAATTGGAGAAACAAGGGGTGCTTATTAAAACGCATAGCTCCTCCAATAGCCCCGAGTGGCCAGTACAGAAATCTAATGAGACTTGGCGTTTGACTGTCGATTATAGGAAAGCTAACCAGTGTATTGATCAAAAAGCTCCTTTGGTCACAGATCCCTCCAACATTTTTAATGCCCTCAAACCGGAACATAAATATTTCTCGGTTATAGATATGGCCAACGGATTTTGGTCGGTGCCTCTGGCACCGGAGGTTCGACAGTGGTTTGCTTTCACGGTCCAAGGACAACAGTATACTTGGACCCGGTTACCGCAGGGTTTCCACAACAGCCCTACGGTATTCCACATGGCTTTACAAAGCCATTTGCGAGAATTACCTCCCCTGTCATCCACAGTCATCCAATATGTAGACGATATCCTGCTAGCTTGAAACACAGAAGACCAGCATGAACAAGATTTACGAGCTTTGCTGGACCACCTTTGGCTGAAAGGACATAAAGCCAGCATCGACAAAGCACAAATATCCCAAGAAGAGGTTGTATACCTGGGACAAAAGATTTCACAAGGAAAGAGAGAACTTACCCAGGATAGAACTGCAGCCATTCGGGCTGCTAAAAACCCACCACTATTCAGGAACTAAGGTCTTTTTTGGGATTGTGTAACTTTAACAGAAATTGGATTGACTCCTTCACACAGTTTGCTCAGCCATTGAATGATATTTTAAAGGGGAAACGTGCCTCTAAAGAAGCCATCACCCTCACTAAGGGACAGCAAGAGGCCTTCCTGAGTTTGAAAAAGGCTTTGTGTTCGGCACCGGCTCTGGGAATCCCCGACAGTGGTAAGCCATTTACCCTGTTTGTCCATGAGAAAGAAGGATATATGACAGCTATACTGACACAAGAACATGGGGATCGGGAAAGACCTATTGGCTATTATTCGGCAAAACTGGATGTGGTAGCCCTCGGATGGGGAAGTTGCCAAAGGGCCATGGAAGCTACATGTTGAGCGGTAATGATCACTGCGGGTCTAGTCCTCGACCAAAAGCTGATTGTCAAGTATCCCCACACCGTACACGCTTTGCTGTCTATGAATAGAATGTCTCAGGTGACGGCAGCTAGATGGACCCGCTGGACAGCAGTTTTGGAAGCTCCTAATCTCCATATCGTCCGGGCCAGCCCGGTTAATCCCGCAACTATGCTCCCGATGTCAGAATCGAGGGAGCAAGAGGGGGGGAGAATGTGAAGAGCATGACTGCGTGGAGATTTTAAAAGAAACAGAAGAAGCAGCCTTAGCAGCAGTGGAGCCTCTGCACAACCCAGACCTCATCCTGTTTACAGATGGTTCCTCCTTTGTTGACAATGGTACCAGAAAAGCAGGATGGGCAGTTACAACCTTATATGAGGTAGTGGCAAAAGGATGTTTACCCTCAGGAACGTCAGCACCACAAGCCGAGTTACGGGCCCTGTCAGAAGCATGTACATTCCTGTCTGTCGTAAAAATAAAAAAGGGAAGGTGGCTCAACCGTGGCTATCAAGGGAAATCAGGGATAGCATTAAAGCCAAGGAAGTGGCATACAAATTGGCCAGAAATAGCAGCGAACCCAGGGACTGGGAGAAATTTAGAACTCAGCAGAGGAGGACAAAGGGTTTGATTAGGGCAGGGAAAATGGAGTACGAGAAGAAGCTTGCAGGGAACATTAAGACGGATTGCAAAAGTTTCTATAGATATGTAAAGAGAAAAAGGTTAGTAAAGACAAATGTAGGTCCCCTGCAGTCAGAATCAGGGGAAGTCATAACGGGGAACAAAGAAATGGCGGACCAATTGAACAAGTACTTTGGTTCGGTATTCACTGAGGAGGACACAAACAACCTTCCGGATATAAAAGGGGTCGGAGGGTCTAGTAAGGAGGAGGAACTGAGGGAAATCCTTATCAGTCGGGAAATTGTGTTGGGGAAATTGATGGGATTGAAGGCCGATAAATCCCCAGGGCCTGATGGACTGCATCCCAGAGTACTTAAGGAGGTGGCCTTGGAAATAGTGGATGCATTGACAGTCATTTTCCAACATTCCATTGACTCTGGATCAGTTCCTATGGATTGGAGGGTAGCCAATGTAACCCCACTTTTTAAAAAAGGAGGGAGAGAGAAAACAGGGAATTACAGACCGGTAAGCCTGACATCGGTAGTGGGTAAAATGATGGAATCAATTATTAAGGATGTCATAGCAGTGCATTTGGAAAGAGGTAATATGATAGGTCCAAGTCAGCATGCATTTGTGAAAGGGAAATCATGCTTGACAAATCTTCTGGAATTTTTTGAGGATGTTTCCAGTAGAGTGGACAAGGGAGAACCAGTTGATGTGGTATATTTGGACTTTCAGAAGGCTTTCGACAAGGTCCCACACAAGAGATTAATGTGCAAAGTTAAAGCACATGGGATTGGGGGTAGTGTGCTGACATGGATTGAGAACTGGTTGTCAGACAGGAAGCAAAGAGTAGGAGTAAATGGGGACTTTTCAGAATGGCAGGCAGTGACTAGTGGGGTACCGCAAGGTTCTGTGCTGGGGCCCCAGCTGTTTACACTGTACATTAATGATTTAGACGAGGGGATTAAATGTAGTATCTCCAAATTTGCGGATGACACTAAGTTGGGTGCAGTGTGAGCTGCAAGGAGGATTCTATGAGGCTGCAGAGCGACTTGGATAGGTTAGGTGAGTGGGCAAATGCATGGCAGATGAAGTATAATGTGGATAAATGTGAGGTTATCCACTTTGGTGGTAAAAACAGAGAGACAGACTATTATCTGAATGGTGACAGATTAGGAAAAGGGGAGATGCAAAGAGACCTGGGTGTCATGGTACATCAGTCATTGAAGGTTGGCATGCAGGTACAGCAGGCGGTTAAGAAAGCAAATGGCATGTTGGCCTTCATAGCGAGGGGATTTGAGTACAAGGGCAGGGAGGTGTTGCTACAATTGTACAGGGCCTTGGTGAGGCCACACCTGGAGTATTGTGTACAGTTTTGGTCTCCTAACCTGAGGAAGGACATTCTTGCTATTGAGGGAGTGCAGCGAAGGTTCACCAGACTGATTCCCGGGATGGCGGGACTGACCTATCAAGAAAGACTGGATCAACTGGGCTTGTATTCACTGGAGTTCAGAAGAATGAGAGGGGACCTCATAGAAACATTTAAAATTCTGACGGGGTTAGACATGTTAGATGCAGGAAGAATGTTCCCAATGTTGGGGAAGTCCAGAACCAGGGGACACAGTCTCAGGATAAGAGGGAAGCCATTTAGGACCGAGATGAGGAGGAATTTCTTCACCCAGAGAGTGGTGAACCTGTGGAATTCTCTACCACAGAAAGTAGTTGAGGCCAATTCACTAAATATATTAAAAAAGGAGTTAGATGAAGTCCTTACTTCTAGGGGAATCAAGGGGTATGGTGAGAAAGCAGGAATGGGGTACTGAAGTTGCATGTTCAGCCATGAACTCATTGAATGGCGGTGCAGGCTAGAAGGGCCGAATGGCCTACTCCTGCACCTATTTTCTATGTTTCTAAATAGCAGAAGGACAGACGGCTAATGTCTACACAGATTCACATTATGCTTTTGGAATCGCTCACTTTTGGTCTGTTATGGCGGAAAAGAGGATTCCTCACTGCTGCTGGTACACCTATCCGAAATGGAAAAGAAGTCCGAGATTTACTGGAGGCCATACAATTACCTCAGGAAGTTTCCATCCTGAAGTGTAAGGCCCAGACCAAGGAAAATACCACAGAAGCACAGGGAAATGCCCTAGCCGACCAGGCAGCTAAAGATGCCGCCTCACAGGGCGTTCCTCCAGAAGAACCAACACAGATGTGCAGATTGAAAGCTCTCAGGCCTCTGACACGAGACCTTCAGACAATGCAAGGCGAGAGCTCCCGAGAGGAAAAATGGACATGGATTGAGGCAGGAATTAAGCTATGCGAAGATGGTGTCTGGAGACAAAGAGTTACCGACAAGCCAGTCGCGCCACAAGCGCTTATGCCTTTTTTAGCCCAACAGATCCACTCGTGGGGACACTTGGCCTCACAACAGATGATGGCACGGTTCCAGAAAAGCTGGTGGGGTCGGGGATTTAAAAAACATGCCCAGCTGGTAACAGACCGCTGTGTGGTCTGCCAGAAAAATAATTCTGGACCCATCACGGTAATGCCCCAACTGAGGCCCCCTGCCCCTGTCGGACCATTCCAGCATCTGCAGGTTGATTATATATCTCTTCCTTCATGCCAAGGATACACTAACATTCTTGTCATGGTCGACAGATTCTCTAGATGGGTAGAAGCTGTCCCAACTAAAAGAGCTACAGCCAATCACACTGCAAAGGTCTTGTGTAAGGATTACATTCCCCGATGGGGAGTCCCGAGTAGCATTGACTCAGATCAGGGAACACACTTCACAGGTGCTGTCTGCCAAGAAGTCTGTAGGTTACTGAACATTACGTGGGATTTACACTGTCCTTATCATCCACAATCATCAGGACAAGTAGAACGAATGAATCGAACTCTGAAACAACGGCTTGTCAAATATCACCAAGAAGGGACACCATGGCCCCAGGCACTACCAATAGTGCTATGTAGCATTAGGGCAACCCCGAACAGAACTACAGGTCTAAGCCCATTTGAAATTATAACAGGAAGACCCATGTCGCTGCCAGGAACTATCGATTTACGGAAAACTGATGTTCAGTTAATGAGTGACACTTTGTTGTCATACTGTCAGAACTTAACCAATGCTATTAGTTCTGTTTCCCGACAGGTATCGGCAGCTTGGGGTCATCCACCCGAAGGAGGACACGACATCATCCCGGGAGTCTGGGTGTATGTGAAAAAGTTCCATAAAGAACCCTTTGGGTGCCAAGTGGGAGGGACCTTATCAAGTGTTATTGAGCACCCAGGCAGCTGTTAAAGTCCAAGGAAAGAAAGCCTGGATCCACGCTTCACACGTTAAACGAACAACCCGTTACTGAAGCTGAAAACTATTAAGGACAATTACATTTTGCGAAAATGTATAAATGTACTGTATTATTGATTGTAGGTATTCTAGGCATAGGCCTACTTCTTACTAGCCGACCCTCTGCACCAAAGGGAAATAGTAGGGTAGCAAGGGAATTACATGTAAATACCTTTTTATATATGTCATACATTTATGCCAAACAAGGTAACATTTCTAGTTGTTGGGTGTGTGCGCATATTCCTATTCACTCAAAGGGAGGGATTCCCTTGAGGCCAGTTCCCTTGAATATCTCGGCAATGGCTGAGTGGATAATTAATCAAAACAAAACAGGCAATGCGTTTCAGGATACGGAAAACTGGGCACGTAAATGGAAGTCAGCAGGTTACAATCTGACTACCTTTGAAGGGGGATACCAACCGTGCTACAATAATTCCAAACGGCCCCCATTTTTTGTTATCACTAATACAACGGGAATAGGAAGACCGGGGGAATTGGTCTGTCTGATTAGAAACATCAAAGGAGGCCAAAATATGGGGTATAGTAACTGCTCCCGGAATTGTAATATAATCATGCCACGGAACCGTCCAAACTGGGCCGATGTGGGAATTTTTAACGTAACGGGGATTCTGAATAAAACAGATGGAAAAGCCTGGACAGGCCCCGGAGTGTTGCTGACAAAGAAACAGTTAACATTCATTGCCTATAATGGCACCTATTGGGTGTGTGGCCACAAGACCTACTCTTGGCTGCCCCAGAATTGGATGGGATCCTGCTATTTAGCCTACATTGTGCCTTATATGTATCATATAAAGTCACTGTCGGAACATTTACACCGTCCTAAGAGAGCTATCACAGGAACAGAGAGGTTCTTTGCCATTCTGATCCCCAGGTATGGGACCGCCAGACTGGCAAGGGAATCCATTAACATGGTATCCGTTGTGGAACGGGTAGCCAATGATACCTCAGAGGCCCTAGTTAAAATCAATGCAGAAATGGTAGCAATCCGCACAGTAGCCCTACAGAATAGACTGGCCCTTGATTACATCCTGGCTGAAAAGGGAGGTACTTGCACCCTACTCGGAACTGAGTGTTGAACATATATCCCAGATAGCTCCGAAGAAATTACCCACTTAGCGGAGCATATCCAAAAGGAGGTAGAAAAACTTAAGCAACCCCCATCATTCACTTTGTGGAGTGGAGCCACTGAATGGCTAGGTTCAATAGGAACTTCATTGGTGGAAGGTTTAATTCTATTTGTTGTAATTGTTTTACTTTTATATTGTTTGTTTATGTTGATTAAATGTTGTTGCGACCAGGCGGCTGTAGCTGCTGTCCCTCAGGTGAGACACCTTGCAGGTCCCAGCAGACCGTCTGTACGTGGCACAGGGGTATGTTATGCTTAAGGGAAGGTTGTTTACTGGTTGAATTAAGATATTGATTTGGATTAAATT